>NC_086229.1:42497408-42812408 GCF_036321145.2 Pelmatolapia mariae
GAGGAGCTCCAGTGCTCAGTGTGGTGGTGTTGGAGATGCTGTTACCGATCCGGACTGTCTGAGGCCTCTCCGTCAGAAAGTCCAGGATCCAGTTGGTGTTCAGGCCCAGTAAGCTCAGTTTTCCAATCAGGTGCTGAGGAATGATTGTGTTGAATGCTGAACTGAAGTGCACAAAGGACCATTTACAAAAAGAATAAACAAGTAGCTTAATCAAAAACAAAAAAAGTCTATTTGAAAAGCTCAAGTGGCTGAACAAGTCTACATGTTATCTTCACCGTAACCATCTGACAGACACCCAGGTAGACCCCGATAGCCTCCCTTTATACTCCGTTGCCCCTCCCACTACACATAATTTTTATCCATCAAGGCAACTTTCCTCACAAAAAATACTTTTCTCTGCTCATTTCCAGCCATATTTTTCATAATAATCATATCTGTATTTATGACTGCTTTCAGGCAACTTACAGTGTCTAGTAATAAGGGAAAAACCGAAACAAAAAAAAAATTCACATAACCCACCAAGCACGCACAAACCCATGATTTAATCCCCGAAACACTGTACCTTTGGCTTGCCCAGCTGCTCTTGTAATCGGCGATCAATGGGAGGCTGTGCCCAAAGCTTTTCATTAAAGGTAAGTGACAGTGTATGCTGGCCACCCCTGTACTGCTCTGGAATCCCGTGCATGCTTCCATGTCTGCTGTCTGCAGTCCGTGATGGCATAATTCCCTCACACACCTTTAGAAATATATTTCCTTAGAAAACTGGTGACATGTTCAATACTTCTTCTGTTCTTATTAGGACACAAATAAACACATAGTTTAAAACAGCCAATCATGACCAAAATGTTGAATAAAGTTTCTGCTTTTTCTTGAGTCCAGACATCTGTGTACCATTAACACTTCAATTTAAAAAACAAATAAACAAACAAACAAACAAACTTGCTCAGTGTGACATCAGCAGAGGACATCATCGTTCAGGATGATGAGACATTGGTGTCATGTGTACGATGTTTTAGCTTTAGTTGCATATGTGAGAGGATTTGACTGAGGTACACGGTTATGGCTCCCAGCTCACCGTCTCCATTTATAATATCCTGCTATTGTAGAAACACCACTGAGCTTTGAGCACCACAAATCAAAGTGTGGACTGTATCTATGCAGGAAATCAAGACTGTTCTGAAGAGATCAGTTTGCTCAGGGTGTAGTCTCTCACTGCTGCCACTAGATGTCACCAAAGTCTTTATGTTTATTGTTCCTTTGCCCTAATCCTCCAGCCGTTCACCCTACCCCACACGTCTCACATATTTGAATTTATTTATTTCAAATGGACAGCGCATATATCAATGTAAATATGCCAGATTTAGCCAGAAGGTCTGTAGTCCCTGGCAGGTCAGACAAAAATGATACATAAGGAATTTAGCACACCATCAGACAATGTACAACAATGTAGTCTAGTCAACAAATACATATTATAACACAAAATAATACAATGAAATGCAAAACAACAAATAAACAAAAAACATACAGGATTGCACACAGTAATATGAAACAAGTGATCACAACTGTTCCTTGTGATAAGAGTCAGAGGATTCATTCTATCACCTGCCATGTTTCCTCCGGCCTCCTTGACCTCCAGCTCAACTCCCCCATTGCTGCCCACGTCCCTTGCAAAGGAGAGGGGTACTCGGTGGCCGAGGATAAATTATGTGCCTGCAACCTGCGACCTCACACTGCTGCAGTCATTTGCAATATATAAGTGACTTCCTGAATCCCAGGCTTGCAGCCTCAGATTAGAGGCATCAGCTGCTCGGGCCTTGTCGGTCCCTGTATGTCTGAGGAAGCAAAGCTCTCGCCATCACCATTCCTCAACATCGTTCCTCGACTGTTTCCCAGCAGGCAGCTCTGCCTTTGTGTTCTGATGCTGGACGGGCTAACATCTCACCCACTGAGTAAGAGAGACATAGGCTGTGTCCCAATTCAGGGTCCCCACGCTGGAAGTACGCGCACTACGTGTACTACGTACGGTGCGTACTATAAGTACGAGAAGTGCGGAAGTGAGAGGCTTGTGAAATGGGACGGTCTAGCCTTCGTCGCGCTGTTCAGGTTGCCTAGCAACCATGATACTAACCGCGAGAAACGTTTCATACAGCAGTGTGTGACATAAATGAAGGAGAAAAAATGTTTTGCTGGTCATTCATTTTTGTCATGACATCACTTTGATCAGTTGAGTATCTGAGGCTGAGACCACGGGACTGTAAAACATGATTGTTGGGCTTCATTTCTGTACTGAACAGTCATTTTAAGATTAGCTAGTAAATAACAATTAGCTAATGTTGTTCATGAGACTAAAGTCATCTCACTGTGGTAATGTAAATATAATATGGCCAATATTATATGTATTGTCAGATTATTATGATATAAAATAAAATAAAAAAATCCCCACTCGCCCCTGTGGGCGGTCTATCCTTCAAGCTCGGGTCCTCTACCAGAGGCCTGGGAGCTTGAGGGTCCTGCGCAGTATCTTAGCTGTTCCCAGGACTGCGCTCTTCTGGACAGAGATCTCCGATGTTGTTCCCGGGATCTGCTGGAGCCACTCGCCTAGCTTGGGAGTCACTGCACCTAGTGCTCCGTTTACCACGGGGACCACCGTTACCTTCACCCTCCACATCTTCTCGAGCTCTTCTCTGAGCCCTTGGTATTTCTCCAGCTTCTCATGTTCCTTTTTCCTGATGTTGCTGTCATTGGGAACCGCTACATCGATCACTACAGCCGTCTTCTTCTGTTTGTCTACCACCACTATGTCCGGTTGGTTAGCCACCACCATTTTGTCCGTCTGTATCTGGAAGTCCCACAGGATCTTAGCTCGGTCATTCTCCATCACCCTTGGGGGCATCTCCCATTTTGACCTCGGGACTTCCAGGTTATACTCGGCACAGATGTTCCTGTACACTATGCCGGCCACTTGGTTATGGCGTTCCATGTATGCCTTGCCTGCTAGCATCTTGCACCCTGCTGTTATGTGCTGGATTGTCTCTGGGGCATCTTTACACAGCCTGCACCTGGGGTCTTGCCTGGTGTGATAGACCCCAGCCTCTATGGATCTTGTACTCAGAGCTTGTTCTTGTGCTGCCATGATTAGTGCCTCTGTGCTGTCTTTCAGTCCAGCTTTGTCCAGCCACTGGTAGGATTTCTGGGTATCAGCCACCTCCTCTATCTGCCGGTGGTACATACCGTGCAGGGGCCTGTCCTTCCATGATGGTTCCTCGCCTTCCTCCTCTTTCTTGGGTTTCTGCTGCCTGAGGTATTCACTGAGCACGCTGTCAGTTGGGGCCATCTTCGTGATGTATTCGTGGATGTTTCTTGTCTCATCCTGGACTGTGGTGCTGACACTCACCAGTCCCCGGCCCCCTTCCTTCCACTTAGCGTACAGCCTCAGGGTGCTGGACTTGGGGTGAAACCCTCCATGCATGGTCAGGAGCTTTCTTGTCTTTATGTCAGTGGCTTCTATCTCCTCCTTTGGCCAGCCTATTACCCCAGCAGGGTACCTGATCACGGGCAGGGCGTAGGTGTTGATGGCCCGGATCTTGTTCTTACCGTTCAGCTGACTCCTCAGGACTTGCCTGACCCTCTGCAGGTACTTGGTGGTTGCAGCTTTCCTAGCGGCCTCTTCATGGTTCCCATTCGCCTGCGGGATCCCCAGGTACTTGTAACTGTCCTCTACGTCTGCAATGTTGCCTTCTGGTAGTTCAATCCCCTCAGTTCTGACTACCTTCCCTCTCTTTGTTACCATCCAACTACACTTCTCCAGTCCGAACGAAATTCCGATGTCATTGCTGTATATCCTGGTGGTGTGGATCAGTGAATCGATGTCTCGTTCACTCTTGGCATACAGCTTGATGTCATCCATGTACAGGAGGTGGCTGACAACCTCTCTGTTTCGTAGTCGGTATCCGTAGCCAGTCTTGTCAATGATCGCACTGAGGGGGTTAAGGCCTATGCAGAACAGCAGTGGGGACAGGGCATCTCCTTGGTAGATCCCGCACTTGATGGTGACTTGTACGCCACATCCCCATTGAGTTCCTGATGAAGGCTCTTAGGGTCCTGTTGATCTTGTATAGTTCTAGGCATTCCAGGATCCAGGTGTGGGGCATTGAGTCATAGGCCTTCTTGTAATCAATCCAGGCTGTGTACAGGTTGGTCAGTCTGGTCTTGCAGTCTCGGCTGACTGCCTGGTCTAACGGTAGCTGGTGTTTTGCGCCTCTGGTATTCTTGCCCATACCTTTCTGTACCCCACTCATGTATTGACCCATGTGCCTGTTCATCTTAGCCGCTATGATGCCTGACAGGAGCTTCCACGTGGTGCTGAGGCAGGTTATTGGTCGGTAGTTGGAGGGGACCGGTCCCTTCTGGGGGTCCATGAGGGTCAGGACTGTCTGGCCTTTGGTTAGCCATTCCAGGTGTCTCTCGTCAACTAGCAGCTGGTTCATTTGTTCTGCCAGGCGCTCGTGGAGTTTTTCAGCCAGTAGGCGTAGAGTTGCCTGGTGCTGTCCAACTCTTCATACTGGAGACCCTTTCTTGGATATCTGCCACTGTGATGGTTACTGGACTCTGTTCAGGGAGGTCGCTGTGGTCTGCCCTCAGATCCACTAGCCACTGAGCATTGCTGTTATGGGTTCCGTCCTTCTCCCATACGCTCTTCCAGTATTGTTCTATCTCCAGCCTTGGTGGTGCTGTTCTCATGTTGTTCCCCTGCCACTGAGAGTACACCTTGGCTGGTTCCGTGGAGAACAGCTGGTTTATTCTCCTGCCTTCTATCTCTCTGGTGTCTCGCTGGCCAAGGCTGTGAGTCGTCGCTTGGCAGTTTCCAAGGCCTCAGATATGGACAGCTTCCTGTACTTCTTAGGCACCTTCTTCGTTGTGCCTTTCTGCAACTCTGATAGTTGGCTGACCTCCCTCCGTGCTACCTTGTTTTTAGCCTCTAGCTTCCTTCTCCATGGAGGGTACTGCCCCTTGTGGCTGTTCAACTTGTAGCCAAGCATCTCGCTGATCACTGCTGCCGTAGTGTAGATCAACTTGTTAGTCTCGGTAGTCGTGGCTGTAGGTATCGTCCGTAGTGCTGCATTAACATCATCTGGCAGACCTTCTGAGGGTACTTCACGTAATCTTGGTAACCGGCTACCGGGGGTCCAGGTTTCAAGCTTGGCTATGATCCTGTCTTTCAGGTCAGTTCCTCTCGCACTCAACGATCCTTCTCCTATCGCACTTGGGGCTTGGTACCCAATCTCGGGTGGGGGTGATGATATCTGGCGTCCTGGCTCCCCCTTGTTGTACCTCGTCAATCTCTAGCTGTGAGAGCAGTCCCTTCTTTTGAATGTTGGAACACTGAGCTACTAGTTGTTTCGCCGTCATTGTGGATGTTGGGTATTGAAGAATCCATAGGTCCCTCATCCTATTCATGTAACCCCTTCCGCCAGAGTTACTTGTGTAGTAGCATTCCACCTTAAATCTTCACTCAAAGACAAGTATCTTTGACAGTGTATATATAGATGTATTATACATAAGAGACAAATATTGTTCGTTTAATATGTTGGCATTACTACATTTGGCTCAATGCTTACATATATGTTTACAAAGGAAAATGTACGAGCTGTGATAACTGTTTCTGAGAGAATGAAGAGTAGACTGACATATTAAATATTCCTTTATTGGGTGAGAAAATCAGACCATGTCATAACTGCTTTAAGTCATACAGAATAGATATCAGAGCCTTAAACAGGCTGACTTCTGCTAAATGGGTCAAACTGGGCAGAAAGTAAACAAACACATAACATCCTTATAGAATATGATGTAACACTATAGATCAACTTACCTCAGAATATATAAAGCATATAAACAATTACAGCAATATGATGCAACAAACACAGCAGTGCTACTAATCCAAAATACTCAAAGCTTCATAGAACTGAAACAAACATTTATTTTTAGCTCCATTCTGCTGCTGATACATACTTTAGGTTTCTGAACATTAAACTTGTTGCTGCCTTTCATAGTGTGTAACTTGAAGGCCCTGAGTACTTTCTCCCACACTGAAAACACTGGAATGATAACATTATTTGAACATTACCTAATAAGACTGATTCAGGACAGACAATTAATTATTTTAAACTTTCCTAGCAGTCCTTCACAAACAGGGAACAGTCTGTCTATTCTCTCCATCTGTCAGCTGCTGCTGGCTCTTCCTCCTCCTCTTCCTCACACACTGCTGAGTTTGTCCTGGTGGATCATCAGGGGTGCAAAGCCTCACAGATGATGTGCAGCAGTGGGTCCCTCAGTCTGTCCTCACTCTGGACACTTGCAGTTGTCACACATGGAAATCAAATGTGTGATAAGCTGCAGGATTCAAACACAAGTGTAACTTATAAATACATGTTCATACTTTTATTCCACAATCAGAGAGAAAGAAACAGAGAGAGAGTGCAGGACAGACAGACAGGTGACAGTCTCAGGTGTATACACTGCTACAAAACAGCACAAGAGAAGGAGGATTTAGTGTTTGTGTTATTACGAGTGCTAAACAAGAAGAGTTCCCAGATGGTCCAGTGGACACATGTGTGACTCCTGTGATTAAAGCATCTTTCTTTCAGCTTAACGAGTGAACCGTCAGCTCGTTCAAACACACGTTAAAGTCCGTTTGGCTCGACACCACCGAACAGAGGCAGCAATATAACATAGCTAACATTAACAGTGCAGTGAATCCTGCTTGTGCCGTGATATTCAGGACTGCAAACCGAGCAGCATCACTGACTTTCAGCTTGTTGTGTTTGTGGATATATGACTGACTTTAATTATCCATAAAATCATCACATTCTCTGTAAGATTAAGGTCAGCTATATATATATTTAGAAATAGAGGCTTTCAAACCAAGCTGACGCTGAAAGTACAAACATCACTAATGTCACATAACTTTGCCGACATGTGGCCAACAGTAATGTTTTAATGTTCTTCATTATTAAACATTTGCACATAAATAAGTGACATCATATTCAGTACTTACTTTTGACAGTTCACTCTTCGGCCGCTATACTTCTGCCGTATTTTGCGGCAAAATTATCCACACCCACCGCCGCGCTATGAATTGTGGGATACATGGGACCACGAAGCGTGCACCGGACCACGCTTGATATTTGGGGAAATCGACGGCGCATTTGGAGTATGCATTTGAAGTACACTTTGAATTGGGACAGCCGTCGTCGCGTGGCGATGACGTAATCGCAGTCAAAATGCGTACTTCAAGCGTGCGGTCTCTTAATTGGGACACAGCCACAGATACATATGTTAACCATGAGTAAAGAGATGTAAGAGTAGAGATTGACTCTTATGTGTCCAGGCAATCTAAATCAGAGTGTTTTGTTTCTGAATTTTGTAACAGAGATAAGACTGTTAGTTATACTACTAAACCAACAGTGGGGAGGCACACTCAAACTCTTGTTTGAGTGTTCTTGGGGTTTTGTTAATCTTGTTAAAAAATCTTTTGTTTTGGGTCTAGGTATAAAGAGAGCCATGTTTTCTGTTTATGAGCCAACCCATCAAGCTGTCATATGTTTTTCAACCAGCTCGTATAACGTTCATATAACGTTATCTACACTTTCTGACTGCAAGTCAAGCTCACAGCAAAAAAGAGAGCTCAGACTGTGTTAACTGTCTGTTTTCTGGATCTGCTAATGTTGAACTATTTATAATTAAGCCTGACTGTGTTCCTGAGCTGGCCCCTCCTGATACTCAGGTTAGCTACCCAGAGTCTGTTTGGCTCAAGACTAAGACTAATGCAAACATGCAGGAAACTTTAACTCTGTTTTCCTTTCCAAGCCTGGAATCAAAGAGACCATTGCCTTTTGTACTCATAAAGACTTTTGTGCCCCCTTGCCGCCTCCAGTGAGGACTTTAACTCCTTTTCCTGCTCCCAGGTCAGCAGTTCTCCAGCCTTCCTGGTCATCATGGTGAGTCCAGCCATACCTACTCCTCGGGCTAGTGACTGGCAGGTGCCCGTACCCATTAATGTATCAGCTGGAGGCTCAGGAGAGCCTGACCAGCATCCTTGTTCACCAGCTGTGTTAACTTGTAGCTTAGTTACCACACCAGGAGTTTGTTCTGTACTTTGAGTTTGTAGTTCTCAGCAATAAAGCTGTTTAAGTTCATTTTTGGTTTCTGGAGTCCTGCTTTTGGGCCAACCTCTGCTTGCCACATAGCCAGACCTTGACACTTAGTTTTGGAACTTTTTATTTTACTTGTAATTGAGGCCACTTCTGAATCAGTAATTTCTTCAAAAGACAGTCATTCACTAGGCAGGATACACTTCATGTGAAGTAAAGAGATGTTGAAATTCCTTAACCAAATCTGTAAAATCTGTGTTAAATTCAGTGCCTATGGCAAGATGATCTTTTACTAGTACATTATAATTTCAAGTTTTAATTTTGTCCTGCATCTATCCTTTTATCTTTTAATGTATCAATATTTTGCAAATCTTTTTGCCATTTCTTTTTGCGGACTAAAGTTGCTTTGGCTTTACACAATGTTTGAATGAATGGATTTCTTACTGAGGTAAAGGGTCTTCAACATCAGAAACATATCCAGCTTTTAGTCTTTTTTTTAAGTAATTGATCCATCATCTTCATTAGTTCTCTGCATTTATCACTGAGCCATGATAGGTCACCTTTTTTGTTGAAATAAAGGTGACCCACCATGAAATATTTAATTATGGATAGAAGGTTTCACTACTTATTGTAACATCATCACATGGAATAATTTTAGTCCAATTTAGCTCCTTTCCTAATTGAAATATTGGCTTTTGGGGACTACATCATGAAAAGACGATGAATTAACTGCATTCCTGAAAGAATTATAGAAGTATGTTTTAGTTAGTTTTCTTACCAAAAAAGAACTTTATGGTCAGAAAGCCCACTTAAGAGATTATAAGTTTTACGATTTCTTTCAGATTAATTTAAAAATAAAAGATCTATCCTTGTCTTGGACTGTTTAAGTATACAGGTTGGCCCATTAATTAATTCGACATTACTGAACTGTTGAGTTATCAGGTTTTTCGTATCTTTTTTATTATCCCAATTAATATTAAAATCACCTATTAAAATGATTGCTTTAGTAGGACAACAAAACTTAAGAAGCCCTTTAAGCTGATTTAAAAAAAAATTGTATTGGAAGATGTTTTTTGTTAAATGCAAATAGCTGCAAATTTCATTTCCACAGAGAGCACAATACTTACTCCAACACATTCAGCTTGTCAACCATTTTTCTGTCACCCCGATGAAGTCAACATTAGATTTAATTAAAAGATGATCAAGTTATTCAGTCATTATGCAAATATACTGTTTATAAGACTGGGGAAACCTGCAGGCAGCTGAGACCAAAGAAGTCACCTGGATGAATTACAAAACGTTTCTCCCACTGAAAACGCTACGAACATGATCAGAATCAACTTGTGGGATTTATTTACCTGGATGATTGAGCATGCATCAAGATAGTTGTAGTTCAGTTAGATGTAACGCAGTTAGTGGTTGTTTTAGCCCAGTCAACTGTCTTTGTAATCTGGTTAGATGTGATTGTAGTTGTAGACCATTTGGTTGTGACTGGAGCACACTTAATTGTGATTGTTGTGGAGTTGGCTGTGGTTGTAACCCAGTAGGGTTGCCAGCTGTCCAGTTTTACCTGGGACATCCTGTATAATGAGCAAAAATTAGTTTGTCGCTTTTTCTACCTTTAATGTTCTGTATAATAAATAAATAAAAAATGTTCCGTATATTGACACTTACCTGCAATGTCACATACAGTGCATATTTAAACTATACTTAGGTGGTTGTGCATTTTGCTTCTGGCATGCCAGAGTGTCCCTTACTTGATATTTAAAAAGTTGGCAACCCTATAACCCAGACAGCTGAGAGTTAAGCCCAGTTAGCTGTAGTTGTGCCCTGATGATCTGTAGTCCTGACCCAGTCAGCTGTGGTTGTAATATAGGTAGCTGTGTCTGTATCCCATGTATCTGTGGTTGTAGCTAGTGATGGCCTGCTTGAAGCTGATGCTCCGGTGCGTGTGTCAAAAAAATCAACACTCTGCTTCAGAAGCACTGTGTCGAAGCTTGATTCGTTTGGCCAGAGTCACGTGATCAGTGACGTCCAAAGCTTCATTTAGAACCTAATATCATTCGCGGGATTTGTGGAGTGTTTTGATGGTGACAGATAGCAAACCACTGATACTTATACTGAGAGATTTGGAGCCAGCGAGGAATAGAGGAGTTTCTGTCGTGTGGGAGTATTTTGAGTTGATTTTGGTCAACCGGGTGGGTTTTCCAGCTTTGTGTTCTTGTTGTTTGCTTTTGTTTTGTGCGTGTTTATTTTATCTGAAAACGGGAAAAACTTAAAATGTCAAAAATCTGTTTTTCATAATATAAATATAATTAAATAACTTTAGAAAGACTTCCATTTGACTCTTTACATTTAATGTTATAAAAAGATATACTTTATTTTTTAAATAATCTTAAACTGTTAGTCTGCAAAATGTGCAGCAATTTAATTTATTTATTCTCTTTAGCTGATAGTTTGTGGGGCCCAGGTAGACTGTATACCTGCATCTCTACCAGTTTCTCTGCACTCCAGCTCCTCTGTGCCATGTGAGGGGATTTTCCTTAAGGCAGGAGAAATTATCTCCACAAAAAGGAACAGGTTCGGCCATCGCACAGTGGAACAAATTTTCTTCTTAAATAAAAATTTAAAAGGGTTACCTTAAATGCATCATGTTGTAATTTGCAAATTCATAAGCATTTTCCCTTTCCAGTTCACAATCAATTCTAGCCCCAGGTCAAAAATATGTATAGGAAAATTTCCCTAATATAATATTATTTATAAATACATCCCTCCGGCGATTAACTGCATAAGTACATGGAGGCGGGACCTCACAGCAGAAGCATACTCCATAATGTGTTGTACATTATTATATGTATATTATATGTAACGTGGTATTTTTCAATTATTGTATTTACCAACATCAAGAAGTCACAAGTAAAGAAAGACCACACCATGGTGCATGTTTAAACAAGGAAGGTTTACTGGTCAAAATTATTTATTAAAGAAATAAACATTTTTTCACCCCCAAAAATACACATTTAAAGCAACACAACGGTGGCCCAATATCAGACAGAATTCCACTCTGTAGAGTGGGCAGTCATAATGAAGCAGTTGGTTTTATTTTGTGGATTCAAGCTGCTCTTCATATTTTTGGCCACCAGATGTCACCAGAGAGGACTGTGTTGAAAAGCTTTGAGTAATGAACCATTTTTCAATACAAGCTTCAGTGCTTCAGAAAGCTTCATTTGGCCATCACTAGTTGTAGCCCAGCTAGCAGTAGTTGTGTCATGATCTGTGTGCAGTCGGGCAGCAAAGGACCCAAACGCAGACTCAAACGCAAAGACAAAACTTAAACTCAAAATGCCAGCTTTTTTGCTGGACACAAGGAGAAACTTAAAACAACCACTTGAAGATACAAAAATTAACTAGGCATGCAGAACACACAGACAGGTATGAGGAAGATCTGACAAAGAGAAACACGGGGCTTAAATACACCGAGGGAAATGAGACACAGAAGGAGAGCACAGCTGGGAGTAATTAGGCAGGATGAGACAAGGGAAGCAAAACTAGAAACACTGACATGAGACACGGACCTTCAAAGTAAAACAGGAAGCACATCAACTGAACTCTAGACACGTAAACTTAATAGAGACTGGGAGACAGAACATAGAGACCTGAAACGCAGGACAGAAAGTCACAGAGTAGACACAACATGGAACACAAGGAAGCCATATAACAAAACCTAAGAATAAAACAGTAACAGGAAAGACGGTCGGAGGTAAGTGACGGAAGTGACGGGGTAAGGTAAGCGACCCATGTTGTAGGTGACGTCAGACGCCGGAGATTTGGCGGAAAAAAAAAAAACGAATGGTAGCCTAGAATTTAACAAAGTTTCTTTAATCTTCAGTATTGCCAAATAAACTAACCAACTGTCATATAACTAACAACATCTGTCCTATCATCTCTAACGGTGCGTTCACACCGAACGCGATAGAGGCGAGCGAAAACGCCCCAAACGCCCCTAATGTGACGCGTGCACATTCGCACCTCAACGCGTGTCCAGGGAAAATCCACCGCGCCTCGAAATTGCATCTTTCCACGCGCGTGGACCGGAAATGTGGGAAGAAGTTGTGCCAGATGTGTTGTGCTGCAGATGTCCTCTGAATAAACACATTATCTTGTTAGCGGAAAGGTATTTGTACATCAGTGGGAAAATAGCGGGACAGTAGGCGGGCTTGCTAACTTTTGCACGGTTTCATCGGGTCAGTCTGGAAATTAAAAAGCAGAATGAACGAACTTACCAGGTTGCCCAATCTCCTCACTAATGTGCCTCCAAGCTAGGTCCGTTTTATTCCTGTCTTGGTAGAAGTAGTAACTAGCATCATTTAGCTCTGGATGATTGATGAGCTTTTCCTCCATACTGAATGACGAATGAAGGGCTGTGGCTGGATCTGCCCCTTTGACCTAGTTACAGCCACGTCACCGGCCTCCTGATTGGTTGTCGGGGCGCGATTTGACACCGGAGTTCATATTTTCCAACTCGAGCGTGTGCACAAAATGCAACACACAATCTGACATGCGTGGTTTTCTTCGCGAGTCACACGCGCCCCACGCGGTACACTGACGCGAGTTTCATGGGTTTTGGCGTGTTCGCGACGCAAATCTGCTTCCGCATTTTCGCCGGATGCGCAATCGCGTGTCATCGCGCTCTTTCCATTGACTTTACATGTGAACCTGATGCTCTGGCCGCCTCTATCGCGTTCGGTGTGTACGCACCGTTACACCCTGGAGGACAACGAGAAGAGTTTAGACGCTCTCCAAGAATACATCGACCGGTGCTTCGAAGATTTAGTAATGAAGAAGGCCCAGAGCATGTCTTCCCCGGCCAAAACTGAGACGCCGTCATCTAAAAGATGTCGACCGGCAGACTCCCCCGGCACAACATCGCCTGCCGGCAAAGATATCGTCGACATCCTGGAGTCAATCGATAAGCGATTGTCCAGTTTTGATGCGAGGCTGTCCCTGGTAGAGATCTTACACCGGGAATTTCAATCTCTAAAAGAATCCCTGGAGTTCAGCCAGAAGCAGGTGGAAACACTTGCTGCAGAAAACGCCACACTACGGGACTCGGTCAAATCTCTAACCGAAAATGTGACCCAATTAAACATAGAAAATAAAAAAATAAAAGAGACCATTATGGATTTACAAGCCCGTAGCATGAGAGATAATCTTGTGTTTTCTGGTATTCCAGAGTCTGCCAGAGAGGACCCGGGAACGACCGTGAGAAGCTTCATTAAAATCCACCTGAAGCTGCCGGAGGACACGGTGAAAAACATAGGGTTTGAAAGAGTGCATCGCATCGGGGCTCCGAAAACAGGAAGCAGGAGACCGCGTCCTATTGTGGCCAAATTCGGCCACTTTAAGCAGAAGGAGCAGGTGAAGAGTCGCGGCAGAGAGCTGAAAGGAACGGACTTCAGCGTGAACGACCAGTTCCCCAGAGAGATCCTGGAACGACGCAGGGTCCTGTTCCCAGTCCGACGTAGTTTTATTCAGAAAGGCTCCCGGGCTGTCATCGCCGTGGACCGGCTCTACGTGGACGGACAGCTCTACCGCGACCCCGGCACCACTCCATGGCTGTATTGACCGCACACCAGATAAGAATCCGCTACGCTATTCTCTTCACTCACACTCTCTTGTATTAACTTTTGCTTAACTATGTAATATCAGTTTGCTAATCTAGTATAACGTCACCGTCACTCTCCGCCAATGCTTTAATTGGAATGTTTCCGTTTTTATTTCTTTTTCCCTCTCTCTCTCTTGTCGCTCACCTTGCTGTTTGGTTTCCTTGCTTCTCTTTTCTTTCACTATGTCGATCACCTGTTTCCCTATCCATCCACAAACGACACTGTCTATTTCTACATGCTCACTCTGCACGATCACGCACGCACATGCGTTTAAAGGCAACACATTTACAACAGCCACACAGTGCACACAGACATAGGACACACACACGCACACATTTGCTCATTTTAGTTATTATGCACACACATAGTCAGACCTATGGAGCTTCACGCTGCGCATTTTCTTCTCTTTATTTACAAAGAAAAAAAAAAAGATGTGTTTCCATTTTCCTCACCCGTCTAAGCAAGACACACAGCGTATGTCATTAGCCACAAACACACAACTATGGGCACGCTAAGGTTTGTCTCATGGAATGTGCATGGAGCTGGCTCTAGGGAAAAAAGGTTAAAAATATTTAACCAACTTAAAAAACTACAGGCAGACGTTGTTTTATTACAGGAGACCCACATACCTGTCACAGGTTTGAATAAACTTAAAACACCTGAGTTTCCTAATGTGTTCTCAGCCTGTTATAATTCTAGACAAAGAGGAGTAGCAATTCTAATACATAAAAATATTAATTTCACAGTACTCGATACAGTTATAGATCCAGAGGGCAGATTCCTAATAGTCAAACTATCTATACTTAACCAAAAGCTAGGTATTGTAAGTATATATGGTCCGAATGTTGATGACCCCTCATTCTTCCACGGTTTTTTTAGTACACTCTCCGAACACCTAGATTGCACAATTGTTCTTGGGGGAGACCTCAACCTGGGACTAAATGAAGAAATGGATAGGCTCAATACAGCAGGAACTCAGCGTAATTGGCAGTCCACAAATATAATCAAACAGTATATGAGCGACTTTGGTCTTTGCGATGCATGGCACTCCCTCCACCCCACCAGTAAGGAATATACTTTTTTCTCACATGTCCATCACTCCTACTCTCGTCTGGATTATTTTTTGGTCAGCAGCTCACTGCTGAGTGACATTTCAGACACTGAGATTCATCCTATAGCTGTCAGCGATCATGCTCCTGTATCTTTAACACTAATGCAGAAGAATAATACCACACCAAGTAAAAACTGGAGATTTAATACATCACTGCTCAAAGATGAAGAGTTTATCAAATACTTTAAAAAAGAATGGACTTCATATTTAGGCTTTAATGACATTCCTGGAACATCAGCATCTGTCCTCTGGGAAGCAGGGAAAGCCGTGATGAGAGGTAAAATAATCTCTTTCTCATCACATAAGAAGAAAGAAGAAAACAAAATTATTCAAAAACTAGAAAAAAACCTCAAATCCTTAGAAAAAGCCTATGTATCACACCAAGATCAAGAAATATTAAACAAAATACGCAAAACAAAACTAGAATTAAATGAAATTATTAATAAAAAGACTAAATTTTTAGTACAAAGACTTCGCCTGCAAAATTATGAACACGGTAATAAATCCGGACAATTTCTTGCTAACCAGTTAAAAATCAATAATGAAAAAACAACTATATGTGCTGTTAAAGATTTATCTGGGAATAAAATATATGATCTTAAAAAAATAAACAAAATTTTTAGGGATTTCTATGAAACTTTATATACACCACAAATAAACCTATCTAAAAATGAAATTGATCAGTTTCTGGACAACATAACTCTTCCAAAATTATTAGACACCCAAGCAATGGCACTGGATTCGCCACTGACGCCAGGTGAACTCCAGGAAGCCCTGATAAGTATGCCCAATAATAAGGCTCCAGGTCCAGACGGCTTTCCTGCAGAATTCTACAAAGAATTCTGGACGATTCTAGCACCAGTTTTTTACAGAATGCTGCAGGAAATCAAAGAAAATGGCAGACTACCACCAAATATGAACTCTGCAAATATCAGTCTCTTACTAAAACCAGGCAAAGACCCTGTATTTGCCTCAAGCTATCATCCAATATCCCTTATTAATGTAGACCTTAAAATAATCTGCAAAGCTCTCTCGAAGAGACTAGAGAAAATAACCCCCCTTTTAATTCATCCTGACCAAACTGGTTTCATAAAAGGTAGGCACTCATCAACAAATACACGTAGATTACTTAATTTGATAGACTACTCATACAGTAAAAACATTGAAACCATAATATTGTCTCTTGATGCAGAAAAAGCGTTTGGCAGAGTTAACTGGAAATTTCTATTTGCAACTTTACACAAATTTGGTTTTGGAACCTCTTTCATAAACTGGTTAAAAATATTATATAATTCCCCAACAGCTTGTGTCAGAACAAATGACCAGACATCCTCCAGCTTCTGTCTCCTGAGGGGCACCAGGCAGGGATGCCCACTCTCCCCTTCACTGTTTGCAATTTTTATTGAGCCACTAGCAGCAGCATTTAGACAGGCTACAACAATTAAGGGCATAAAATGTAAGAATGTAGAACATAAAATCAGCCTTTATGCGGATGATGTGTTACTTTTTCTCCAAAACTCACAAACCAATATCTCTGGGGTGACTGCATTGATAAATTCTTTCTCAAGAGTCTCAGATTATTCAATTAACTGGTCAAAATCTACAGTTCTTCCAATTAATTGCTCCTTCCATAATTTTTCTCCTACACCACTGCAATCTGGAAATATAAAATATTTAGGTATTAATGTCTCTCCTAAGCTTTCAGAATTAACTAAATTAAACCACATCCCGCTTTTAAAGACAGTAGAAAGCGATCTGGCTAGATGGAAATCTTTACCCATATCACTCATGGGAAGGGTCGCCGCTATAAAAATGATGGTCTTACCAAAAATAAACTATTTGTTTTCAATGATCCCAAATAAGCCATCACAAGATTGGTTCAGATCTCTAGACTCATGTATTTCTAAATTCCTTTGGAAAGACAAACCCCCACGTATCACCTTAAAAACATTACAAAGGACCAAGGATAAAGGAGGAATAGATCTGCCTAACTTTAATCACTATTTTTTAGCCAACAGGCTTCAGTTCATCTCTAGATAGTTTAAACACACCTTCTTAGATGAGCCCTAGCTAGATGTAGAACAGGCACTATGTAATAATCTAGAAATTTCAGATCTACTATTTATCAGCTCAAACATCAAAAGACATGAATGTTTTAAAAGCATCAACATCAGCTCTTCTCTGACAGCATGGTGGGAGTTTCTGAAGTTGACAGAGTCCTCATTAATCCCATGCAAACGTACACCTATCTGGAATAACCCTGACATATTGCAAAACAATAATATGATTAATTTTCCAGAATGGAGTTGTAAAGGAATTAAATACCTAGAACATATATTAGAGGGAACAGAATTTATTCCATTTGACAGACTAGTTACACAATATGGGATCAACAAGAAAAGATTTTTAGAATATCAACAAATTAAATCCATAGTAAAAAAGAAATTTAACCTCAGTCAAGCTGAATTACAAACACCACCAAGTGTGGTACACTTTCTTACTCTTAAATCCCCCAAATTATTATCTAAAATATACAGAACACTTTCTAAAATAGATGAATCAATATCCCTTCCTATTGCAAAGTGGGAAGCAGATTTATCAGTCAGCTTAGACCAAAACTTCTGGTCTCAGATTTGCTTAAAAACCTTTAAATTGATTAAAAATCCCAGTCTGCAATTAATACAATACAAATTACTACATAGAGTGCACTATACTGGTCATCGGATGTTCAAGATGGGCTTTACATCTTCCAACAACTGCTCACACTGTCAAGGCAATACACCAGACAATTACATCCACGCTCTTTGGTTCTGTCCACCAGTGCAGAAGTTTTGGTGTGAGATATGTGAAGACTTATCAAAGTGTCTGAAATGTAACATTCCAGCCTCCCCTTTAGTATGCTTGCTGAGCAACTTGGATGAGGTCACTGCAGAAATAAACACAGCCCACATTGTTTTTACAGCCCTATGCATTGCCAAGAAAACGGTCCTCCTTAACTGGAAAAATAAAAATAATCTTAATTCTAATCAATATAAAAACCATCTAATAGATTACATTAGTCTTGATACATCCTCTGCCACCACATTTGATCAATCCCTCTGGGCTCCTTTGATCGGTTTCATCACCTAGTGGGGGGTCATGGTTTGGTCCTGCCTTCGCTATTGTGGTTGATGTGGAGGTTGGGACGGGCTTAGGGTGCCAGGAGAACCCCTAGAGACGTTATCCCGGGAGGGCTCAACCCGGAGGGTTGTGGTCATAACCTGGTTAGTGGCTCTGGTTGCTCTTAGAGGGTGTTCTCCTCGTGGCTGCGTGCAGCGGGGCTGGGGGAGGGTCTGTGCTGGCGGACGTAGGTTACTGGCCTGGTAGCCTGGCTGCCCCTGAGTGGATCCGGGGCAGGCGTGGGGGCTTGGGGTTCGGGGGTGCTTCGTCTCCGTGATGGGGCTCTGGCTGGGCCTTGGGGGCTTCGGTCCTCATCGGTGTGTCGCCGAGGTTGTGGGCGGGTGGGTGCACGGGGGCTCAGCCCTGGCGCAGGGGGCCTCTGGTACATCGGCCTAACTGGGGGGCTCTTCAACTGGCAGGGAGGTTGTTCCATCCTTGCAGAAGTCCACTCTGCAGGTGGGGGAGAGACATAGGAGAGGTGGAGAATAAACCTAACCTGGGTGTCTGTTGTCTTGTGTAGTCTAGAGATGATTGAATGTTGGGGTGGGTACAGTTTCCTCTGCGGTGGGGTAGGGTGGGCTGCCCCGGGTCCTGTGGGGCTTGGCGGTGAATGCTGCCGTAGGCCCCGGTCTGGATGGGCCTGGGCTCCCTTGCCTTGGTGGGTACCAGAGGACGGGGGTGCCTACTGGGGTCAGCGGGGGAGCTGGCCCTAAGGAGGGGCATCTTGCCCCTCCCTTCTTTTCCTCCCCATCCCCGGCTGCCTCCCTCTTCCCGCTCCACCACACCCACCCACACAGGTAGGGCCTTGGGGTGCGGGTGTGTCACCAGGGTGCAGGGGAGACATTCCCCCCCCTCTGTCCCCTTCTGGCCACCTGTGCCTCAATTTTATTCCACAACTTAGACATCCACATTATTCACACTCTCATAACACACACATATATATAGGGCCTTGAGGGTGGCCATGTTAACGGCGTCCAGTGGACGGTCTGTGTATTCAACCCTACCTCTGGCGCCGGTGCCCACCTCTCAATTTTAAATCCATGTAGACATTGAGGGTTCTCGGGAGGGGCCGTGCTAACACCTGCTGCTCCCTGGCAGCAGCACCATGCCCTCCCTTGTTTTAAATGCACTTTAGAACAACACGCAGCAACACTACACATGAGCGGGAGGAGGGAGGTATGGGGTCTTCACACACCCCCGTTCTCTACTAGCCATCGGGGCGGGGGGCTGGGAGGAGGTGTTGGCTGTCCGATTGGCCTCCCTGCTGCTGCGGAGCCTGGGGCGGTCTGCTTGCCTCCACCCCGGGGGGAAAGGGTCACATCTCTTGGGTCTGGGTGCCGTTTCCCCCTCTGGGGGTGAGGGTACCTGGACCCGGGGTATAGAGTATGTTTGGGGAGTGTGATTGTATGTACATGTCCATGTATGTCTATCCCTACGTTGGGTGAGTGCTGAGTGTTTGTATATGTGTGCATGAGGGTGGGAAAGCATGTTTGTGTCTGTGTGTGCCTGTTTGTCTGTGTCTATATGTCAGGTCGGGTCTAAGACTCAACCTACTTGGGAACTCCCAGGCCCTCCAAAGTGTGGAGGCCTATCTCCCCTCACCACACTCCCTGCCGGTAACTGATGCCCTCAGGGGTTGGTGCATTGGTGGTTCTTGGTGTCCGGGGCTGGGCGCTCAGGTATACACCAGCTCACTCCCGGTGGCTACTTGGCGGGGCCTGGTGCCTGTCGCTCGGTCAGGCCTCTTCCGGGGCAAAGGGGGCCCTTGGGCCTCCGGCCTCGGGGCCTGCGACTTGGTTCACTCTGGCACAGCTGGCTGCCGGCAGAGCCGGCGGGCACGCCGGTGCAGCCCCCTCTGGCTTCTGCTCCGTGGCTACTGGGTGACCCCTCGTCTGGGGATCTCCTCAGCCCTTCCCAGGAGGGTGGCACGGATGCCCCTCCGGTGGTCCTCCTTGGGCTCTCGCACTCTGGGGCCTCTGGATGTCTGGAGCCTGGATCTCCTCCATGCCTGCTTCATGCCCTGGGGGACGGGGCTATGGCCCTCTACACCCTCTAGCAGACCGTTACATGGAGAAACCTTTTGTATACAAGCGCGCTGATCCACACAGGTGTGCACACGGGTGTTCACTGTTCGTTGACATAAACTACACCTTTCTTAGCTGCTACTTCAAAGCACATTGTGCGCTGTCTGTCCTGTGTGCTGCACAACAACATTCAATATTTAGTATTTACTGCTGTTCACACTTAGCTAGATTAATGGGATGGTGTTGTGTTTAGTATGTTGCTTTGTTTTTTGTTTTGTTTTTTGCTTGTTTTCTCTTCTTTTTCTCTCAACAGGTGATCCAGGAGATTTTTTTTCTTTGTCTTTGTAAGTGCCCTTTCTCACTGTCCCTTTTCCCTTCTGTTTTTCTTTTCCTTCCTCTCTTTCCTATCCCCCAGTCATGTCTGTCCCATCTGTAACAACTGAAAATAAAATAAATAATAACAACAAAGTTTGATCAAATGGACCAATACGGCAATGCCATGATGATCCATTTGGCAAAATAAATCCATTTGGTATCCTTGTTGGTCTTCAGATAACAATTCTGACGGCTAAAGATCCAAATGGGACAGATAAAAAAAAAAAAAAAAAAAGAATAAAACAGTAGCAGCCATAACTGAACCTAGGGTAATAATAATAACAATACAATACAATAATACAATACAAGTTTATTTGTATAGCACATTAAAAACCAAGGGTATACCAAAGTGCTTCACAATAACACAATAAACAGTAAATGATAACAAAACCAGTAAGTAATTAAAACACATTAGAGTAAAGGAACGACAGTAGCAAAGATAGGAGTAGGGAAAATTCATTAAAGTATCCAGAGAATTTCAAAATGAATAATGATACAGCAGTTAGTGAGAGGTAAAGTTTAGCATGTTGGAAATGCCAGTTTGAATAAATAAGTTTTCAAGCGTGCTTTAAAAGACTGAATAGAGTTGGAGGCATGGATGGTAACGGGAAGAGAGAATTACAATAGTCTAATCTGGAAGTCACAAAGGCATGGATGAGCTTTTCAAGATCTTTGCGCGGTAATAAAAGTTTGACCTTAGTAATTTGGCGCAATGGGAAAATAACAGATTTAACTTGAGGGTGGCCATGTTAACGGCGTCCAGGAGGACACCTAGGTTACTTACAGTATCAGTAAGAAAACCAGCAAAGGGACCAAATAGGCAGCTAGCTCATCTTGGGGAGTGTGACTGTCAAACACCATAATCTCAGTTTCATTTTCATTTTCAGTTTCTCATTTAGAATAAGAGAATTGGCTGACAGCCACTCTGTGACCTCTCTCAAGCTGTCAGGCAAACGATTCAATGAGGCTGACAGATCATCAGACAATTGGAAATAAATAAGAATGTCGTTAGTATAGCAGTGGTAGAAGAGCTGATGCCAAAAATAGAGCCCAAAGGTAGCATGTTAAAGGAAAACAGCAAAGGGCCTAGCACAGACCCCTGCGGTACTCCACAACAAAAAGGGGCAGCAGCAGACGAGTGGCATCCCATCATGACAGAAAGAGTCCTACCCGAGTGGTAGGATTTAAACCAATTAAACCCTCAGCAGGGCTGTTTCAGTGCTGTGGTGAGGTTTAAACCCAGACTGAAATGTGTCACAAATATTATTCGCAGTTACGTAAGCCTGTAATTGCAAAAGGACAATCCTCTCTAGTGTTTTAGATAAAAACGGAAGTTTGGAGATCGGCCTATAATTCGCAAGGTCACTTTGATCACGACCAGTGTTGGGTGTAATGCGTTACTAAGTAACGCGTTACTGTAATTAAATTACTTTTCCACTGAAAAAGTAGAGTAACTAATTACTGTTCATTTTTAGGTATTTTAATTACAGTTACTTACAATGTACTTGCGTTACATTGTAAAATAATTAAACTCGCTGAATATCATTATTTAATTTCAATAATCTATCTTCTAAACGTAGAAGTAAACTCTGCCGCTTTAACATCGCTGTAGTGCAGCTGCACGGCATTTCGCGCCAGTTTGCTACAGCGGAAGATGTCGGACTCGGCTGAAGCGTGTGGCTGTTTTATGAAATGGACATATTCCCGTCTCTTCACTTTTCTGAAACAAGCAGACAAGAACATTACAGTAATATGTAAGCTATGTCCTGGGGAGAAAAAACTATCGGCTGCTGTTAATAGCGCGAGTAATCTACTGAAGCGCCTGACACGAGAGCATAGACGAACACTTCTGAGTGATCCTTGTTCATCATCCATGGATAACACCGCAGCAACTCCTGCTAAGCAGGCAAAACTTGATTTTACTTCAGCAGCACAGAAAGCGTCTGAAGGTGAGCTTAAAAAATGATTGCAGGCTACATTGTGGAAGAGATGCTACTGCTGCATACTGTAGAGTCTCCGTCTTTAAAAAAAATTATTTATTATTTAAAGAGTTTAATTTCTATTGTTTGTCCACTCAAGGTTTATAGGGATTTTAAGAAGTATTTAGTTTAATTACTTATTTAGTAATTAAGTTACTTTTCTGACACAGTAATTAGATAAGTATTTTAAATACAATATTGATTAAGTAATTAGTAATTAGTAATTAATTACTTTTTTAAAGTAACTTACCCAACACTGATCACGACTACTTTTTTTGAGGCCAGGTTGCACCACCGCATGTTTAAGTGAAGATGAGACACGGCCCACGAGTAATGACAAGTTTATCAATGATAAGAAATGAGGCCCAATTACATCGAATCCATCCTTAATAATCCGTGATGGGAGAAGATCATGAGCCAAGTTTGAACCTCTCAATTGTTCAATTATGCTTTTAAGGGTAGAAAGTGAAACCGGTTCAAACTGGTAAAAGGTTGATGGAGATCCTCTAGGAGAAAGAGAGTTCACCACAGGGAGATCTAAGGAAGGATCTAAGATGCTTCATCTTTACGGGGGTCACAAGGTCCACAATGCTGGAGCAAGTGAAAAGCATAGCATTCATAACGTCATCAGCCAAGGGAGGAGTCTAACACATGGGGTCCATGATATCAGAATCAGGGCAGACAGAGTTTAGAAAGGCAGCAGTGAAATTAGCCACGGTCTCAGAGTTGATTACACGTACAGGGTGACAGAGATCCACAGTCTTCATGTTATATACACTTAGGTTGATACTAAACATGATCAGAAACTGGTCAGAGATGCCAACACTGTCAATGTCCGTAGAGTTAATATCCAGGCCATATGAGAAAATGAGGTCCCAGCGTATGACTCTCTACATGGGTCGGAGCACTCACCCATTGTGTAAGCTTAAAGGAATCAGTTAAAGCAAGGAAATCCTTGGCTAACGAGTCCCCCTTGCAGCAAATATGTATATTAAAATAAACCAAAAATAAGAACATGATCATAGTTTAAGAAGAAAGAAGCTAAAAGATCCACAAATTGAGAAATAAAAGACTTATTGTATTTGGGTGGCCGATAGATCACAGCACAGAGAGTCATAGGTGGGCCAGCCAGTTCCAATAATTGAACCTCAAAGCTAGGGGGGAGTAGGAGAAGGCATGCGCCGAAGTTTAAATATATTTTAAAAACTGTGGCTAGGCCTCCACCCATCCCTGAAAGTCACGGTGAACTGAAAAAAGTCGGGAGGAAGGAGTTCAGAGAAGGAAAAGAGCTCACCAGAGCGAATCCAGGTTTCCGTCAGGAACAGAACATCCAGGTGCAGGGTAAGGAAAAAGGATAAAGAATAAAAATTTTATTCACCAGCGATCTTGTGTTGAGCAATGCCAACTGGCTCTCAGTCACCTCGTCCCTGCCAGAGGCGCATCTCAGCTTGCTTACGTACCTGTGTTGTACGCCAGTCCTAGGGGTCCCAATCCAGGTCTGAACTGGCGAGCACACCACTGGAAGAGTCGGATAAGGTAGAAGTTCTACAGGACAGATCCAGCATTCACTGAGCAGTTTGAAGAATGGCTGGTCGTGTGAATTGGATGGAAATTGCAGAGAGTCCGGGAAGGGAGAGGGGTTGGCTGCAGCATGTGCCTTCAGAAAGGCTTTAAGGCGAACCATAAGACCACCCCACTTATCATGCTTCCTGGAGCGCCTCTTAGCAAGGGAGGGCAGAGGCAGGGAGTATATATATATATATATATATATATATATATATATATATATATATATATATATATATATACCTGGAAGTCCCGAGGTCAAAATGGGAGATGCCCCCAAGGGTGATGGAGAATGACCGAGCTAAGATCCTGTGGGACTTCCAGATACAGAAGGACAAAATGGTGGTGGCTAACCAACCGGACATAGTGGTGGTAGACAAACAGAAGAAGACGGCTGTAGTGATCGATGTAGCGGTTCCTAATGACAGCAACATCAGGAAGAAGGAACACGAGAAGCTGGAGAAATACCAAGGGCTCAGAGAAGAGCTCGAGAGGATGTGGAGGGTGAAGGTAACGGTGGTGCCCGTGGTAATCGGAGCACTAGGTGCGGTGACTCCCAAGCTAGGCGAGTGGCTCCAGCAGATCCCGGGAACAACATCGGAGATCTCTGTCCAGAAGAGCGCAGTCCTGGGAACAGCTAAGATACTGTGCAGGACCCTCAAGCTCCCAGGCCTCTGGTAGAGGACCCGAACTTGAAGGATAAACCGGGGCGAGATGGGTGTTTTGTTTTGTTTTTTTTATATATGTAACCCAGCTGGAGAAACGGGTTAAAATAAATGGCCTGTATTTATATAGCGCTTTACTAGTCCCTAAGGACCCCAAAGCGCTTTACATATCCAGTCATTCACCCATTCACACACACATTCACACACTGGTGATGGCAAGCTACGTTGTAGCCACAGCCACCCTGGGGCGCACTGACAGAGGCGAGGCTGCCGGACACTGGCGCCACCGGGCCCTCTGACCACCACCAGTAGGCAACGGGTGAAGTGTCTTGCCCAAGGACACAACGACCGAGACTGTCCAAGTCGGGGCTCGAACCGGCAACCTTCCGATTACAAGGAGAACTCCCAACTCTTGAGCCACGATAAGATAAGCTTTATAATGTATTTGTTTAGTTGCAGAATCATTCTTTTATTTGTTTTATTTTATTGTCACAAGAGGTGATAATGTGAAAAAATGTGTTTATTTCCACACTTCCTGCTGTGCCTAGCAGGAGCTTTTATTTTGAAGGTTCACAGGAGGTTGTGTGTTTTTACATGGCGTATTGTTATCAGCCACGCCAGGAAAAAGAAAAATCCGACGCTATCTTGATTAGCAGCAGAAACTGCCTCAGTTACGGAAGCAAGGCTTCATAAAAGTTGTTAAAAAGTGTTCAGAAGTTATCGGCTAACATTTCAATAGTGAAGTGAATGTTAGACAGAGCTGCCGAAATCAGCAGAGGTGGCGGCTAAGTTAATAGCGGCTAACTGATTTCTATGTCCAATGATTGTAACGATGATGCTAATCATATTAGCTGATTCATATTTTCCTACTGTATGTGTCATGTCAATGATGAGCGTTTGTGTTGTGAGGGAACAAATGCAATTTGATAGCTTTTGTGACGAATTTAGTGTAACGTATGTTCTGAAGAAATTTAAGCTTTAACATTTGTATTTCATATGTCTAATAATTGTGTTACGTGTGTGTCTATTGCAACTATGTTGGTTAGACAGAAGTTCTAACACAAGTTACAATTTAATCTGTTAACTGAAGAGTACCACAATTTTTCAGGGTGTAAGTAATTGCAAATTGCAGTTATTGAAGTTGAGTTTATGATTAATTTGAATGCTGAAATAAGTGATAGATCAGAGACTATAAACCTGTTTCTAAATACAGGTCAGGTCTTTTAGTGAGCTTTGAGCTCCATGAGAATAGACCAGTGATTCCAATTGATGGTGAGCCTCCCAGTGTGATTTCCAGGATCCACATCTGCACAACTAAGGATGGGTATTGATAAGATTTTCAGGATTCCGATTCCATTTTCGATTCTGTTTAACGATTCGATTCTTTATCGATTCTCTTATCGATTCTTTTTAAAAAAGGAGAACACTAACTTCGATTAGCTTAGAACTTTGTTTTATATCTTCTCTTTGAACAAGATAGAAATTTAGGAGTAACATGGCCTTACAAACCCAACAGTGAGATCTTAAGAGATCCACAGCCTACGGCTCTTCAATGGGGTGTCACAGGGTCCCCGGGGGAAAAAAATTGTAAATGTAAAACAATAAAATAAATATTCTTCTGTAGCAATAACAAAGTATAACATAAATTATTCTGTAGCAATTACACAAGAATATCCAGTAATGTCCCTGCCTACAATTAAACACATTCACTTACTGAAAATCGGGGGCATCTGCTGTGGCAAATGGGTGCAAGCCTTTGACCACAAACTTAGTCACTGCTCGGTGACATTCGTCTATCCTGGCCTGAAAGGAGACGCTACCGGTAGACTGCAGCGAGAACTGCCAGCATCTGAGCCAGCCAGACTCTGTCTGTCTCATCATGGTCACCTAAATGCACAGTAATGGCAGGTTTTGTAATAAGGCAGATCGCGCTAACATAATATGCAGTTAGTTGATTATTTACCTGCCGCATTAACGGGAGAGGACGTGCAAACGTTACCGCTGCTGCTGGGTTGAGATTCATGAGTCCGGAGCAGAATTAAAAACACGACATTCATTTAAGGTCATCGTGTGTTTTGTGAGCAAATGCTTTTGCATATTCGTAGTGTTTCCTCCCTTAAATGAAATATCTACTTTGCAAGTATTGCAAGTTGCCCTGTTGTCATCCGTTCTCGTAAAGTATAACCAAACTTTTTAGTGTTTGAGCTGCCAAGTTTCCTGCCAGGTAAATGACGCTCCGCAACGTGGTGACATCATTCGGGGCGACTGGAATCGATAAGGGAATCGTTTGCAAAAATGGCAAACAATTCCAAGGAATTGAAACAGTGGGAACCGGTTCTCAACAAGAACCGGTTTTTGATACCCATCCCTATGCACAACAAGTCAGACGGCCAATGGTTTATCTGATTTCTGGTAGGAGTCCACCAGTCACCCCGACTGGCAACAGTGAACAGACAAAAAGAGTGCACTCTAGACTATAAAAACACTAAGTGTGAAACTTCACTGGACCTTTTTGCTGACTGACAGATCATTACAGATCATTCCCTCATCCGATCTGTTCTTTGACTTGACTGACCCTCTATAAACTCTGAGGAACAAACTGAACTGTAAGGTTGCAATCTAACAAATACTTTCAAAGGGACAATTTCAATGATGAAGGACAATGCATTTTATTTCTGTTTTTATTTTAAGGGCTCTAGTTGTTGTTTTGCTGTGAAACTGTTACTGTTGAAACTAAAGTCACAGTGAACTGAAATTTCTGTGTATTCTGATTAATCGCACTCATGTCCAGCTCCTCCCCTAACCTAGAGTGAGGTGTACTTACCCAGGAGTGGGTTTTATATATATATATATATATATATATATGATAATACCCCAAACTCTCTTTTTGTTGCAAGTTAATTTAATGATTTGATCATTAAATTAGTCTGAAGTTATTCCAACACATGGAGCTTTTTTCTAAATCCTGTGGAGATACAAGGATGAAGACAGGTATGGAAAGTTTAAAAAAGAATAGAATAGAATGCCTTTTAATGTCACTATACACATGTACAATGAGAATAATAGCAACTCCTGCGGGGGGAAGGTACGCAGTTCTGTGGCGCTATATACATATTCAAGAAAAAAAGGGATTTTATATTTACAGTGTGGGTTATTGCACGTATTAAATAATTCGAAAGTTTAGAAAATATAGCAGAGCAAGTTTGATCCCGACACACGCTCAGTCATATGAGGTGTGGTTATTGAAGCTGCCTCTCATTGCATAAACTTTCAGCTACACCTCATAGTTGCAATGCACTGTTGTGCATTAACAGGCGCTCAGAATTAGAATTGATTGTTTTGTCCATTGAAGTCAACAAACAACTTCAATTATTTTTCTGGAGGCTTAGGAGGTGGTTGAGTCTTCACTGAGGAATGCCACATATCCATCAAACAGAAGGGACACGTCATTGGCAGCTACGACACCATGAAACCTGTCCTGTCTGACCTTTAATCAGCTATTTCTGTCATTAGGTGTTTCTAAAGTATGATTGAGACATAATGGTTTAATACTGATGATCTGTCAACAGCATGTTCTAAAAAAAAAGTCCTCAGAGCTTCAACTGGTGGAGTCCTGTACTGCAGGCGTGTCCAGAAGTTTTATCAGCAAAATTTTCTCTAATCACTGGTGGGAGATGCTGCTGCTTTTAAGATGGTAATGCTTCATTACAAGTAAGAGTCCTGGGTTGCACTTTGTTTTATGGCACATTATCAGATATGATGAGCTGTATCATATCTGATAAAAACATTTTCTTTATTAAACTCTAAACACAGTGACACTCTGATCTGACACCTCACTGAATATGGTGTCATTATTAACCTCATATATGTGTTTTAAATTCAAAACAGACGGTTATTACAAGACATTATTATCTCTGTCTCTCTTCCACAGCATGTCTTCTATCCTGTCTTCCTCTACTCACCCAAACCTGTCGTGGCAGATGGCCTGCCCCTCCCTGAGCTCTCTGCATTTAATCATTAGTTATTTCTTCCCACTGTTGCCAAAGCACCAGGTCATAGTGGGACGTGATTGTTGAGGTTTTTTGCAATATACATAAAATTGAACTGAATTGAAATCTAGCCACCATGGATTATATGATTGCATGCAACTGTCCAATTAGCACAGTGGTTCCCAGACTTGTTTTGCTAGGTCCCCCTTTGTTTTGCAAGAAAGTCTTGGTGCCCCCCCCCCCCCCCCCCCACACACACACACACACATCACATCCTCCAACCACACACACCCATATTTTGTTTTCAAACTCCATTGCAGTTTATTTCACACATTACAATAAACTACCGCTTTTACATAACAGAAGAACAAACCGTTTTTATGGTGTAATTATTTTATGTGTATTTTTTTTTTTATTGTGTGACAATATTCAACATTGCTATCAATACATTTTTCAAAAAATAAAAGTTGGGTAGGAAGTATTTTTGGCGATGCTTCATCTTCTAGTCATCTACAATTAGAACATGTTTATTAAAAGATAATTAGACCTCCAATTTGTAGTTTTATGTTAACTCGAAGAAAGAAGGCTGGAACTCAAAGACTGTCCTGGAAGCGTGTCCACTGGAGTTGATGTACACAGATTCAATCTGTCTGATCACAGTTTAGAATCATTGTTAAATCATTAAAAGTGATGATTGCAGTGAGTCCAGCAGCTGCTGCACACAATGAATCAACCATCAACAAAGATTTCCTGTAAAGCAAATTTATTTTGAGTATTTCAGTGATTTAAAAAATAAAGCTGTCCAGTAAAGCCCCATATTTGAGCACGTATTATTTTGACTTAAACTGTAACTCAAAATTTTCTCTGTGTCTCGTGCCTTAATGTTTAGTTATAAGTGGTGTTGTAAATGTGCATGTCAGTAGTATTTCCAGACTTACCCTGTGTTTACTACTAGAACAGGTTTTAGTTTCATTTCCATGTTCATGTCATTCAGATATACGACTTTCAGCAGCTTTTCTGACTTTCTCTTTCTTCTGTTTTAGCTGCTGGGACAGATGTTGAAGGAGTCTGTTAAACTAGCTCTGACTCATTTGCTATTTATTCTTCAGTTTATACATGATAGTCTGTAATATCTATAATATTTACTCTACTGATTCACAGTCACGATTCAAATTATGTTTTATTATTATGATTACTAATTTCCTTGGATACAGGGGGAACAAAGCAGTTTTCGTTCACTGGAACACCGAACCAGTTCTTTACTTTCTCGAGGATACTCTAGGGTGCATCAGAGTTTGCCCAACAAGTCTACATGTGTTTTGTGGTCTCAAAGAAGGCATTTGACCATGTTTCTCGGGGTGTCCTGAGGTGCTGACGTCACCTTTGGTCATGAACTGTGGGTAGTGACCAAACTGTGGGTAGTGACCAAGCATGGCTGGCCTCTCACTTAGAGATAGGGTTGAGGAGTTTGGCCATCCGGGAGGGGCTCAGAGTAGAGCCTTTCCTCTACCACATCGAAAGGAGCCAGTTGAGATGGTTCGGGCATCTGACTAGGATGCCGCCTGGTCTCCTCCTGGATGAGGTGTTCCGTGTACGTCCCACCGGAAGGAGGCCCCAGGGAAGACCCTGGACACACCGGAGAGATCGGCGCCGAGAGAAAGGCTAGAGAGAGGTCTGGGCTTTCGGCTTAGGCTGGATAAGCAGAAGAAAAACGCTGTAAAATAACCTTCAGTGTAACTACGAAGACAACCATGGAGAGCGTACATCCTGCAGCATCCTCCTGACAGTAAACAGCACATTAATAATAGATGTTTTCATCATGGAAAGCACCGTGGTAAACAACTTTAATTCCTTGGAGCTATAAACAGATAATAGTACAGTCAGAACAAAAGAGCCCAGTGAATGAAGAGTCACCACACAAAGTGCAGAACATTTCTGTGCATTGGGTGTGTTGCTGTTTAAATGCATCATCAGACATGCAATGGACTGTAATAGACTGTGCTTTCAATCAGCTTGTTGGTATTTACCAGGAGAATAAAAAAGAATCTACATGCTTTTGTTAACAGTGTTCCTGGATCTGATCACTGACACCAGCAGCTGCTGCTCTGTGCAATATTCATAGCAGTCATTATATAGAGTGGCTTGCAAAAGTATTTGGCCACCTTGAACTTTTCCACATTTTGTCACATCACAGCCACAAACATGAATCAATTTTATTGGAAATTAAATTGGGGAGTCCCGAGGAAAACCGCCCCGCCTGCCTCCCCCAAAAAAGGGAAATCAAAGCACAACAATCACACAAGCCATCCCAGCTCGTGAGAGTAAAGGTCAAAAATGGAATAAATGTTTAAAATCATTTGCTGCCTACTGAAATGATGAACTAATGAAAGTGGAATGATAAATGAAATGGATACATGGCTGATAGACAAAATGATAGTGGTATGGCAGTATGGCTAAACAGGTGTTGGCTCAAAGCACAGGCACAATTGTAACAAAATCTTAAACTATCACCTATCTGGAGTTTTGGACAATTAATTATTAGTGTAAAATGATAAGCTGAATGTTACCAAGGTCCAATTTACAATGGGTTCAACATTTGCACATGTAATGTGTTGTGGAGTTTTGAGTCCATCTGACAGAGTTCTGGCTCCACCACTCACAGACTACGTGGTGCTGAAGTTTTAAATCAGAGTAATGCTTTCTTGTTCTTTCCAGTCTGCCTACATTAGGCTACCTGAATGCAGATTTCACTTCAAGGTTGTGTGGTAAAAGTGTCATGGCTGACTCGGGTGGCTGTATCTCAGGTAGAGCAGGTCACCTACTGATCAGAAGGTCGGTGGTTTGATCCCTGACTCCCCCAGTCTGCATGTCAAGTATCCTTTGGCAAGATATTAACAGCAAGTTGCTCTCCGTTGCATCCATCAGAGTGTGAATGTAGTTATAAAGAACTTAGTTCAGACAAAGTGCTTGAGAGAATGGGTGAATGTGGCACGTTGTATAGACTGCTTTGAGTACTCCGGGAGAGTAGAAAAGCACTATATCCGGTCTTTAAGTCTGACGTCATTAGCCGTGCCTGGGCCCAAACTCTGCTGCACACGATCACTGTGGCATCACTGAGAGTTAAAAACTGTCTAAATCCTTTCATCTGTAAAAAAAAAAAGATCAGCGTTGCTGCTTTACCAGGTGTAACAATTAAGTTTAACATGCATGCATCCATGAAAACAGAATTTATGAAGTTTAACAGAGTTAGAAGTTAGCAGGAAATTAGCTCGCTAGTTTCCATCTAAACATATAGCATGTTCTGACTGAGAGATTTCTGAAACAAATTAAGACGTACAGCTCTGCTATCACTTCCAACATAAATGAAGACAGGAAAGTAAACAGCAGTGACGTTTGCAGGGTTACTGAAGTTGGACTAGCTGCTATATAATGATGTGCTACTTGATCGCTAGCTACACAGCTATGTTAGCATAACATGAACAGCGAAGCTGGAGGATGAACGCTAACTTTTTTCCACTGGATAAAAGTTAACGTGAGGGTTCCCGACGGTTAGGGACAAATGCAGTGCAATGCAATGCAATGCAATCGCATGGCAGGATGCTGTAAACGGACCAAACTTCAGTCAGGAGAACAACTGAGATAATCCATCCACAATACGAGGTTAGTCATTAATATACTGCTGCATGGGCTGGGCTGGAGTTACATCTAAGGGTTTAAACACTGAGCTTTAAAATGATTAGCGGTAATAAAACCCGAGAGAGGCCGACAGTGATCACTGGCTGTTTTTAGGAGCTTGTTGAGATCAAATAGAACAAGATACAAAGCATTAAAACATGTTAAAAACACAAAAGCCTTATTAAACGCAGAGAGTTTGGGCCCGGAAGCAGGATTCATCACTTAAAGACCGGATAAGAATCAGTCCATTTACCATTTAGTTTCAGCTGCAGAGAGATTAAGTGCACCTGGAGCCACAAATAAGGTGAGGTGGACGGTTGCCAACAGTAAGAAAAACTTTTGTGTCAATTCAGATTTGCTAAGTAAAGCTGTCACAGATCTATTTGGTGTCAGCAATATTATTATTTTAATATTAATCTTTCAGTTGTTTTTATATAGAGCTTTTCTAGTCTTCACAATAACTGAAACTGCTTTGCAAATCTAAGTTCTGAGCATCCTTAATTGATTGTTTTATTGCTGTCCATGAATAACAAAGTTACACTGAGGCTGTAATTAGAAGTTTTCACACTATGTTCAGTTTGACATTTTTCATGTGGACAGATTATTTATCTAAACAGTTTAAAATCTGAGAAATAATATTGAGCCTTCCCTTCATGCCCTGAGCTACTGTAGTCACTGACACAGCTGGCTGTGTTTGGACATCAAAGAGAGTTGTGTTTAAATCAGACAGATATCATTTATGTAGGCTAGCAAATGAGTTATGATCTGATATGCATGAGGACTCAGGTTCTGTTGTAAAGCTGGGAAAACTAAAATGTATTTTGAATGTGGTCAGAGTGAAAGGATTACTCTCCTGCTGCATTTTGAAGGTTTGTGTGAGAACAGTGAGCTGTCTGGAGCACAGAATGTGAAGACCAGCACAACAATGATACAGAACAATGCCTGTGTGTTTGTACTGCACATCAGAGCCAACGACAGGCTGTCATGTGACTGAGGACAGGTGATGCTGTTACAGTCGCTTCTAAATCACATCTATTTACTCAAAAAAGCTTCATTTTTTAAAAAATGTAAATAAATTATGTTTGCGCAGTCCTTCCTTATGAAACCATCCTATCTGATCTAACCCCAACCCAGGCTGGTTCCAGACAGCAAAGCTGACTGTTGAGTGAAGGCCAAACATTTGATGCATTTACGCTCACATCATAGAGACTGACAGTTCACAAAGAAGAGCACAACAGAAGAAACAACACACCTGCTTCAGTAATAATTTCCTATTTTTATCTGCTCTGTCTTTTGTACAGCACTTTGGTTAATGTGTGTTGTTTTCAAATGTGCTTTGAAAATAAATTAGGTTTGAGATTTCAGTGACTCACACACTGACTATTGACTGACAGCTTATGGACATGTGAGTGTTACTGTTCTGACTGCAGGATTTCAGGCATGTCAGTACAAGTCACGTCTACAGTCCCACCACGCAACGTAGAGATTTCAGGACTGACAGGATCTACAGCTGTCATGTTGGTGCTTGATTCCACAGAGATTATTAGAAAGAATCTATACCCAAAGCAGAGTCCCAACACACAACACCAGTTTTCAGCAAACCTGCTGAGCTCACGATGAAAACTCTACGTCCATAAAACATAAAGAGAGGAGCAGTCAGGCAGTGCGATGGTTAAAAGGAAAAAGGGGGATCATTCAAAGCTACAGCGGGACTTGGACCCTGAACCTGACGTCCAGCAAAACTGTTTCCCAAACTAAGACTAAGCTTGAGAATAAAGTTCTCTGCAAAAGCACATGACAGAACATGACTCATACGAGTAGAAAAATTATATATGAAGCATGAGCTGTCTGAAGCTCCTTGAAGTGCAATTTAAATATTCCAGCTGTGCGGTGCCTTATTTAAACAAAATATAAGAATCATGTAATGGAACTTTTCTTAAGAAATAAATGTGGAATCCTTTCATTCACATTAAATAATGTGAAAATAAGTATGATGCATCCCAGTTTACTGAGGTGTGAGAAATACATCCACACGCTTATTGGAAAAGAAACAGCAGAGAAAAGTGAGTTGGGCCGTTATGTGTGAGGAGCAGTGTAGCTATGCTAACCCTCATGCTGAGACGTTACATACCTGTGTGACAGCTGAACAAAAAAATCACTGAAGTGAATCCAAAGAAAGAAAAACAGGGATTTATCAGCCACAAAGGGGGTGACTTTATATTTCAGCTTTACTGGACTGCATTAAGAGCTACACGTGTACCTGAGTTTAAGAACATGCAGTTTTATCTGGCCTGAATGAAACCACTGCACCTGCATTTGGACAAACCAGTCTGGGTTGTGCCTCTCATCTGGACCCCTCCCTGTCAAGCTATGTCATCCACCTCTAGCTGGGTGGGGACAATGGGACAAACCCAGACTGGCGGTATATGTATGCACAACATACTGGCTGAGTTCCCTGAAGCTACTCCACCATCTGCCTACCTTTCTAACTCCATTCAGAGGAAGGGTCTGCCACATTAATGCCACTCCTAACCAAATAACATTAAACATGTATAAGGGAACTTTTGTTCATATATTACACTTTTAAATGTCAACAGATAACAGTCCCTTTTGATCATATTAGAATTCTTTGTTATTCTTCATTATAAATTATTGATGATATACTTAGTTCTGAATTTAATATTCTGACAATTTTAATCAAAATGAGAATACTGCAAATATCAGTCTGAATCGTCCCATCGTAGATCATCTCAAGAAGATCAAATGTACCCGAATGAACTTGTCTACCCATCTCTGTCAGAATCACAAACTAACATAACTCAACTCATTTAAACATTTCACATTTTCACGTCCTTCAGTTTTTAATCGCTGCACTTACAGGATGTGAGCTGAACAACATTAATAATGTTTATGAGGTACATGTGACATCAGCGACACAGCTACTGAGATGAAGCTCATTTTGCAGCAGAGGTGGTTGTAGTTACAGTAGCTGTAGTTGGAGCAGCTGTGGTTGGAGCAGCTGTGTCTGACAGCTGCATGAAGCTGTAGTGAAGAGAAACTGTTTGATCAACTGAACTTTTGGTACCACATGTACACTGCAGTCTAAAGTCTTAGACATATGAAGTTATAGTATAATTTAATAGAACTCATTACTTGTAAGCTGTCCACCACAGTGAAAGCAAGTGTTATATTATATGAGCCAGCCACATGTGATAACATCAGCATCCAGATAAATATGTGCAGGTGGAGTAATGGCAGATATCGTCCTGGTTAAATGTGTGTGCAGACACAGCTTGAATGCAAGTGTCTCTCTGCTTTTGTCCTCCTGAAACGGCCAACAACACTGACTGTTGCAGTGCTGTTTCACACACGCTCTGTGACATTTTTCAGAAGTGACCTGCTACATTTTACCGCTGTGACTGTGAACAGGTTCAGTCCTCTAATTAGAATTCTCGTACCTGCAGCAAGATTCATATTGGTCTTCTTTGAGGTCTCGTTTATTTAAGGGGAAAAGTTGTCTCAGTTACCTGTTGCATTAAAGTGTGATGACAACAGGTCCCGACCAAATGTTCATATGTGACGCAGTGGGAGTGAGACGCCTTCCACTGAGCCCTTATTCTCAGTGTGTAATGTAATGTGTGAAACACTGTTTTGGGCTGAGGGACAGTGTTTTAAAACTTTTGACACACAAAGATAAGATAAGATAAGATAAGATAAGATAAGATAACTCTTTATTGTCATTGCACAGTCATACATAGTACAATAGTACAATGAAATTGGAAAACTGTCCTACGTCGGCACTACATATAACACAACACGACACGATACGACACATCACAACGCAACACAAACAACACAACACAGTATAATAACTTAGTAATAAAAAAGAAGAATAAGTGTATTTGTATTGCACACTGTTATTATTGCACATTAATTATTATTGCACCTTGTTATAAATATAAATATTATTATTGTTACTGTTTTTACCGTTGTTACCTCCCCTCCCAAAAAGTCCAGGTAGGTAGCCAGTCAGGTCAGCTATTTGCATTGATCAGGGCTATTGCCCTGTTGTAAAAGCTGTCCTTGAGTCTATTTGTTCGGGACCTCAGCAGCCTGAACCTCCTGCCAGACGGCAGCAGCTTAAACACCCAGTGTCCTGGGTGTGTACCGTCCCGTAGGATGCTGCGTGCCCTCTTGAGACAGCGAGTGCTGTACAGGTCCTTCAGGGAGGGAAGAGGATGTCCAGTGATTTTTTGGGCCATATTGATGACCCTCTGGAGTGCCTTTCTGTGTGCTGTGGTGCAGCTGGAGAACCACACACTGATGCAATATGTCAGCACACGTTCAATGGAGCAGCGGTAGAAGACGGTCAGCAGCTCCTTCTTCAGGTCCATTTTTCTGAGGATTCTCAGAAAGTGGAGACGCTGTTGGGCCTTCTTTAAAACCGCAGAGGTGTTTGAGCTCCACTGGAGGTCTGTGTCTATGTGCACACCCAGAAACTTGAAACTGGAGACCCTTTCCACACACTCTCCATTGGTGCTGACAGGCTGCAGCTCAGACTTCCTCCTTCTGAAATCAACTACCAGTTCTTTTGTCTTGGTGGTATTGAGGTCCAGGTTGTTATCTACACACCAATCTGACAGCCTCTGAACTTCAGCTCTGTACGCCGTCTCATCTCCCCCAGAGATGAGCCCCACCACGGTGGTATCATCTGCAAACTTGATGACTGCGTTGTCTGGGTGGGTACTAACACAGTCATGTGTGTACAGAGTTAGTAGGGGACTCAGTACACAGCCTTGTGGAGAGCCGGTGTTAAGGCTGAGGGCTGAGGAAAGATGAGGCCCCACTCTAACTCTCTGTACACGGTCTGAGAGGAAGTCTCTGATCCAGCGGCAGGTGGTAGAAGGAAGTCCGATTTCCAGCAGTTTAACTATTAGTCTGTCCGGGAGTATCGTATTGAAAGCAGAGCTAAAGTCAACAAAGAGCAGCCTGGCGTAACGGCCCTGCACTTCCAGGTGAGAGTTGGTGGTGTGGAGCGTTGTAGCAATGGCATCTTCAGTTGATCTGTTAGCTCTGTATGCGAACTGGAGCGGGTCGAGTGTGGGTGGCAGGCAGGACATGATGTGACGTCGGACCAGTTTCTCGAAGCACTTCATTATCACAGGTGTTAGAGCAACTGGTCGGTAGTTGTTGAGGCTGCTAATGTTAGTACGCTTTGGCAGTGGGACAATTGTGGCTGACTTTAGGCACGGCGGGATGCAGGACTGGGACAGTGAAGTGTTGAAGATCTTAGTGAAGACCCCAGCCAGCTGGTCTGCACACTCTTTAAGGACCCTTGCGGTTACCCCATCTGGTCCGGCGGCCTTCCTGGGGTTCACTGCCCTCAGTGTGCGCCTCACCTCATATTCCTGCACTATGAGGCTTGGGCTGCTACTGTCCGATGTTTTTGCTGCTGCTGCCTCTGGTCCCTTCACCTCAAAGCGTGCGAAGAAGTGGTTCAGCTCCTCCGCAAGCGCCGCGTTACCCTCAGTCAACGTGGTATTGCAAGGTTTGTAGTTGGTTAAGTGCTGAACTCCCTGCCATACCTGTCGTGAGTTGTTGTTGCTGAAGTGGTCTTCGATCCTTCTCTTGTACGCTGCCTCGGCCTCTCTGATGCCTCTTTTCAACTCAGATCTGGCTGCACTGTAATGCATACCATCACCGGATCTAAAAGCGGCGTCACGTTGCTTCAGCAGGACCTGGACCTCTTTAGTCATCCAGGGTTTCTGGTTGGAATACACCCGGAAATGTTTGTCCACAGTGACACTGTTGACACAGAAGTTAATATATGAGAGCACTGATGTTGTGTGCTCTTCAAGGTCCTGATGTTCGAACACGCTCCAGTCCGTGTTTTCAAAACAGTCCTGCAGCTGATGTGATGCGCCTTCTGGCCAGGTTTTCACAGTTTTAGTGACTGGGGGGGCTCTTCTCCTAACGGGAGTGTATGCAGGGATCAGCAGCATGGACATGTGGTCTGACAAACCTAGATGTGGTAGAGGGGTTGCTCTGTAGCCTTTTTGGATGTTGCTGTAGACTTTATCCAGTGTGTTTTTCCCCCTCGTTGCACATTTAATATGCAAAGAATGAAAGAGACAAATTGTGTGTGTGTGAGTGAAACAAACACAAGATACTGACAAGAAAATCTTATGTGTTCAGAAGGGCTCAACACAAAGTTTCTGCTTACATCACATTCTTCTGCACCTCTGTGGTTGTAAAAGCAGCTGTATGTGAGTGTCAAATGTTAGTTGTTGTGTTAGATTACCATTGTCGAGTTTAATAATCAAATTTGATATTTAAGTTGTTTGTTTACATTACAAAGAGATATCAGACCCCATAAAACCACAATCATATAGTCTGGATTATGCAGAATCACTCAGATGTTTGCTTTAATATATCATCATTTTTATCCTTACATACTATTTTCTCTCTCTGTGTGTTTATATACTACTGCAGCATGTCACTCGATTTTCTCCCACAGTTTGTGTTTACTTGTTTTGTCTTCCAAATACTGCACGGTCTTTAATTTACAACAGGAAACATGATGAGAGAACTATTGTGATTTGCAGCAAAATAAAAAAAAGTTGAATATAACTCAGTATTAACACTGACTATTGTAGAGAAATGATTGTAATGAGAAATTATTATCATCTTTAAAGAGTCAGGGGACACTCTTTAATCAATGCAAAGAGACTTTATTTATGATAGTTTTGAAAAGTACAATGATAATATCAGTGTTGAGATTGCAGACATTACAATATTATCCTCTGATCACACATGTTTGGATGATATACATACAAACAACATCTATAGGAAGAAAAAACATCTTTAAATTAACTTTTCTCTGTTAGAGAAAAAAAGTAAAGCCACAATAAAAAAGAATTAAAATATGCTTTAAATGGTTAATATAAATATAATTAATTAATTAAAGATCTCAAATGTTCACATATACTTTGGTTTATTAATTCATTTGCAGGATGAGAACTTAAGAAATGTTAAAAATATGAGCTGAGTACATGTGAGATCAGAACCACAACTACTGTAAGGAAGCTGATGTTGTTGACCATGGCAGAGGAGGTGGTTCTTGCACTAGTTGTGGTTTTTGTTGTTGTTGTTGGGGTAGTTGAGGTTGTTGTAGAGGTAGTTGCTGATGTCGTTGTAGTGGTTGAACTTGATGTTGGGGTAGTTGTGGTTGTTGTTGGGGTAGTTCCTGATGTTGTTGTAATGGTTGTACTTGTTGTTGGTGAAGCTGTGGTTGTTGTCGCGGCAGTTGTGGTTGTTGTTTTTGGAGCACTTGTGGTTGTTGTTTGAGCAGTTGTGGTTGTTGTTTGAGCAGTTGTGGTTGTTGTTTTTGGAGCACTTGTGGTTGTTGTTTGAGCAGTTGTGGTTGTTGTTTTTGGAGCACTTGTGGTTGTTGTTTGAGCAGTTGTGGTTGTTGTTTTTGGAGCACTTGTGGTTGTTGTTTGAGCAGTTGTGGTTGTTGTTGGAGCAGTGGTAGTTGTTGTAGGAGCAGCTGTGGTTGTTGTTGGGGCAGTTGTAGTTGTTGTTGGGGCAGTGGTGGTTGTTGTCGCTGCAGCTGTGGTTGTTCTTGGTGAAGCTGTTGTGGTTGTCGCTGCAGTTGTGGTTGTTGCTGGAGTAACTGTGGTTGTTGTCGTGGCAGTTGTGGTTGTTGTTATTGGAGCAGTTGTGGTTGTTGTTTGGGCACCCGTGGTTGTTGTTGGTGCAGTTGTGGTTGTTGTTGGAGTAGCTGTTGTGGTTGTTGTTGGTAAAGCTGTGGTTGTTGTCGCGGAAGTTGTGGTTGTTGTTGTTTGAGCAGTTGTTGTTGTTGTTGGAGCAGTTGTGGATGTTATTTGAGCAGTTGTAGTAGTTGTTGGAGCAACTGTGGTTGTTGTAGGAGTAGCTGTGGTAGTTGTTGGGGCAGTTGTAGTTGTTGTCGCTGCAGTCGTGGTGGTTTTCGCTGCAGCTGTGGTAGTTGTTGAGGCAGTTGTGGTTGTCGCTGCAGATGTGGTTGTTGTTGGAGCAGTGGTGGTTGTTGCAAGAACAGTTGTGATTGTTGTCGGAGGAGCTGTTGTTGTTGTCGCTGCAGTTATGGTTGTTGTTTGAGCAGTGGTGGTTGTTGTTGGAGCAGTTGTGGTTGTTGTTGGTGCAGTTGTGGTTGTTATTTGAGCACTGGTGGTAGATGTTGGGGCAGATGTGGTTGGTGTTGGAGTAGCTGTGGTAGTTGTTTGGGCAGTTGTAATTGTTGTCGCTGCAGTTGTGGTTGTTGTCGCTGCAGCTGTGGTAGTTGTTGAGGCAGTTGTGGATGTCGCAGCAGTTGTGGTTGTTGTTGGAGCAGTTGTGGTTGTTGTTGGGGCAGTTGTGGTTGTTGTTGGTGCAGTTGTGGTTGTTGTTGGAGCAGTGGTGGTTTTTGCAAGAGCAGTTGTGGTTGTTGTAGGAGCAGCTGTTGTTGTGGTTGTCGTTGGAGCAGTGGTGGTTGTTGTTGGAGCAGTTGTGGTTGTTGTTGGAGCTGTAGTAGTGGTTGTTGTTGGAGCTGTAGTTGTGGTTGTTGTTGGTGCTGTAGTTGTGGTTGTTGTTGGAGCTGTAGTTGTGGTTGTTGTTGGAGCAGTGGTTGTTGTTGGAGCAGTGGTGGTTGTTGTTGGAGCAGTTGTGGTTGTTGTTGGAGCAGTTGTGGTTGTTGTTGGTGCTGCAGCTGTGGTAGTTCTTGAGGCAGTTGTGGATGTCGCTGCAGTTCTGCTTGTTGTTGGAGCAGGCGTGGTTGTTGCAAGAGCAGTTGTGGTTGTTGTTGGAGCAGCTGTTGTTGTTGTCGCTGCAGTTGTGGTTGTTGTTTGAGCAGTGGTGGTTGTTGTTGGTGCTGTAGTTGTGGTTGTTGTTGGAGCTGTAGTTGTGGTTGTTGTTGGAGCAGTGGTGGTTGTTGCAAAAGCAGTTGTGGTTGTTGTTGGAGCAGCTGTTGTTGTTGTCGCTGCAGTTGTGGTTGTTGTTTGAGCAGTGGTGGTTGTTGTTGGTGCTGTAGTTGTGGTTGTTGTTGGAGCTGTAGTTGTGGTTGTTGTTGGAGCAGTGGTGGTTGTTGTTGGAGCAGTTGTGTTTGTTGTTTGAGCAGTGGTGGTTGATGTTGGAGCAGTTGTGGTAGTTGTTGAGGCAGTTGTGGATGTCGCTGCAGTTGTGCTTTTTGTTGGAGCAGTCGTGGTTGTTGTTGGAGCAGTTGTGGTAGTTGTTGAGGCAGTTGTGGATGTCGCTGCAGTTCTGCTTGTTGTTGGAGCAGTCGTGGTTGTTGCAAGAGCAGTTGTGGTTGTTGTTGGTGCAGTGGTGGTTGTTGTTGGAGCAGTGGTGGTTGTTGCAAGAGCAGTTGTGGTTGTTGTAGGAGCAGCTGTTGTTGTTGTCGCTGCAGTTGTGGTTGTTGTTGGAGCAGTGGTGGTTGTTGTTGGTGCTGTAGTTGTGGTTGTTGTTGGAGCTGTAGTTGTGGTTGTTGTTGGAGCAGTGGTTGTTGTTGTAGTAGTGGTTGTTGTTGTTGGAGCAGTTGTGGTTGTTGTTGGAGCTGTAGTTGTGGTTGTTGTTGGAGCAGTTGTGGTTGTTGTTGGAGCAGTGGTGGTTGTTGTTGGAGCAGTTGTGGTTGTTGTAGGAGCAGTGGTGGTTGTTGTTGGAGCAGTTGTGGTTGTTGTAGGTGCAGTTGTGGTTGTTGTTGGAGCAGCTGTTGTTGTTGTCGCTGCAGTTGTGGTTGTTGTTGGAGCATTGGTGGTTGTTGTTGTAGCAGCTGTTGTTGTTGTCGATGCAGTTGTGGTTGTTGTTGGTGCAGTGGTGGTTGTTGTTGGAACAGTTGTGATTGTTGTTGGAGCAGTGGTGGTTGTTGTTGGAGCAGTTGTGGTTGTTGTTTGAGCAGTGGTGGTTGTTGTCGGGGCAGTGGTGGTTGTTGTTGGAGCAGTGGTGGTTGTTGCAAGAGCAGTTGTGGTTGTTGTAGGAGCAGCTGTTGTTGTTGTCGCTGCAGTTGTGGTTGTTGTTGGAGCAGTGGTGGTTGTTGTTGGTGCTGTAGTTGTGGTTGTTGTTGGAGCTGTAGTTGTGGTTGTTGTTGGAGCAGTGGTTGTTGTTGTAGTAGTGGTTGTTGTTGTTGGAGCAGTTGTGGTTGTTGTTGGAGCTGTAGTTGTGGTTGTTGTTGGAGCAGTTGTGGTTGTTGTTGGAGCAGTGGTGGTTGTTGTTGGAGCAGTTGTGGTTGTTGTAGGAGCAGTGGTGGTTGTTGTTGGAGCAGTTGTGGTTGTTGTAGGTGCAGTTGTGGTTGTTGTTGGAGCAGCTGTTGTTGTTGTCGCTGCAGTTGTGGTTGTTGTTGGAGCATTGGTGGTTGTTGTTGTAGCAGCTGTTGTTGTTGTCGATGCAGTTGTGGTTGTTGTTGGTGCAGTGGTGGTTGTTGTTGGAACAGTTGTGATTGTTGTTGGAGCAGTGGTGGTTGTTGTTGGAGCAGTTGTGGTTGTTGTTTGAGCAGTGGTGGTTGTTGTCGGGGCAGTGGTGGTTGTTGTTGGAGTAGCTGTGGTAGTTGTTGAGGCAGTTGTGGTTGTCGCTGCAGTTGTGGTTGTTGTTGGAGCAGTGGTGGTTGTTGTTGGAGCAGTTGTGGTTGTTGTTGGAGCTGTAGTTGTAGTTGTTGTTGGAGCAGTGGTTGTTGTTTGCGCAGTGGTGGTTGTTGTTGGAGCAGTTGTGGTTGTTGTTGGAGCTGTAGCTGTGGTTGTTGTTGGAGCAGTGGTGGTTGTTGTTGGAGCAGCTGTTGTTGTTGTCGCTGCAGTTGTGGTTGTTGTTGGTGCAGTTGTGGTTGTTGTTTGAGCAGTGTTGGTTGTTGTTGGAGTAGCTGTGGTTGTTGTTGGAGCAGTTGTGGTTGTTGTTGGAGCAGTGGTGGTTGTTGTTGCTGCAGTTGTGGTTGTTGTTGGGGCAGTGGTGGTTGTTGTTGGAGCAGTTGTGGTTGTTGTTGGAGCATTGGTGGTTGTTGTTGGAGCAGTTGTGGTTGTTGTTGGAGCAGTTGTGGTTGTTGTTGGAGCAGTGGTGGTTGTTGTTGGTGCAGTGGTGGTTGTTGTTGGTGCAGTTGTGGTTGTTGTTTGAGCAGTGGTGGTTGTTGTTGGAGCAGTTGTGGTTGTTGTTGGAGCAGTGGTGGTTGTTGTTGGAGCACTTATGGTTGTTGTTGGAGCAGTGGTGGTTGTTGTAGGAGCAGTTGTGGTTGTTGTTGGAGCAGTGGTGGTTGTTGTTGGAGCATTGGTGGTTGTTTTTGGTGCAGTTGTGGTTGTTGTAGTCGCAGTTGTGGTTGTTGTTTGAGCAGTGGTGGTTGTTGTTGGAGCAGTTGTGGTTGTTGTTGGAGGAGTTGTGGTTGTTGTCGGAGCAGTTGTGGTTGTTGTTGGAGCAGTGGTGGTTGTTGTTGGAGCATTGGTGATTGTTGTCGGAGCAGTTGTTGTTGTTGTTGGAGCATTGGTGGTTGTTGTCGGAGCAGTTGTGGTTGTTGTTGGAGCAGTGGTGGTTGTTGTTGGAGCAGCTGTTGTTGTTGTCGCTGCAGTTGTGGTTGTTGTTGGAGCAGTGGTGGTTGTTGTTGGAGAAGTTGTGGTTGTTGTAGTCGCAGTTTTGGTTGTTGTTTGAGCAGTGGTGGTTGTTGTTGGAGCAGTTGTGGTTGTTGTTGGAGCAGTGGTGGTTGTTGTTTGAGCAGATGTGGTTGTTGTTGGAGCTGTATTTGTGGTTGTTGTTGGAGCAGTGGTGGTTGTTGTTGGAGCAGTTGTGGTTGTTGTTGTTGCTTTAGTTGTGGTTGTTGTTGGGGCAGTGGTAGTTGTTGGAGCAGTGGTTGTTGTTGTTTGAGCAGTGGTGGTTGTTGTTGGAGCAGTGGTGGTTGTTGTCGGAGCAGTTGTGGTGGTTGTTGTCGAAGCAGTTGTGGTGGTTGTTGGAGCAGTGGTGGTTGTTGTTGGAGCATTGGTGGTTGTTGTCGGAGCAGTTGTGGTTGTTGTTGGAGCAGTGGTGGTTGTTGTTGGAGCAGCTGTTGTTGTTGTCGCTGCAGTTGTGGTTGTTGTTGGAGTAGTGGTGGTTGTTGTTGGAGCAGTGGTGGTTGTTGTTGGAGCAGTTGTGGTTGTTGTTGGTGCAGTTGTGGTTATTGTAGGTGCAGTTGTGGTTGTTGTTTGAGCAGTGGTGGTTGTTGTTGGAGCAGTTGTGGTTGTTGTTGGAGCAGTTGTGGTTGTTGTTTGAGCAGTGGTGGTTGTTGTTGGAGCAGTTGTGGTTGTTGTTGGAGCAGTTGTGGTTGTTGTTGGAGCAGTGGTGGTTGTTGTTGGAGCAGATGTGGTTGTTGTTGGAGCTGTATTTGTGGTTGTTGTTGGAGCAGTGGTGGTTGTTGTTGGAGCAGTTGTGGTTGTTATTGGTGCAGTTGTGGTTATTGTAGGTGCAGTTGTGGTTGTTGTTTGAGCAGTGGTGGTTGTTGTTGGAGCAGTTGTGGTTGTTGTTGGAGCAGTTGTGGCTGTTGTAGTCGCAGTTGTGGTTGTTGTTTGAGCAGTGGTGGTTGTTGTTGGAGCAGTGGTGGTTGTTGTTTGAGCAGATGTGGTTGTTGTTGGAGCTGTATTTGTGTTTGTTGTTGGAGCAGTGGTGGTTGTTGTTGGAGCAGTTGTGGTTGTTGTTGTTGCAGCAGTTGTGGTTGTTGTTGGAGCAGTTGTGGTTGTTGTTGGAGCAGTGGTGGTTGTTATAGTCGCAGTGGTGGTTGTTGGAGCAATGGTGGTTGTTGTTGGCGGATTGGTGGTTGTTGTCGGAGCAGTTGTGGTTGTTGTTGGAGCAGTGGTGGTTGTTGTTGGAGCAGCTGTTGTTGTTGTCGCTGCAGTTGTGGTTGTTGTTGGAGTAGTGGTGGTTGTTGTTTTAGCAGTGGTGGTTGTTGTTGGAGCAGTTGTGGTTGTTGTTGGTGCAGTTGTGGTTATTGTAGGTGCAATTGTGGTTGTTGTTGGAGCAGTTGTGGTTGTTGTTGGAGCAGTTGTGGCTGTTGTAGTCGCAGTTGTGGTTGTTGTTTGAGCAGTGGTGGTTGTTGTTGGAGCAGTGGTGGTTGGTGTTGGAGCAGTGGTGGTTGTTGTTGGAGCAGATGTGGTTGTTGTTGGAGCTGTATTTGTGGTTGTTGTTGGAGCAGTGGTGGTTGTTGTTGGAGCAGTTGTGGTTGTTGTTGTTGCTGTAGTTGTGGTTGTTGTTGGAGCAGTGGTAGTTGTTGTTGGAGCAGGGGTGGTTGTTGTTGGAGCAGTTGTGGTTGTTGTTGGAGCAGTAGTGGTTGTTGTTGGAGCCGCTGTTATTGTTGTCGGTGCAGTTGTGGTTGTTGTTGGAGCAGTTGTGGTTGTTGTAGGTGCACTTGTGGTTGTTGTTGGAGCTGTAGTTGTGGTTGTTGTTGGTGTAGTCGTGGTTGTTGCAGGTGCAGTTGAGGTTGTTGTTTGACCAGTTGTGGTTGTTGTTGGTGCAGTTGTGGTTGTTGTTGGAGCAGTGGTGGTTGTTGTTGGAGCAGTGGTGGTTGTTGTTTGACCAGTTGTGGTTGTTGTAGGTGCAGTTGTGGTTGTTGTCGGACCAGTTGTGGTTGTTGTTGGTCCAGTTGTGGTTGTTGTTGGAGCAGTTGTGGTTGTTGTTGGAGCAGTGGTGGTTGTTGTTTGAGCAGTTGTGGTTGTTGTTGGAGCAGTTGTGGTTGTTGTTGGAGCAGTGGTGGTTGTTGTTGGAGCATTGGTGGTTGTTGTTGGTGCAGTTGTGGTTGTTGTAGTCGCAGTTGTGGTTGTTGTTTGAGCAGTGGTGGTTGTTGTTGGAGCAGTTGTGGTTGTTGTTGGAGCAGTGGTGGTTGTTGTTGCAGCAGTGGTGGTTGTTGTTGTCGCTGCAGTTGTGGTTGTTGTTGGAGCAGTGGTGGTTGTTGTTGGAGCAGTTGTGGTTGTTGTTGGAGCAGTGGTGGTTGTTGTTGGAGCAGCTGTTGTTGTTGTCGCTGCAGTTGTGGTTGTTGTTGGAGCAGTGGTGGTTGTTGTTGGAGCAGTGGTGGTTGTTGTTGGTGCAGTTGTGGTTGTTGTTGGAGCAGTGGTGGTTGTTGTTGGAGCAGTGGTGGTTGTTGTTGGAGCAGTGGTGGTTGTTGTTGGAGCAGATGTGGTTGTTGTTGGAGCTGTAGTTGAGGTTGTTGTTGGAGCAGTTGTGGTTGTTGTTGGAGCTGTAGTTGTGGTTGTTGTTGGAGCAGTGGTGGTTGTTATTGGAGCAGGAGTGGTTGTTGTTGGAGCAGTTGTTGTTGTTGTTGGAGCAGTAGTGGTTGTTGTTGGAGCCGCTGTTGTTGTTGTGGCTGCAGTTGTGGTTGTTGTTGGAGCAGTTGTGGTTGTTGTAGGTGCACTTGTGGTTGATGTTGTTGCAGTGGTGGTTGTTGTTGGAGCTGTAGTTGTGGTTGTTGTTGGTGTAGTCGTGGTTGTTGTAGGTGCAGTTGTGGTTGTTGTTTGACCAGTTGTGGTTGTTGTTGGTGCAGTTGTGGTTGTTGTTGGAGCAGTTGTGGTTGTTGTTGGAGCAGTGGTGGTTGTTGTTGGAGCAGTTGTGGTTGTTGTAGGTGCAGTTGTGGTTGTTGTTTGACCAGTTGTGGTTGTTGTTGGTGCAGTTGTGGTTGTTGTTGGAGCAGCTGTGGTTGTTGTTGGAGCAGTGGTGGTTGTTGTTTGAGCAGTTGTGGTTGTTGTTGGAGCAGTGGTGGTTGTTGTTGGAGCATTGGTGGTTGTTGTTGGTGCAGTTGTGGTTGTTGTTGGAGCAGTGGTGGTTGTTGTTGGAGCATTGGTGGTTGTTGTTGGAGCAGTTGTGGTTGTTGTAGTCGCAGTTGTGGTTGTTGTTTGAGCAGTGGTGGTTGTTGTTGGAGCAGTTGTGGTTGTTGTTGGAGCAGTGGTGGTTGTTGTTGCAGCAGTGGTGGTTGTTGTTGTCGCTGCAGTTGTGGTTGTTGTTGGAGCAGTGGTGGTTGGTGTAGTCGCAGTTGTGGTTATTGTTTGAGCAGTGGTGGTTGTTGTTGGAGCAGTTGTGGTTGTCGTTGGAGCAGTGGTGGTTGTTGTTAGAGCAGCTGTTGTTGTTGTCTCTGCAGTTGTGGTTGTTGTTGGAGCAGTGGTTGTTGTTATTGGTGCAGTTGTGGTTGTTGTTTGAGCAGTGGTGGTTGTTGTTGGAGCAGTGGTGGTTGTTGTTGGAGCAGCTGTTGTTGCTGTCGGAGCAGTGGTGGTTGTTGTTGGAGCATTGGTGGTTGTTGTTGGTGCAGTTGTGGTTGTTGTTGGAGCAGTGGTGGTTGTTGTTGGTGCAGTGGTGGTTGTTGCTGAAGCAGTGGTGGTTGTTGTTGGAGCAGTTGTTGTTGTTGTTGGAGCAGTGGTGGTTGTTGTTGGAGCAGCTGTTGTTGTTGTCGGAGCAGTGGTGGTTGTTGTTGGAGCATTGGTGGTTGTTGTTGGTGCAGTGGTGGTTGTTGTTGGAGCAGTGGTGGTTGTTGTTGGTGCAGTTGTGGTTGTTGCTGAAGCAGTGGTGGTTGTTGTTGGAGCAGTGGTGGTTGTTGTTTGAGCAGTGGTGGTTGTTGTTGGAGCAGTTGTGGTTGTTGTTGGAGCAGTTGTGGTTGTTGTTGGAGCAGTGGTGGTTGTTGTTGGAGCAGATGTGGTTGTTGTTGGAGCTGTATTTGTGGTTGTTGTTGGAGCAGTGGTGGTTGTTGTTGGAGCAGTTGTGGTTGTTATTGGTGCAGTTGTGGTTATTGTAGGTGCAGTTGTGGTTGTTGTTTGAGCAGTGGTGGTTGTTGTTGGAGCAGTTGTGGTTGTTGTTTGAGCAGTGGTGGTTGTTGTTGGAGCAGTTGTGGTTGTTGTTGGAGCAGTGGTGGTTGTTGTTGGAGCAGCTATTGTTGTTGTCGCTGCAGTTGTGGTTGTTGTTGGAGCAGTGGTGGTTGTTGTTGGTGTAGTTGTGGTTGTTGTTTGAGCAGTGGTGGTTGTTGTTGGAGCAGTGGTGGTTGTTGTTGGAGCACTTGTGGTTGTTGTTGGAGCAGTGGTGGTTGTTGTTGGAGCAGATGTGGTTGTTGTTGGAGCTGTAGTTGAGGTTGTTGTTGGAGCAGTTGTGGTTGTTGTTGGAGCTGTAGTTGTGGTTGTTGTTGGAGCAGTGGTGGTTGTTATTGGAGCAGGAGTGGTAGTTGTTGGAGCAGTTGTGGTTGTTGTTGGAGCAGTAGTGGTTGTTGTTGGAGCCGCTGTTGTTGTTGTGGCTGCAGTTGTGGTTGTTGTTGGAGCAGTTGTGGTTGTTGTAGGTGCACTTGTGGTTGTTGTTGGAGCAGTGGTGGTTGTTATTGGAGCGACTGTAGTTGTGGTTGTTGTTGGTGCAGTTGTGGTTGTTGTTTGAGCAGTTGTGGTTGTTGTTGGTGCAGTTGTGGTTGTTGTTGGAGCAGTTGTGGTTGTTGTTTGAGCAGTGGTGGTTGTTGCTTGAGCAGTTGTGGTTGTTGTTGGAGCAGTGGTGGTTGTTGTCGGAGCAGTTGTGGTTGTTGTTGGAGCAGTGGTGGTTGCTGTTGGAGCAGTGGTGGTTGTTGTCGGAGCAGTTGTGGTCGTTGTTGGAACAGTGGTGGTTGTTGTTGGAGCAGCTGTTGTTGTTGTTGCTGCAGCTGTGGTTGTTGTTGGAGTAGTGGTGGTTGTTGTAGGAGCATCTGTAGTACTTGTTGGGTTAGTTGTAGTTGTTGTTGGGGCAGTGGTGGTTGTTGTCGCTGCAGTTGTGGTTGTTGTTGGTGAAGCTGTGGTTGTTGTTTGTGCCGTTGTGGTTGTTGTCGCTGCACTTGTGGTTGTTGTAGCAGTGGTGGTTGTTGTTGGAGCAGCTGTGGTTATTGTTTGAGCCGTTGTGGTTGTTGTTGGAGCAACTGTGGTTGTTGTCGCGGCAGTTGTGGTTGTTGTCGCGGCAGTTGTGGTTGTTGTTGGTGAAGCTGTGGTTGTTGTCGCTGCAGTTGTGGTTGTTGTTGGAGCAGTGGTGGTTGTTGTTGGAGCGACTTTGGTAGTTGTCGCTGCAGTTGTGGTTGTTGTTGGAGCAGCTGTGGTTGTTGTAGGAGCAGCAGTGGTAGTTGTTGGGGCAGTTGTAGTTGTTGTCGCTGCTGTTGTGGTTGTTGTCACGGCAGCTGTGATAGTTGTTGCAGCAGTTGTGGTTGTTGTTGGAGCAGTTGTGGATGTTGTTGGAGCAACTGTGGTAGTTGATGAAGCTGTGGTTGTTGTTGGTGCAGTTGTGGTTGTTGTTGGAGCGACTGTGGTAGTTGTCGCTGCAGTTGTGGTTGTTGTTGTAGCAGTGGTGGTTGTTGTAGGAGAAGCTGTGGTACTTGTTGCGGCAGTTGTAGTTGTTGTTGGGGCAGTGGTGGTTGTTGTCGCTGCAGTTGTGGTTGTTGTTGGTGAAGCTGTGGTTGTTGTTTCAGCCGTTGTGGTTGTTGTTGGAGCAACTGTGGTTGTTGTGGTTGTTGTTGGAGCAGTGGTGGTTGTTGTAGGTGCAGCTGTGGTAGTTGTTGGGGCAGTCGTGGTTGTTGTTTGTGCAGCTGTGGTTGTTGTTGGAGCAGTTGTAGTTGTTGTTGGAGCAGCTGTTGTTGTTGTTGTTGGAGCAACTGTGGTTGTTGTCGCGACAGTTGTGGTTGTTGTCGTTGCAGTTGTGGTTGTTGTTAGAGCAGTTGTGGTTGTTGGAGCAGTTGTTGTTGTTGTTGGAGCGACTGTAGTAGTTGTCGCTGCAGTTGTGTTTGTTGTTGGAGCAGTGGTGGTTGTTGTAGGAGCAGCTGTGGTAGTTGTTGGGGCAGTTGTAGTTGTTGTTTCTGCAGTTGTGGTTGTTGTTGGAGCAGTTGTGGTTGTTGTTGGAGCAGTGGTGGTTGTTGTCGCGTCAGTTGTGGTTGTTGTTGGAGCAGCTGTTGTTGTTGTCGCTGCAGTTGTGGTTGTTGTTGGAGCAGTTGTGGTTGTTGTTGGAGCAGTTGTGGTTGTTGTTGCGGCAGTTGTGGTTGTTGTTGGAGCAGTTGTGGTTGTTGTTGGAGCAGCTGTTGTTGTTGTCGCTGCAGTTGTGGTTGTTGTTTGAGCAGTTGTGGTTGTTGTTGGAGCAATTGTGGTTGTTGATGGAGCAGTTGTGGTTGTTGTTGAAGCAGTTGTGGTTGTTGTTGGAGCGACTGTGGTAGTTGTCCCTGCAGTTGTGGTTGTTGTTGGAGCAGTGGTAGTTGTTGTCGCGGCAGTTGTAGTTGTTGTCGGAGCAGCTGTTGTTGTTGTCGCTGCAGTTGTGGTTGTTGTTGGAGCAGTTGTGGTTGTTGTCGCGGCAGTTGTGGTTGTTGTTGGAGCAGTTGTGGTTGTTGTTGGAGCGACTGTGGCAGTTGTCGCTGCAGTTGTGGTTGTTGTTGGAGCAGTGGTGGTTGTTGTTGGTGAAGCTGTGGTTGTTGTCACGGCAGTTGTTGTTGTTGTTGGTGCAGCTGTTGTTGTTGTTGGGGCAGTGGTGGTTGTTGTCGCTGCAGTTGTGGTTGTTGTTGATGAAGCAGTGGTGGTTGTTGTTGGAGCCGTTGTGGTTGTTGTTGGAGCAACTGTGGTTGTTGTCGCGGCAGTTGTGGTTGTTGTCGCGGCAGTTGTGGTTGTTGTTGGAGCAGCTGTTGTTGTTGTCGCTGCAGTTGTGGTTGTTGTTGGAGCAGTTGTGGTTGTTGTCGCGGCAGTTGTGGTTGTTGTTGGAGCAGTTGTGGTTGTTGTTGGTGAAGCTGTGGTTGTTGTCGCTGCAGTTGTGGTTGTTGTTGGAGCAGTTGTGGTTGTTGTTGGAGCAGCTGTGGTAGTTGTTGGGGCAGTTGTAGTTGTTGTCGCTGCAGTTGTGGTTGTTGTCACTGCAGCTGTGGTAGTTGTTGGGGCAGTTGTAGTTGTTGTCGCTGCAGTTGTGGTTGTTGTTGGAGCAGTGGTGGTTGTTGTAGGAGAAGCTGTGGTACTTGTTGCGGCAGTTGTAGTTGTTGTTGGGGCAGTGGTGGTTGTTGTCGCTGCAGTTGTGGTTGTTGTTGGTGAAGCTGTGGTTGTTGTTTCAGCCGTTGTGGTTGTTGTTGGAGCAACTGTGGTTGTTGTGGTTGTTGTTGGAGCAGTGGTGGTTGTTGTAGGTGCAGCTGTGGTAGTTGTTGGGGCAGTCGTGGTTGTTGTTTGTGCAGCTGTGGTTGTTGTTGAAGCAGTTGTAGTTGTTGTTGGAGCAGCTGTTGTTGTTGTTGTTGGAGCAGTTGTGGTTGTTGTCGCTGCAGTTGTGGTTGTTGTTAGAGCAGTTGTGGTTGTTGTTGTTGGAGCAGTTGTTGTTGTTGTTGGAGCGACTGTAGTAGTTGTCGCTGCAGTTGTGGTTGTTGTTGGAGCAGTGGTGGTTGTTGTAGGAGCAGCTGTGGTAGTTGTTGGGACAGTTGTAGTTGTCGCTGCAGTCGTGGTTTTTGTTGGTGCAGCTGTTGTTTTTGTCGCTGCAGTCGTGGTTGTTGTTGGTGCAGCTGTTGTTGTTGTCGCTGCTGTCGTAATTGTTGTTGGTGCAGCTGTGGTTGTTGTAGGAGCAGCTGTGGTAGTTGTTGGGGCAGTTGTAGTTGTTGTTGGAGCAGTTGTGGTTGTTGTTGGAGCAGTTGTGGTTGTTGTTGGAGCAGTTGTGGTTGTTGTTGGAGCAGCTGTGGTAGTTGTTGGGGCAGTTGTAGTTGTTGTTGCTGCAGTTGTGGTTGTTGTTGGTGAAGCTGTGGTTGTTGTCACGGCAGTTGTGGTTGTTGTTGGTGCAGCTGTTGTTGTTGTTGGGGCAGTGGTGGTTGTTGTCGCTGCAGTTGTGGTTGTTGTTGATGAAGCTGTGGTTGTTGTTTGAGCCGTTGTGGTTGTTGTTGGAGCAACTGTGGTTGTTGTCGCGGCAGTTGTGGTTCTTGTCACGGCAGTTGTGGTTGTTGTTGGAGCAGCTGTTGTTGTTGTCGCTGCAGTTGTGGTTGTTGTTGGAGCAGTTGTGGTTGTTGTCGCGGCAGTTGTGGTTGTTGTTGGAGCAGTTGTGGTTGTTGTTGGTGAAGCTGTGGTTGTTGTCGCTGCAGTTGTGGTTGTTGTTGGAGCAGTTGTGGTTGTTGTTGGAGCAGGGGTGGTTGTTGTTGGAGCGAATGTGGTAGTTGTCGCTGCAGTTGTGGTTGTTGTTGGAGCAGCTGTGGTTGTTGTAGGAGCAGCTGTGGTAGTTGTTGGAGCAGTTGTGGTTGTTGTCGCGGCAGTTGTGGTTGTTGTTGGTGAAGCTGTGGTTGTTGTTTCAGCCGTTGTGGTTGTTGTTGGAGCAGCTGTTGTTGTTGTAGGAGCAGCTGTGGTAGTTGTTGGGGCAGTTGTAGTTGTTGTCGCTGCAGTTGTCGTTGTTGTCACTGCAGCTGTGGTAGTTGTTGGAGCAGCTGTGGTTGTTGTAGGAGCAGCTGTGGTAGTTGTTGGGGCAGTTGTAGTTGTTGTCGCTGCAGTTGTCGTTGTTGTCACTGCAGTTGTGGTTGTTGTCGCGGCAGTTGTGGTTGTTGTTGGAGCAGCTGTTGTTGTTGTCGCTGCAGTTGTGGTTGTTGTTGGAGCAGTTGTGGTTGTTGTCGCGGCAGTTGTGGTTGTTGTTGGAGCAGTTGTGGTTGTTGTTGGTGAAGCTGTGGTTGTTGTCGCTGCAGTTGTGGTTGTTGTTGGAGCAGTTGTGGTTGTTGTTGGAGCAGCTGTGGTAGTTGTTGGGGCAGTTGTAGTTGTTGTCGCTGCAGTTGTGGTTGTTGTCACTGCAGCTGTGGTAGTTGTTGGGGCAGTTGTAGTTGTTGTCGCTGCAGTTGTGGTTGTTGTTGGAGCAGTGGTGGTTGTTGTAGGAGAAGCTGTGGTACTTGTTGCGGCAGTTGTAGTTGTTGTTGGGGCAGTGGTGGTTGTTGTCGCTGCAGTTGTGGTTGTTGTTGGTGAAGCTGTGGTTGTTGTTTCAGCCGTTGTGGTTGTTGTTGGAGCAACTGTGGTTGTTGTGGTTGTTGTTGGAGCAGTGGTGGTTGTTGTAGGTGCAGCTGTGGTAGTTGTTGGGGCAGTCGTGGTTGTTGTTTGTGCAGCTGTGGTTGTTGTTGAAGCAGTTGTAGTTGTTGTTGGAGCAGCTGTTGTTGTTGTTGTTGGAGCAGTTGTGGTTGTTGTCGCTGCAGTTGTGGTTGTTGTTAGAGCAGTTGTGGTTGTTGTTGTTGGAGCAGTTGTTGTTGTTGTTGGAGCGACTGTAGTAGTTGTCGCTGCAGTTGTGGTTGTTGTTGGAGCAGTGGTGGTTGTTGTAGGAGCAGCTGTGGTAGTTGTTGGGACAGTTGTAGTTGTCGCTGCAGTCGTGGTTGTTGTTGGTGCAGCTGTTGTTGTTGTCGCTGCAGTCGTGGTTGTTGTTGGTGCAGCTGTTGTTGACGTCGCTGCTGTCGTAATTGTTGTTGGTGCAGCTGTGGTTGTTGTAGGAGCAGCTGTGGTAGTTGTTGGGGCAGTTGTAGTTGTTGTTGGAGCAGTTGTGGTTGTTGTTGGAGCAGCTGTGGTAGTTGTTGGGGCAGTTGTAGTTGTTGTTGCTGCAGTTGTGGTTGTTGTTGGTGAAGCTGTGGTTGTTGTCACGGCAGTTGTGGTTGTTGTTGGTGCAGCTGTTGTTGTTGTTGGGGCAGTGGTGGTTGTTGTCGCTGCAGTTGTGGTTGTTGTTGATGAAGCTGTGGTTGTTGTTTGAGCCGTTGTGGTTGTTGTTGGAGCAACTGTGGTTGTTGTCGCGGCAGTTGTGGTTGTTGTCGCGGCAGTTGTGGTTGTTGTTGGAGCAGTTGTGGTTGTTGTTGGTGAAGCTGTGGTTGTTGTCGCTGCAGTTGTGGTTGTTGTTGGAGCAGTTGTGGTTGTTGTTGGAGCAGGGGTGGTTGTTGTTGGAGCGAATGTGGTAGTTGTCGCTGCAGTTGTGGTTGTTGTTGGAGCAGCTGTGGTTGTTGTAGGAGCAGCTGTGGTAGTTGTTGGGGCAGTTGTAGTTGTTGTCGCTGCAGTTATCGTTGTTGTCACTGCAGCTGTGGTAGTTGTTGGAGCAGTTGTGGTTGTTGTTGGAGCAGTTGTGGTTGTTGTTGGAGCGACTGTGGTAGTTGTCGCTGCAGTTGTGGTTGTTGTTGTAGCAGTGGTGGTTGTTGTTGGAGCAGCTGTGGTAGTTGTTGGGGCAGTTGTAGTTGTTGTTGCTGCAGTTGTGGTTGTTGTTGGTGAAGCTGTGGTTGTTGTCACTGCAGTTGTGGTTGTTATTGGTGCAGCTGTTGTTGTTGTTGGGGCAGTGGTGGTTGTTGTCGCTGCAGTTGTGGTTGTTGTTGATGAAGCTGTGGTTGTTGTTGCAGCAGTTGTGGTTGTTGTTGGTGAAGCTGTTGTTGTTGTTGGAGCAGTTGTGGTTGTTGTTGGAGCAGTTGTGGTTGTTGTTGGAGCGACTGTGGTAGTTGTCGCTGCAGTTGTGGTTGTTGTCGCTGCAGTTGTGGTTGTTGTTGATGAAGCTGTGGTTGTTGTTGGAGCAGTTGTGGTTGTTGTTGGAGCAGTTGTGGTTGTTGTTGGAGCGACTGTGGTAGTTGTCGCTGCAGTTGTGGTTGTTGTTGGAGCAGTGGTGGTTGTTGTAGGATCAGCTGTGGTAGTTGTTGGGGCAGTTGTAGTTGTCGCTGCAGTCGTGGTTGTTGTTGGTGCAGCTGTTGTTGTTGTCACTGCAGTCGTGGTTGTTGTTGGTGCAGCTGTGGTTGTTGTCGCTGCAGTCGTGGTTGTTGTTGGTGCAGCTGTGGTTGTTGTCTGTGCGTTGCAGCAGGCTGTGTAGAAAATCTTATGTCTTTTACACATTCGATCACATTAACCAAATTTTAAAGAATATAAAAGTCTTTGATGAATTAAATTTTGTCATACCAGCTACGAGAAGAATGATGAAACAAATCTTTGCGATCATGGTGATCCTTTCTCCTGCTCCTGTCTCTGAAAATTCAGTTCATCGTGCTTATTGTTAGTTATAGAAAGAATTATTCAAACAGTTGCTTTTATTCAGCTTCTCCAATTTTATCTTGAATAGAAGTTTGCGATTTAAAAGCCATATAAAAACTATATTAAGCAAAGGCAAAAATGTTTGTATTCAATTAAATAAATTAAAATATACAATTTTTCTATAGTATTGTCCTTGAACTTTGAAGTTGAAGTGTTAAATGAAGAACAATATACTTCTCCTGCAGTTGTTTCAGTTTTTGTAACTGGTTATGTCTTGATCATTATTTCACATTTCTCAACAAGGTTCTTGTTCAGATGCAACCAAATCAAATTGAGAAATCATGAAGGAAAGGCTCTGACTATTTATTTATTTTTTATTTATTTATTTATTTGTTCATTTCAGGCACAACAAAATACATATATTGAACTATGATGACCTTATTGTTACCGACTGTAAATCAGAGCATAAGTCACCACTTCATGTTTATAGTTGTATTCATATCCTATAATGTCATCTATGTTTCACCCCAACATATCTCAAGTTTTCCTCCAAGCACTAGCGACATACAAATTAGTTTCTATGAGATTTAAAATTTGAAGATCACACATATAAAGCTAGTTTTCTTTTAAAAAATGCAGTTGCTCAGCTCCCTTTTCATCCAAATCATTCAAGAGTGTTCAAAACATTTTTAAATAATTGTCATATATTAAGCAGCATAGGTATAACAGATAAAAACAGAACCCTTAAAAGAAAAAAGAATATAACTGCTGCCTAATTTACACCATATGTTGCCAAAAGATCATATAGTAAAATAAATATATCAATTAGTCTTTAAAGTCACATGTAGATGTCAGATATATATTTAATATTAGGATTACTTACATAGTATTTCTTTGCTTGTAAGTCGTCCACTGCAGTGAAAGAAGGTGATGTTCTCTGACTTCATCTCCTCTTTTTATAAGCAGCAAACATGAACCTGAGGACAAATATGTGCAGGTGGAGTAATGGTAGTTATCGTCATGGTTTAAGGTGTGTGCACTAACCTTTTATTTACCTGCATCTCTCTCCTATTGTCCTCCTGAAGCAGTCATCACTTTAAATTTGGCAGTTACACACACACAGATATTTGTGACACATTTTGACGTGAGCTTCTACATTTTCTCTGTGTGACTAAGTTTATTCTTGTGCTGGATGTGATTGTATCTTCATGGCAACATTAGGACTCTATGTGGTCCATAAAAGATGACCATTTTGGGACAATAAAATCTGACAGACTAAACAAATATTCATTGATTAGTTTTGGATTAAATAAAGCTCACAACTGGCTGACTAGATTTAGACCGAGAATCAACATTTACAGGTTGGTGGTGCTTGGTGGGCAGTCACTGTCCACATCAAAATATGTCTAATTTCTTTGTTTTTTGTCCTTTCATTTAAACATATTTTAAATATTACTGGTTTGTTTGCCTAAATTTAAGTTTTGACCAATTTAGGTAAATGAGTTACTTAAAGGCCTCCTTGAGTAGTGAGTTTGATTTTTATTTGCTTTTTTTTCTCCTCCTCTTACCCCATGTTGTGTACTTTCGTTGATTTTTTTTTATCAGCCCACCTCTTTGACCTGTCTCCCCAATGTGATGTTTGTGTAAAGTGTGTTTGGTCGGAGGGTTCCTTTGTGAGTGCGCATGCGCCAACCATGCTGCCTGCTGTAACCCATAATTTCCTTTGGGATTAATAAAGTATTTCTGGTTCTGATTTTAACTTTTCTAGGTTATTGCAGCACTTAATGCAGGAAAACATTCTTCAGTTATCAGAGGCAGAAGGTGAGACCTGACTAAAATACACTTTTGATGTAATAAATTGAAAATACTGACCGAGTCCATCAATTAATCAGACAAATACATACTATACAATACAACTTTCAGTCAGAAGCTGCCCTCTGATGGCCATGAGTAAGATTGCACGTTTCATGCATTTCAGCATCGGCTTCACGTTTCAGGCCTGCCTGAATTCACATTTTACATTCAGGCTTTGCACTGAACTTCAGAAAATTTCAAATATACACAGGTATCAAAAGTGATGGTAAAGGATTCTTACAATCTAAGGTCTTTAAAGGTGTAAACTTTTATTTCTCTAAGCCTAAAACAACCTCAGTGTGAATAAGGCTTTAATAAACTGTATTTTTTGCTCTCCTTTTTATGTAATATTTGTGGAAACTTTTCACATCTTTCTATTTCATGAATTGTTTTTCACTGTTTCTGGAGCACCCTCTACCTTCTGTTCATTCACAGGTTTTTATATTCTAAACCTGGCAGTGGTGGGGAGGTACAGTTTTTCCTCAGCTGAGCGACACCCGCAATCACGCCGCCTTAAAGTCTGTGCTCTCTCTGCTGTTGTGTTGTCGGGCTGTGAGCTGAAAAGCTACAGCCGGCTGTATGCGTACAGCAACCGTGTGTGAAAAGTGGTCAATAAAGAGATGCTGAAAAGCAGCCGGTCTGCTGTGGTACGAAGTCACTTTCATCGTTACGCAGGACTGTAAGCTGTCATCTGTGAGGCGTGAGCGTGTTTGTTTTTAACATAGTTCACGGTGGAGAACAGCTGCTGACATAATGTGGATCCGAAGATCCATAATTGGCCTATCTGGGGTTGAAAGTCTCGATAAAGGCACGGCGTTTCGGCAGGTACACCGGCTTCCGCGAGTGTGACGCTTATTTTGAGCGATGAAAAAATAATAAAATATAATTTTATTTTTATATTTCAATATCACAATAATCTTCCAATTTAGAAGTACAAGTTAAAAAAAGAACTAAACACAAATAAAATATACTTCAGCTAAATACGTCTTATTTTCCCAAACCACCCGGAGCCGCAAAATAAGGACTAAAGAGCCGCAGGTTGCCGACCCCTGGTCTAACCTCACAATACAAGAAAAGAAGGCCGTCGCTTCCCTGAGCAAAGACCACAACATCACTATATTACCACCTGATAAGGGAAGGTGCACCGTGGTCCTAAACACAACAGATTACCACACAAAGATCACTACTCTCCTCAGTGACAACAACACCTACGAAGCATTAAAGCGAGACCCCACAAGCAGCTACAAAAAGAAAGTTATAGCTTGCCTTCAAGACCTTGAAAAGGACGAAATCATTGACCGCCCTACATATCACCGCCTTTACCCAGGGGATGCCATACCCTGCATTTACAGACTTCCTAAGATCCACAAAGAAGGTGTCCCACTCAGACCCATTGTCAGCAGCATAAACTCAGCCACTTACAACATTTCAAAACACCTTGCTACCATCCTTGCACCTCTTGTGGGGAACACCCCACACCACATCAAGAACTCCACCAACTTCACCGACAAGGTCCAGAAACTTACGCTGGATCCAGATGAAACCATGGTGTCCTTGGATGTAGTCTCTCTCTTCACAGGCTCTTCCCATATGGAAAAGACATATATATATATCTTACAAAGTTTGTACCTGTCTTGTGTGAAACTTGTATGAAAAGCATACAAGAGTGAAAACAGATATAAGATCCCTAGAAAAATTATATAAATGAAACTTGTATGTTTTGGATACTTACTAAAACAATATGTGAAAGTGGCCACTCTCATGAGTAAATCATATAAGCCTTATATGATTCACTATATGAAGTAGGACACATCTGATGCAAGTCTTTTATAAGTTTTTTTCTATATCTATTCCATATGGGTTGGCTCTTTCAAAGGGAGAGTACCCAGCCACTGGTACAGATATGTAGACGACACCTGGGTCAAAATCAAAACACAAGAAGTGGAATCCTTCACTGCGCACATTAACGCTGTGGATAAAAACATCAAGTTCACCAGGGAAGACACAAAGGATAACTGTTTGCCTTTCCTGGACTGCGCTGTGCACATTGAAGTGAATGGGAACCTCAACATTGAAGTTTGCCGAAAGCCCACACACACGGACCAGTACCTCCTCTTTGACTCCCATCACCCTCTGGAACACAAACTTGGAGTAATCAGGACCCTACACCACCGGGCAGAACATGTTCCCTCTAAGCCTGAGGGAAAAAAGAAGGAACACACACACGTAAAGGAAGCACTCAAAACATGTGGTTATCCTAACTGGGCGTTCATAAAGTCAGCAAAGAGGCACAGAAAAGAAGATCAGACACCAGCGAGGGAGGATAAGAAAGACAGACGCAACAACGTTGTCATCCCCTATGTAGCCGGTGTATCAGAGAAACTCAGGAGAGTTTTCTCCAAGCACGACATCCCAGTGTACTTCAGACCCAGCAACACACTCAGACAGAAACTGGTTCACCCGAAAGACAAAACTCCAAAACACAGACTTAACAACGTGGTGTATGCTGTACAGTGCAGCGAGGAATGCCCAGACCTCTACATTGGAGAGACCAAACAGCCACTTCACAAGCGCATGGCACAACATAGAAGAGCCACCTCCACAGGACAAGACTCAACAGTCCATCTGCATCTAAAGGTCAAAGGTCATTCTTTCAAGGATGCCAATGTTCACATTTTGGACAGAGAGGACAGATGGTTTGAAAGAGGAGTGAAATCTTTGAACAGAGGTGGTGGTTTACGACACCAACTGTCTGCCATCTATAATCCAGTTTTGAGTTCCCTCCCCAGACGCCTTAATGCCCACTCACATCCTGGGCCATCTGACCTCAGGAATTCACATGACAAGGTGGGGCCAGGTTTCACAATGAGCTCACCCGAAACCCTGGCTGATTAGGTCCCACACCCGCTTTCACACCTTGGCTCATGTGATTAGAGGATCACCAGGGGGTCCTTTGTCCCTCTTTGGGGGGACACTCCCACTGGGTTTAAATCTGGGACTCTCGGCCATTTGACCTTAGAACTGAAGAAGCTTCTCGGATGAGAGGTGAAACGTCTTCAAGCAACTTAAAGAAGTCCAGACGCTTTTCTTTGCAACTCCTTTGACTACGATGACCTGGATGACTGAGAACCTTCACAGACTTCTTGTGACGTCATACTTCTGTGACTTCGACATACCCGCCTTAAAACAAATTTTCTTCACTTGTGCACTCCTCTGTGTGTCAATCCAGCGCTCCGCTTCACTTGCGAGAAACCGCCGCCTGTCCGCCGAATTTGAAGTCCTTTTAGGATACTTTTCTTTAATAAACGGTAAGCATTATACATATGTTCCTCACTTGGCTTGCTGTTTGTTTGCTAGTGATAGGCTACTTGACGACAGCATTAGCTAACCAGTGTTCTCTAGACCAGCGTTCCCCAACTTTTTTGGTGTTTCGTGGCCCGGGGGTTGGGAACCGCTGCTCAAGACAGAAAATTGATTGTCCATGTATTATGAAGCATTATGAAGGTTGTCATAGAAATGTTGTCAGGCAAAATTGCAGTAGCTTCCCTGATCATTTTACAAACATAAGTGAAGAGAATTCGAACTAAAAGGCCTAGACTAATGGTTGTGTGCTGAATCTATGAATCAAAATATCACCTGGAAACATAATTAACTGGTCCATAGCTGTGAAGCTGGACATGAGTTCTTGATTCTATGGAGATTAACAGTAATCCGTCTTAATGTTGTCCCTGGAACATCGTCTTAAAGTTGTCCCTGGGACATCGTGTAGATGTTGTCCCTGGGCCATCGTGTACATGTTGTCCCTGGGCCATCGTGTACATGTTGTCCCTGGGCCATCGTGTAAATGTTGTCCCAGGGACATCGTGTACATGTTGTCCCAGGGACATCGTGTACATGTTGTCCCTGGGCCATCGTGTAAATGTTGTCCCAGGGATATCGTGTAAATGTTGTCCCAGGGACATCGTGTACATGTTGTCCCTGGGCCATCGTGTAAATGTTGTCCCAGGGATATCGTGTAAATGTTGTCCCAGGGACATCGTGTACATGTTGTCCCAGGGACATCGTGTACATGTTGTCCCTGGGCCATCGTGTACATGTTGTCCCTGGGCCATCGTGTAAATGTTGTCCCAGGGACATCGTGTACATGTTGTCCCAGGGACATCGTGTACATGTTGTCCCTGGGCCATCGTGTACATGTTGTCCCTGGGCCATCGTGTAAATGTTGTCCCAGGGACATCGTGTACATGTTGTCCCAGGGACATCGTGTACATGTTGTCCCAGGGACATCGTGTACATGTTGTCCCTGGGCCATCGTGTACATGTTGTCCCTGGGCCATCGTGTAAATGTTGTCCCTGGGATATCGTGTGATAGCTTGTTAATAATGGAATGAAAATTATTGATTGTTATTAACTTGTGAAAAAGAAGTGTAACACATCCACATGTTATGTTCTTACATCCTCACAGAAACTGCGACTCCTTCACAATGTCAGGTAAATGTCAACTCATGTTGAATAATCAACCAATCAAGCCTTTTACTATCACATGCAATGTTACACGTACAACTGCAATGAAAATTTCACCCCCTTCTGACCATACATATATTGCTTAAACATCACATTGGGAAGACAGGTCGGGAAGGAAGGTCAGAAAACAATTTAATTAATAGATGAGGGGAGAGGAGGAGAAAAAAGAACTACAACCAGACAAAGCTCCCAGAAGACTGAAATGGATCATGGTTGCAGCATGCAAAAAGAAAATGATATCTGTTGACTACAGCATATGCTTTCTCACAGATTACCTTGTGGGAGTAGCTGGACCAAACTCTATTGGTATTTCAAGTTTGAAATCCCTGTTTGACCAGACAAACATTTCAGATGAGGTACCTCTTGACATAAAAATCCTTTTATGTTGTCATAACTTTGTACCCAAGTGGTTAACTAATGTTAAATTCTGCTTTAAATACACTTTATTTGTACAGTTACTTAATGAATCGTATTCCTTAGTTCTGTTTTTTATTCATATATATTTATTTATTTGTTTTATAAGGCAATAGATGGCCTAATCTATTTGCAGTGTGAGGTATGTTGAAAAGCTGGTTTGATCATAATGACATAGCATATTTACGTTTTTTGTAATGTATTTGAAAACATGGGTGTATTTATGTTATTTCTATAGAATTTCCCTCACATTTATCCAATACCAAGCCAAATCACTGGAAAAATTTTGGATGGGTCCACAAGAGCACAAAGTGCATACTTTTTGAAGGTATGACTTGGACTGTGGTAACTATGTTCTTATCACAAAGGGTTTATAAGTTGCCACTATAAACAAATAGCATTTTCCAAAATTGAAGCCTTGTCAGAAGAACCTGAAAAATACCTTTCTGAAACTTTTTCTGTGTAAAGATTTGCTCAAAAGCAATGCAGACAGATTAAAACATTTCTGTCTCAGTCATCCAGGTCATCGTAGTCAAAGGAGTTTCCAAAGAAAAGCGTCCATATCCATATTCATATCCATCTTTTTACAAAACAGTTTTGTGACATACCCAAGAGGACCATAGTCTATATGAATTCATTTGGAGAGTCGGAGGTCTCTGCCAGTGAGGCATTGATGTTCTGAGGGGAAGGACTGCTGCTTTTTATGACTTATTCAATTTGTTTGCCTTGCCACGCCCGACTGGAGTCATTGTTTGTGAAGTGGTCCTCTATTTTCTTTTATAGGTCAGTTTTGCAGCCCTGATGCCTAGGGCTGCCAACCGTCCCTTGAAAAACGGAATCGTTCCGTATTTAGAAACAAAAGTATTGAGCTGAAAAGAGACGCACTTTGTCAAATGGTTAAAAAAATAATTTCACACACAAAAAACAGAGCTAAAAAATTCCCCACACTGGGAAGGGTGAAGACAATCGGGTCGCCCAGCCCTGGCCATGAGGTGTCCCTTATTTATTTTTCAGGGAGTTGGCAACCCTACTGATGCCCCTCTAAAGGTCTAGCTATGATGTAGTGAGCACTGCCCCCTGCCCTGAATGCAGCGTCCAGTATTCTGAGGAGGGTGCCGATATCAATGGCTTATTGTTGGGATGTGTCCAACTGCAAACAATACAAATACAAATGCAAACAAACAGCACATGTATTGTTTGTGTGTAAATGTTCATGTCCTGGTGTTCAAATAATGTCCATTCTGTCCATTAGAAAGAGTCCTGCAGCTGGCGGGAAGCAGTGTCTGGCCATGTTTTTATATTCTTAGTGGTTAGTGGTTCCTGTTTTAATAGGTATATTTGCTGGTAGTGGTGAAGGAGAGGCACAGTCCTGTAGACATGCCTACTGTTTGTTCTATTGTTTTTCCCTCCGGTGACACTTTCCACATACTGTAAGAAGTCAGGAAAAAATCACCAGCAATGACCAAAATCCTGTCTGGAGGTATCTGCATCTGTTTGCTGTTTGGTTTCCTGAAGTTGTATACGCTAACTGCTGCCACTAGATGTCACCAAAGTCTTCTGTTTGTTTCTGCTCTTTAAAGATGTGTGGCGCAGGGGTGAAACCCTCTAGTGTGATGGGTTGGAGGACGAGTGTCAAGTTGAAATCCAGCTGCAATTTAACATAAATATGAATTTTTCATTGTGTTCATCATATTCTTTAACTGACCGCCCAGAACTAACCTTGGGTTACAAGATAGTTTAAACATGTAACTGCTGAACATGATTTCCACTCATGTTGGCTGAATATGTTTCATGTTTATGTTGCTGCCCCTTAAACTGGACACACATCCAACTCTAGATGATATTTTATTTATGTTTCTACTTTATTGAATTTGTTATATCTATCTTATCTGGAAATTAATCAGTGCAAGATCAGATTTGATCATTAAATTAGTCTGAAGTTCATCCAACACGTGGAGCTTTTTTCTTAGTTCTTTGGACATACAGTGGGATGCAAACGTTTGGGCAACCTTGTTAATAGTCATTATTTTCCTGTATAAATTGTTGGTTGTTACAATAAAAAATGTCAGTTAAATATATCATATAGGAGACACACACAGTGATATTTGAGAAATGAAATGAAGTTTATTGGATTTACAGAAATTGTGCAATAATTGTTTAAACAAAATCAGGCAGGTGCATAAATTTGGGCCCCACAAAAAAGGAAATGAAATCAATATTTAGTAGATCTGCCTTTTGCAGAAATTCCAGCCTCTAAACGCTTCCTGTAGGTTCCAATGAGAGTCTGGATTGTGGTTGAAGGTATTTTGGACCATTCCTCCTTACAAAACATCTCTAGTTCATTCAGGTTTGATGGCTTCCGAGCATGGACAGCTCTCTTTAACTCACACCACAGATTTTCAATAATATTCAGGTCTGGGACTGAGATGGCCGTTCCAGACTGTTGTACTTGTTCCTCTGCATGAATGCCTTAGTTGATTTAAAGCAGTGTTTCGGGTCGTCGTCTTGTTGAAAGCTTCAGCTTTGTCACTGATTCCTGGACACTGGTCTCCAGAATCTGCTGATACTGAGAGGAATCCATGTGTCCCTCAACTTTGACAAGATTCCCAGTCCCTGCACTGGTCACACAGCCCCACAGTATGATGGAACCACCACCATATTTTACTGTTTTTCTTGGAATGCTGTGTTCTTTTTCCTCCATGCATAACGCCCCTTGTTATGCCCAAACAACTCAATTTTAGTTTCATCAGTCCGCAGCACCTTAATCCAGAATGAAGCTGGTTTGTCCAAATGTGCTTTAGCAAACCTCAAGCGGCTCTGTTTGTGCTGTGGGCGGAGAAAAGCTTCCTCTGCATCACTCTCGCATACAGCATCTCCTTGTGTAAAGTGCTCTGAATGGTTGAACGATGCACAGCGACTCCATCTGCTGCAAGATGATGTTGTAGGTCTTTGGAGCTGGTCTGTGGGTCGACTCTGACTGTTCTCACTATTCGTCGCTTCTGTCTGTCCGAGATTTTTCTTGGTCTGCCACTTCGAGCCTTAACTTGAACTGAGCCTGTGGTCTTCCATTTTCTCAATATGTTCCTAACTTCCATGTTGCTACTCTTCATTAAAAGAGAAGGGAAACTTACAATTGACCCCCTTAAATACTCTTTCTCATTATTGGATTCACCTGTGTATGTAGGTCAGGGGTCACAGAGCTTACCGAGCCAATTTGAGTTTCAATAATTAGTTCTAAAGGTTTTGGAATCAATAAAATGACAACAGTGCCCAAATTTATGCACCTGCCTGATTTTGTTTAAACAATTATTGCACACTTTCTGTAAATCCAATAAACTTCATTTCACTTCTCAAATATCACTGTGTGTGTCTCCTCTATGATATATTTAACTGACATTTTTTATTGTAACAACCAACGATTTATACAGGAAATAATGACTATTAACAAGGTTGCCCAAACTTCTGGATCCCACTGTACATGGATGAACAGCAGCATAGACAACAGTTTAGAAAATATAGCTGAGCAGGTTTGATCCCGACGCACGCTCAGTCATATGAGGTGTGGCTATTGTGTGGTTATCTCGTTGCATAACAAAGCTGCTGTAACAAAACAAATTTCCCACATGTGAGACTAATAAAGGTTATCTTATCTTATAATCTTTCAGCCGCACCTCATAGTTTAGCCTGTTGTGCATTAACAGGCACTCAGAATTAGAATTTATTGTTTTGTGCATTGAAGTCAGCAAACAACTGCAATCTTTTTCAGAGGCTTAGGAGGTGGTTGAGTCTTCACTGAGGAATGCCACATATCCATCAAACAGAAGGGAACACGTCATTGGCAGCTACGACACCATGAAACCTGTCCTGTCTGACCTTTAATCAGCTATTTCTGTCATTAGGTGTTTCTAAAGTATGATTGCGACATAATGGTTTAATACTGATGATCTGTCAACAACATGTTCTAAAAAAAAGTCCTCAGATCTTCAACTGGTGGAGTCCTGTACTGCAGGCGTGTCCAGAGGTTTTATCAGCAAAATTTTCTCTAATCACTGGTGGGAGATGCTGCTGCTTTTAAGATGTGAACGTTTCATTACAAGTAAGAGTCCTGGGTTGCACTTTGTTTTATGGCACATTATCAGATATGATGAGCTGTATCATATCTGATAAAAACATTTTCTTTATTAAACTGTAAACACAGTGACACTCTGATCTGACACCTCACTGAATATGGTGTCATTATTAACCTCATATATGTGTTTTAAATTCAAAACAGACAGTTATTACAAGACAATAATTTTAATGGATCTTTACCTAGCATAGTTTTATTTTATTACAGAGTGATTTGTTGCTCATTTGAAGAAACCTCTTTTTTAAGCTCTACTTTTAAGAAGACAAAATTCCTTTTTGCTAAAGCATATATCTCTGGCTCTCTTCCACAGCATGTCTTCTATTAATAAAAGTTGGGTGGGAAGCATTTTTGGCGATGCTTCATCTTCTGCTTTCCGTTTGTGTGGGACCCCCATCAAAAACCTGTCCGTTATGCTCGCAGTGTCCTAGCATTCTTTTTTTATTCATACACCGCTCTCCCTGCATTGGCTCTGCCCACTTTGGGAACCGTGGGCTCTGTGGAAAAGTAACCCTGAGCACACAGCGGGAGCATTCTGCATCCAAGTGTGAAACAGAAAGTTGCCGTTGCAAACAATGTGAGGATCATGTGTAGAACTGACAGTATGAAGCACGCACTGAATGCATTTATTTAGTAATTTTTTTTTTCAAATGAACTCTCGCTTACATGAAATTACTTTTCAGGTCTGGATTTCATGTTGATGCCAATGGTTTGTATTGTCACAGTAAGAACTTACCTCACTAACTGGAACACCTTTTATTAAAACCACCTGCACACACTGAACACTGAATGGAGGCTGGAGTAGATACAAACCATCATTGTTCTTTTAATTAATAAACTGAGTCATCTACAATTAGAACATGTTTATTAAAAGATAATTAGACCTCCAATTTGTAGTTTTACGTTAATTCGAAGAAAGAAGGCTGGAACTCAAAGACTGTCCTGGAAGCGTGTCCACTGGAGTTGATGTACACAGATTCAATCTGTCTGATCACAGTTTAGAATCATTGTTAAATCATTAAAAGTGATGATTGCAGTGAGTCCACTAAGAAGCAAGCAGCTCTTCATACTTTCCAGTGCTGTTTACTGCACTGCTATCACTGTTTTGCCAGTTCAGTAAATGACGGCACTCCTTCTTAGCCTGTTCAACCTACTTTCATTTCAAACCTGCAGTCAGGTTCTCCTTCAGTGGTCATGGGAGGATTTTAACTTCAACTCAGATGGACTCAATTTGATATACCTAAAAGGGTTTAATTTACCAACAAAGAATCAATAGAGACCATAGAGAGTGAAGAAAATGACCTTCAGAGTGACCAAGAAGGCAACCACGAAGCACTGAAGTCCTACAGAATCATCCTCACAATAAACAGCACATTCATAATAGATGTTTTCATTATGAAAATCACCATAACAAACAACTTTGATTTCTTGGAGCTATAAAGAGATGCTAGAACAATCAAAACAAAAGAGTGAATGAAGACAGTCACCACCCTAAAGTATAGAATATTTCTCTGCATTGGGTGTGTTGCTGCTTAAATGCATCATCAGACTGTAATAGACTGTGCTGTCAGTCAGCTTGTTGGTATTTACCAGGAGAATAAAAAAGAATCTACATGTTTTTATTAAACATGTTCCTGGTTCTGATCACTGACACCAGCAGCTGCTGCACACAATGAATCAAACAAATTTCCCACACGTGGGACTAATAAAGGTAATCTTATCTGTTATCTTAAACATCTCTGCGCAATATTTAGCAAAGACGTCCTACAAAACACTTCATGTAAAAGTAACTTATGTTGACTGAACATTACTCGTCAGTCCATCAATACGGCAGTTATGTGACCCACACTGTAGTGTTGGGGATGAATGTGTGAAATGAACCAGGATTTGTAGTTTGAGATAGAGATATCAAAAAATGTCTTAGGACTGGCTGATTCTGTGATTTTAAAAATAAAGCTTTCCAGTAAAGTGCCATATTTGTCACATGGCAAAAGACAATTAGTCTTTGTTTGTACATAAATGTTTGTACATAAAAAAAAACAATTAATGAAAATAAAAAAGGGATAATTTCATGTTCATAGTCTTACAATTCCCCAGCAGCATAAATCTTGAGCAGTTTTGTAGGAATGGGGTCTAAAAGACACGTTGATGGTTTGGAGGAAGTAATTATTGAAGTTAACTCAGAAAGATCAATTGGAGAAAAAGAGTCTAAATGAACATCAATGGTACTAAAAGTAGCTGTAGATAATGTTACATCTGTGAGATGACAGCCCGTTCTCACTCCCGAGGCATAATATACTGATGATTTGTCACGTCCTGCGGCGTTCCTAAGGAAAGCGAAAGGTGACCGTTTGCGTTCTTATGCTACACTTCGGGTTATGCATGAAATCCAGTAGAACGACGCTCCCACGGTAATGCTTGTTCCAGCCATGTATTCCAGCCCTAACCATAACCTTATCCCTAACCTTAACCAGCACTTTAATATGTTAAATAGTGTTTTCCAAAGCAATTTAAGTAAAACAAATATATACGTGTAGATTCATTCCAAATGGTTCTCATGTTTCCTAATTTTTCTGATCTCGTCATATAGGGACGTGTTGGACGATTTGCCACCTAGTGTAAAATGTTACACTTTGGGAGTGAGAACGTGTTGGAGATGATTATGAGTAGATTAAGAAGTAAAATTATTAACAAGATGATCGACCTCTGTTGGAGCAACGTTCAGGTAGCTGCTCTGCTCTGTGTTGGTACAGGGCATTGAAGATGATAACAGTGGGTGGATTATATTCTTAAACTTAGTTACAGTACTTTCAGAAAGACATCTACTGTGATAAAGTCTACTCTCCACTGCTGTGTAATCAATTATTGTAAATGTAAATGTTATCAGGAAATGATCAGACAGGAGAGGGTTTTCAGGAAACACTGTTATACTGCCTGTATTTATCAGTAATGTACCACAAGCCTTCAAGACGGCAGAAGTTAAAAAGCCATCTCTAGACCCAGCTGTCTTAGCTAATTATAGGCCAATCTCCAACCTTCCTTTCATATCAAACATCCTTGAAAGAGTAGTTGTCAAACAGCTAACAGATCATCTGCAGAGGAATGGCTTATTTGAAGAGTTTCAGTCAGCTTTCAGAGCTCATCATGTCAAAGAGAGTCGGGGTTAAATCAGACAGATATAATTTATGTAGGCTCTCAAATGAGTTATGATCTGATATGGATGAGATCTCAGGTTTCGTTTTAAAGCTGGGAAAACTAAAATGTCTTTTGACTGTAGTCAGAGTGAAAGGATTACTCTCCTGCTGCATATTGAAGGTTTATGTGAGAACAGTGAGCTGTCTGGAGCACAGAATGCGAAGACCAGCACATACAGAACAATGCCTGTGTGTTTGTACTGCACATCCAGAGCCAACGACAGGCTGTCATGTGACTGAGGAGCAGTAAGACACTGCATACAAGACACTGAGTTGAACATGTTTCTCTGTATTCACATAAAAATGCATCTATTTACTCAGAAAAGAGTGTCTTTTTAAAAATCTGGCTGATTTCTGCATGGTTACATAATCTTTCCTTATGAAACCATCCTATCTGATGACTTCATAATGAAATCAACCCAGGCTGGTTCCAGACAGCAAAGCTGACTCTTGAATAAAGGGCAAACATTTGATGCATTTCCGCTCACATTATCGGGACTGACAGTTAACAAAGGAGAGCACAATAGAAGAAATGACACACCTGCTAGTTTGGGAGTTTCTCTCTATAATAATACATCACATTTACAATACAGTATATTTGTCAAGTCATACTCTGAGTTCCTCTGCATGAAAACAAAAAAGAAAGAAAAACAGAATCTAAGAATGGCTGGAAACATATGAGATTGTAAACACATGCTCTGACAAAAGTCAAAAGAACAAACTGGACTCGTACACCGAGTCAGTGTCTGGGGACACAGATGCAAACAATCAGGGAAAAGGGTACACAGATCACATGACTATCAAAATCACACAGCGAACAACTAAACATGGCACCACTAGCAGAGAATGGATGGAGCAACCCAGTATCGCAGCAAAACGTGTAATAGACACGCCAGTCCACCGTGCCCATTTCACTCGTTGCCTGTCCAAAATGTGAACTGCAGAAGTTGCAGTAGCAGAAGGGAGATGCTAATTTAAAGACAAGAAGTTGTTAGCGAGCAGAAAACATACGAAGAACGTTCCAGGGTCCTCAATTGTCAGAAACGATTCGGACTCATTTTTGACAATTCTATGAACGATTAATGAAACCTTTACATTTTTCTTTGGTATCAAATCTTCTCTCGTTTTGTGTCCAAAGCTGCAAGTCCAGAGTTCGTTCACTGGATCTGAATGTGAGGTTAAAATAGTTTTAAAGCATTGTTTGATGAGAGCCAAGTGGACAAATAGGTTTGGATAAACCTTTTCGTCTAATATAATATTTTATTAAGTTTTATTATCTATTTTTAAAATTAATCTTCTAAAGTATGATAAGACATTATGTCATGGTTCTGGGTCATTTTTATTATATTATTATTTAAGGTTCGTTTAAGAGTCTTGAGTTTATTCTACGTTAGTTTCTTGTCCATTTTGGTTCCCTTGTGTCTTTGTCCTCTGTGTCCCTCTCTGTGTGTTCAGTGTTTATGTGTGTGGGTGTGTGTGTGTCCTTGTGTCTTGTTTCCCTTTTCTATGCCCATGTTCCCTCCTCGTGTTCAATCCATGTCTCTGCCTCGCGCTCTCTGTTTCTTTATTCCTCGCCCATATCCCGTCTTCCCAGTCTGTCATGTTTCATGTCTGTGTTCCATTTCCTAAGGTATCTCCACTATAATCAGGTCCCAATTGGACAGTTAGAAATATTATAATTCTGATCATTTATCAGTACATATCCATATTTTTATAACTATGTGTAAAAACAAAGCTGACACTTCTGAAACTTCATCAGAGGTGTGAGCATCACAGCAGATGCCTTTGTGTCAAAGTAACAGGATAAAACACAGAAAAACATGAAGCAGATTTTCCTGGCCTGACTTTTTATAGCAGATAACCGCTTTAAAAATTTTGTGTAGTAGATCAAAAACTGAAGAAAACCATGAATCAGCAGAGGAACATTACCTGATGCTGCAGAAATGAAGCAGAGCAAAGTTACAGAGACACAGCTAAGAGTTTTGCAATTTAGCAACATTTTAAAAAGTTTAAATTTCTTCAGTATCGAACAGCAGAAATTAGGCTTTGTTGTAGGAGGCCGACAGCACTGAAGACAGCAGTCTACTGTTGTGTTCAGTGCAAGCAAATAATACAGAAAACAAAGATTTGAAATGGGAAACTGTTCTTGAAATACACTGAGAGAGAGAGAGAGCTGTGCAGGAAGTGTGTTTTTGTAGTTTGTTTAGTTTGGATCTTTTCTTGCTGCTGGTTCAGTCAATTTTGGTCGAAGTGACGAAACCTGCAGCACCTGAATCTGTGAGATGCCGACTTTCAGCCCCGACGGCGTGTCTGTGTACGTGCCGTTGGGTGAACGATCCACTCTTTGTGTTTACGTCTTTGTGCTGAATCCGTTTACCTGCTCTCATTTACTGTTTTAGCTGTTTGGTGGTTGTTGAAATTGTTCTGTGAGCTTTAACCTGAAATTCATTTATATTTAAAATTTATATTTAAAAATCATTCAGAATTTAATGAATCGATTTCGCGTTATTCAGCCTAAACTCTGTTGTGACAGTGTTGCGTTCCATGCTGAGTATGTTCAGCTTTGCTTCCTCTCTCTCGTCGTGTCTGATTAGCCCCAGCTGTGTTTCTTTTCTGTTTCTGGTTCCCTCATGATTGTGTATTTAAGCCTCTGTTTCTCTCTGTCCGTGGTCACAATCTCCATCATTTCTCTGCTGTGTGTTCTGCCTGTGGTCTTTCCAGTCTGTTTGTATTTGTGGATGCCAGCAATAAAGCTGTGTTTGTCATGTTAAAGTAATGTCTGTGAGTGTGCATTTGTGTCCAATCCTGCCCACTTCACACAGCAAACTGATGACACAAAATGGTTCAATATAACAATACGTTTTTAAAATGTCCTCAGATCTTCAACTGAAGGCTTCAAACTTTCCTTTTTGCTAAAGCATATAGTTGGGGCTGGATCAGGTGACCCAGAATCCTCCCTTAGTTATGCTGCGATAGGTGTAGGTGTAGGCTAGGGTTGGGTATCGTCACTGATTTCTAGAATCGATTTGATTCCGATTCACAAGGTCCCGAATCGATGCGATCACAGAAAAACATGAAGGCGGTTTTCCTGGTCTGGGTTTTTATAGCAGATGACCTTAAAAATATTGTGCAGTAGATCAAAAACGAAGTGAAGCAGAGCAAAGTTACAGCGGTTTTATTAGAGACACAGCTAAGCATTTTGAAATTTTGCATAATGTTAAAAAGTTTAAATTTGTTCAGTATTGAACAGCAGAAATGAGGCTTTCTTGTCGGAAGTAAGTAAAAAGAAAAAAAGAAAAAAGAAAAAAAAAATGTCCGACAGCGTATACTGGTGCGTAATAAGTAAGCAAATAATGCAAAAAACAGAGATTTTAAGATGGGAAAGTATTCCTGACAGAGAGAGAGAGAGAGAGCTCTACATGAAGTGTGATTTTTATCTTGGTGGAGGCAAAACAGCAAAAGTAAGAGGAAATTTGTGACGATGTTTATGTGAAGCGAAATGTGAAGCGTAGTTTGGATCATCTTTGGCTGCTGGTTCAGTCAATATTGTTTGGAGAAAGATAAAACATGCAGCTTCAGAATCTAGCGCAAAAAGGGCGTGAACACAAAGCGCCCACCGACGCTTCAAAATCAGTGAGCTGTCGGCTTTCAGCCCTGACGGCGTGTCTGTGTCCGCATACGTGCCGTCGGGAGAGAAAGGCGACAGCTCGCTGATTCTGATCCGTCGGCGGGTCCGCGTTTTGTGTTTACGTCTTTGTACAGAATCCGTGTACCTGCTCTCATTTACTGTTTTAGCTGTTTGGTGCTTGTAGAAATTTTGTGAGGTTTAACCTGAGATTCTGGCGTTTCAGGCAAAATAAATTTATATATAAAAATCGATTCAGGATTTTAATGAATCGATATCACGTTATCCAAGCTAGAATCGATTTTAATCGATAAATCGATAATCAAAACCCACCCCTAGTGTAGGCTGCTGGGGAATTCCCATGATGCACTGGGTGTTTCTTCTTCACTCACTTTGTGTTTTTTATAGACCTCTCTGTATCATGAATTATTAGTTATTATTAATCTCTGGCTCTCTTCTACAGCATGTCTTTTGTCCTGTTCGCAGCAGATGACCCTACCTGAGCCTGGCTCTGCTGAAGGTTTCTTATTGTGAAAAGGGAGTTTTTTCTTCCCACTATTGCCAAAACGCATGATCATAGAGGGTTATATGATTGCTGGGGTTTTCTCTGCTTTCTTTGTATTATTGTAGGGACTACCTTATGATACAGCTCTTGAGGCAATTTTTGTGATGTGCCGCTATATTAATAAAACTAACTTGAAATGCTTCATCATTGTCACCTCAGTGAGTGTTACTGTTCTGCCTGCAGGATTTCAGGCATGTCAGTACAAGTCACGTCTACAGTCCCACCACGCAACGTAGAGATTTCAGGACTGACAGGATCTACAGCTGTCATGTTGGTGCCTGATTCCACAGAGATTATTAGAAAGAATCTATACCCAAAGCAGAGTCCCAACACACAACACCAGTTTTCAGCAAACCTGCTGAGCTCACGATGAAGACTCTACGTCCATAAAACATAAAGAGAGGAGCAGTCAGGCAGTGCGATGGTTAAAAGGAAAAATCATTCAAAGCTACAGCTGGACTTGGACCCTGAACCTGACGTCCAACAAAACTGTTTCCCAAACTAAGACTAAGCTTGAGAATAAAGTTCTCTGCAAAAGCACATGACAGAACATGACTCATACGAGTAGAAAAATTATATATGAAGCATGAGCTGTCTGAAGCTCCTTGAAGTGCAATTTAAATATTCCAGCTGTGCGGTGCCTTATTTAAACAAAATATAAGAATCATGTAATGGAACTTTTCTTAAGAAATAAATATGGAATCCTTTCATTCACATTAAATAATGTGAAAATAAGTATGATGCATCCCAGTTTACTGAGGTGTGAGAAATACATCCACACGCTTATTGGAAAAGAAACAGCAGAGAAAAGTGAGTTGGGCCGTTATGTGTGAGGAGCAGTGTAGCTATGCTAACCCTCATGCTGAGACGTTACATACCTGTGTGACAGCTGAACAAAAAAATCACTGAAGTGAATCCAAAGAAAGAAAAACAGGGATTTATCAGCCACAAAGGGGGTGACTTTATATTTCAGCTTTACTGGACTGCATTAAGAGCTACACGTGTACCTGAGTTTAAGAACATGCAGTTTTATCTGGCCTGAATGAAACCACTGCACCTGCATTTGGACAAACCAGTCTGGGTTGTGCCTCTCATCTGGACCCCTCCCTGTCAAGCTATGTCATCCACCTCTAGCTGGGTGGGGAGACACACCAGTAGGCAGTATATGTATGCACTCTAACCTGGAACTTACTGGCTGAGTTCCCTGAAGCTACTCCACCATCTGCCTACCTTTCTAACTCCATTCAGAGGAAGGGTCTGCCACATTAATGCCACTCCTAACCAAATAACATTAAACATGTATAAGGGAACTTTTGTTCATATCTTCTCAAGAAGACATCACAGATGAAGGTCAAATGTACCTGAATGAACTTGTCTATCGATCTCTCAGTCAGAATCACACACTAACTATCACGATCCTGGGTCTTATGACCCAGCGGTCTCAGTTTCTTGTGTTTTGTCATTTTTTATTATGATTTGAGTCCACCTTGTTAGTTTAGTCCTGGTCCCGAGGTTGTCATGTTTGGCTTTTGGTTGTTAGATTTCCCCATGTCTTTGCTCCTTATCTTCCTCTGTGTACCTGTGTTCATATAACTCTGAGTATTTTCAGTTCTGTGTCCTCCCTGTCTTTTTATGCGTAATTGTCCTCAGCTGTGCTCCCTGTGTATTGCCATGTCCCTTATTACCGTCTGTGTATTTATGTGAGAATCTCCCTCTGTTTCGTGTCGCATCGTCCTTCAGTTTTGTGTGCATTTCCCTGTGATTTCCCTGTGCCTCCTTGTGAGTTAGTTTTAGTTCTCCCCGGTGTAGTTTTGTATCGCCCTTTGCCTTTCTGTTAATAAAGCTGTGTTTTGAGTTTATCTACGCGTGTTGTGAGTCTTGCATTTGGGTCCTCACCTCCCTGCACACAGCCAGTCCCTGACACTAACATAACTCAACTCATTTAAACATTTCACATTTTCACGTCCTTCAGTTTTTAATCGCTGCACTTACAGGATGTGAGCTGAACAACATAAATAATCTTTATGAGGTACATGTGACATCAGCGACACAGCTACTGAGATGAAGCTCATTTTGCAGCAGAAGTAGTTGTAGTTACAATAGCTGTAGTTGGAGCAGCTGTGTCTGACAGCTTCATGCAGCTGTAGTGAAGAGAAAGTGTTTGATAACTGAACTTTTGGTACCACATGTACACTGCAGTCTAAAGTCTTAGACATATGAAGTTACATTATAATTTAATAGAACTCGTTACTTGTAAGCTGTCCACCACAGCGAAAGCAAGTGTGATGTTTTATAAGCCAGCAACATGAGATAACATCAGCATCCATATAAATATGCACAGGTGGAGTAATGGTAGATATCGTCCTGGTTAAAGGTGTGTACAGAAACAGCTTGAATGCAAGTGTCTCTCTGCTTTTGTCCTCCTGAAACAGCGAACAACACTGACTGTTGCAGTGCTGTTTCACACATGCTCTACTACATTTTACCGCTGTGACTGAACAGGTTTGTAGAGAAACTATTATTAAGAGAAATCATTCTCATCAAAAAACAGTCAGGGTACATTCATTAATCAATGCAAATAGATTTTATTTATGATAGTTTTGAAAAGTGCAATGATAAGATCAGTGTTTCAGTGTTGAGATTGCAGACATCACAATATTTTTAATATCAGTCCCTGATCACACGTTTGGATGATACACATACAAACAACACCTCAGGGAGGAAAACATCAAACATGTCTGGAAAAAAACAACACCCCCCCCCTCCTAAAACTACAATAAATAAGAATTAAAATATGCTTTACAACTTGGTTACTTAAACATTTCAAATCTTCACAGGTACTTCAGTTTGTTGCTTCATTTTCAGGATGTGAACTTAAAAATGTTAAAAATATGAGCTGAGTACATGTGACATCAGAATCAAAACTACTGTAAGGAAGCTGATGTTGTTGACCATGGCAGAGGAGGTGGTTCTTGCAGTAGTTCTGGTTGTTGAGGTTGTTGTAGGGGTAGATGCTTTTGTCGTTGTAGTGGTTGTACTTGTTGTACTTGTTGTTGGGGTAGTTGTGGTTGTTGTTGGGGTAGTTGAGGTTGCTGTTGTCGTTGCTGATGTCGTTGAAGTGGTTGTAATTGTTGGGGAAGTTGTGGTTGTTGTTGGGGTCGTTGCTGATGTTGTTGTAGTGGATGTAGTTGTTGATGTAGTTGTGGTTGTTGTTGGGGTAGTTGCTGATGTTTTTGTAGTCGGGATACTTGAGATTATTGTAGGGGTAGTTGTTGTTGTTGTTGGCGCAGTTGTTGGAGTTGTTGTTGGAGCAGCAGGAGAAGTTGTTCTCGAGGCTACAGTTGTAGTTGTTGGAGAAGCTGTTGTGGTTGTACTTTGGGAAGGTGTTGTGGTTGTTGTTGGGGCAGTTGTTGTGGTTGTTGTTGGGGCAACTACAGTTGTCACTGCAGTTGTAGTTGTTGTTGAAGCAGCAGTTGTTCTTGTTGAGGTTGTTGTTGGGGCAGTTGTAGTTGTTGTTGGTGTAGCAGTTGTGGTTGTTGTTGGAGCAGTTGTTGTTGTTGGTGCTGCAGTTGTGGTTGTTCTTGGGGCAACTGTAGTTGTTGTCGTGGGGGCAGTTGTTGTGGTTGTTGTTTGGGCAGCTGTAGTTGTTGTTGGTGCAGTTGTTGTGGTTGTTGTTGGGGCAGCTGTTGTGGTTGTTGTTGGGGCAGCTGTAGTTGTTGTTGTAGGGGTTGTTGTTGTTGGGGCAGTAGTTGTTGTTGTTGTTGGGGCAGCTGTTGTGGTTGTTGTTGTTACGGCAGCTGTTGTAGTTGTTGCTGGTGCAGCAGTTGTGGTTGTTGTTGGGGCAGCTGTAGTTGTTGTTGTTGTTACGGCAGCTGTTGTAGTTGTTGCTGGTGCAGCAGTTGTGGTTGTTGTTGGGGCAGCTGTTGTGGTTGTTGTTGTTACGGCAGCTGTTGTAGTTGTTGCTGGTGCAGCACTTGTTGTTGTTGTTGGGGCAGCTGTTGTGGTTGTTGTTAGGGCAGCTGTAGTTGTTGTTGTGGTGGCGGTTGTTGTGGTTGTTGTTGGGGCAGCTGTTGTGGTTGTTGTTGGGGCAGCTGTAGTTGTTGTCGTGGGGGAGGTTGTTGTGGTTGTTGTTGTTACGGCAGCTGTTGTAGTTGATGTTGGGGCAGCTGTAGTTGTTGTTGTGGTGGCGGTTGTTGTGGTTGTTGTTGGGGCAGCTGTAGTTGTTGTTGGGGCAGTTGTTGTGGTTGTTGTTGGGGCAGCTGTTTTGGTTGTTGTTGTTGTTGTTGGGGCAGCTGTTGTGGTTGTGGTTGTGGTTACGGCAGCTGCTGTAGTTGTTGCTGGGGCAGCTGTTGTGGTTGTTGTTGGGGAAGCTGTAGTTGTTGTTGTTGGTGCAGCAGTTGTTGTTGTTATTGGGGCAGCTGTTGTGGTTGTTGTTGTTACGGCAGCTGTTGTAGTTGTTGCTGGTGCAGCAGTTGTGGTTGTTGTTGGGGCACCTGTAGTTGTTGTTATTGGGGAAGCTGTAGTTGTTGTGATGGCGGTTGTTGTGGTTGTTGTTGGGGCAGCTGTTGTGGTTGTTGTTGGGGCAGCTGTAGTTGTTGTCGTGGGGGCGGTTGTTGTTGTGGTTGTTGTTGGGGCAGCTGTTGTGGTTGTTGTTGGGGCAGCTGTAGTTGTTGTTGGTGTAGTTGTTGTGGTTGTTGTTGGGGCAGCTGTAGTTGTTGTTGTGGGGGCCGTTGTTGTTGGTGCAGCAGTAGTAGTTGTTGGGACTGCAGTTGTTGTGGTTGTTGTTGTTACGGCAGCTGTTGTAGTTGTTGCTGGGGAAGCAGTTGTGGTTGTTGTTGGGGCAGCTGTTGTGGTTGTGGTTGGGGCAGCTGTTGTGGTTGTTGTTGGGGCAGCTGTAGTTGTTGTCGTGGGGGAGGTTGTTGTGGTTGTTGTTGGGGCAGCTGTTGTGGTTGTGGTTGGGGCAGCTGTTGTGGTTGTGGTTGGGGCAGCTGTTGTGGTTGTGGTTGGGGCAGCTCTTGTGGTTGTTGTTGGTGCAGTTGTTGTGGTTGTTGTGGGTGCGGTTGTTGTGGTTGTTGTTGGTGCTGCTGTGGTGGTTGTTGTTGGGGCAGCTGTTGTTGTTGTCGTGGGGGCGGTTGTTGTGGTTGTTGTTGGGGCAGCTGTTGTGGTTGTGGTTATGGCAGCTGTAGTTGTTGTCGTGGGGGCGGTTGTTGTGGTTGTTGTTGGGGCAGCTGTTGTGGTTGTGGTGGGGGCAGCTGTAGTTGTTGTTGTGGGGACGGTTGTTGTGGTTGTTGTTGGGGCAGCTGTAGTTGTTGTGGTTGGGGCAGCTGTAGTTGTTGTTGTGGGTGCGGTTGTTGTGGTTGTTGTTGGTGCTGCTGTGGTGGTTGTTGTTGGGGCAGCTGTTGTGGTTGTGGTTGGGGCAGCTGTAGTTGTTGTCGTGGGGGCGGTTGTTGTGGTTGTTGTTGGGGCAGCTGTAGTTGTTGTCGTGGGGGCGGTTGTTGTGGTTGTTGTTGGGGCAGCTGTTGTGGTTGTGGTTATGGCAGCTGTAGTTGTTGTCGTGGTGGCGGTTGTCGTGGTTGTTGTTGGGGCAGCTGTTGTGGTTGTGGTGGGGGTAGCTGTAGTTGTTGTTGTGGGGACGGTTGTTGTGGTTGTTGTTGGGGCAGCTGTAGTTGTTGTCGTGGGTGCGGTTGTTGTGGTTGTTGTTGGTGCTGCTGTGGTGGTTGTTGTTGGGGCAGCTGTTGTGGTTGTGGTTGGGGCAGCTGTAGTTGTTGTGGTTGGGGCAGCTGTAGTTGTTGTTGTGGGTGCGGTTGTTGTGGTTGTTGTGGGTGCTGCTGTGGTGGTTGTGGTGGGGGCAGCTGTAGTTGGTGTTGTGGGGACGGTTGTTGTGGTTGTGGTTGGGGCAGCTGTAGTTGTTATCGTGGGGGCGGTTGTTGTGGTTGTTGTTGGGGCAGCTGTAGTTGTTGTCGTGGGGACGGTTGTTGTGGTTGTTGTTGGGGCAGCTGTAGTTGTTGTGGTTGGGGCAGCTGTAGTTGTTGTTGTGGGTGCGGTTGTTGTGGTTGTTGTTGGTGCTGCTGTGGTGGTTGTTGTTGGGGCAGCTGTAGTTGTTGTCGTGGGGGCGGTTGTTGTGGTTGTTGTTGGGGCAGCTGTTGTGGTTGTTGTTGGGGCAGCTGTAGTTGTTGTCGTGGGGGCGGTTGTTGTGATTGTTGTTGGTGCTGCTGTGGTGGTTTTTGTTGGGGCAGCTGTTGTGGTTGTTGTTGGGGCAGCTGTAGTTGTTGTTGTGGGGGCGGTTGTTATGGTTGTTGTTGGGGCAGCTGTAGTTGTTCTCGTGGGGGCGGTTGTTGTGGTTGTTGTTGGGGCAGCTGTAGTTGTTGTCGTGGGGGCTGTTGTTGTGGTTGTTGTTGGGGCAGCTGTTGTGGTTGTTGTTGGGGCAGCTGTAGTTGTTGTCGTGGGGGCGGTTGTTGTGGTTGTTGTTGGGGCAGCTGTTGTGGTTGTGGTTATGGCAGCTGTAGTTGTTGTCGTGGGGGCGGTTGTCGTGGTTGTTGTTGGGGCAGCTGTTGTGGTTGTGGTGGGGGCAGCTGTAGTTGTTGTTGTGGGGACGGTTGTTGTGGTTGTTGTTGGGGCAGCTGTAGTTGTTGTCGTGGGGGCGGTTGTTGTGGTTGTCGTGGGGGCAGCTGTTGTGGTTGTGGTGGGGGAAGCTGTAGTTGTTGTCGTGGGGGCGGTTGTTGTGGTCGTTGTTGGGGCAGCTGTAATTGTGGTTGTTGTGGTTGTTGTTGGGGCAGCTGTTGTGGTTGTTGTTGGGGCAGCTGTAGTTGTTGTCGTGGGTGCGGTTGTTGTGGTTGTTGTGGGTGCTGCTGTGGTGGTTGTGGTGGGGGCAGCTGTAGTTGTTGTTGTGGGGACGGTTGTTGTGGTTGTTGTTGGGGCAGCTGTAGTTGTTGTGGTTGGGGCAGCTGTAGTTGTTGTCGTGGGTGCGGTTGTTGTGGTTGTTGTTGGTGCTGCTGTGGTGGTTGTTGTTGGGGCAGCTGTTGTGGTTGTGGTTGGGGCAGCTGTAGTTGTGGTTGTGGTTGGGGCAGCTGTAGTTGTTGTTGTGGGTGCGGTTGTTGTGGGTGCTGCTGTGGTGGTTGTTGTTGGGGCAGCTGTAGTTGTTGTCGTGGGGGCGGTTGTTGTGGTTGTTGTTGGGGCAGCTGTAGTTGTTGTCGTGGCGGCGGTTGTTGTGGTTGTTGTTGGGGCAGCTGTTGTGGTTGTGGTGGGGGCAGCTGTAGTTGTTGTTGTGGGGACGGTTGTTGTGGTTGTTGTTGGGGCAGCTGTAGTTGTTGTGGTTGGGGCAGCTGTAGTTGTTGTTGTGGGTGCGGTTGTTGTGGTTGTTGTTGGTGCTGCTGTGGTGGTTGTTGTTGGGGCAGCTGTTGTGGTTGTGGTTGGGGCAGCTGTAGTTGTGGTTGGGGCAGCTGTAGTTGTTGTCGTGGGGGCGGTTGTTGTGGTTGTTGTTGGGGCAGCTGTAGTTGTTGTCGTGGGGGCAGTTGTTGTGGTTGTTGTTGGGGCAGCTGTTGTGGTTGTGGTGGGGGCAGCTGTAGTTGTTGTTGTGGGGACGGTTGTTGTGGTTGTTGTTGGGGCAGCTGTAGTTGTTGTGGTTGTGGCAGCTGTAGTTGTTGTCGTGGGGGCGGTTGTTGTGGTTGTTGTTGGGGCAGCTGTAGTTGTTGTCGTGGGGGCGGTTGTTGTGGTTGTTGTTGGGGCAGCTGTTGTGGTTGTGGTGGGGGCAGCTGTAGTTGTTGTTGTGGGGACGGTTGTTGTGGTTGTTGTTGGGGCAGCTGTAGTTGTTGTGGTTGGGGCAGCTGTAGTTGTTGTTGTGGGTGCGGTTGTTGTGGTTGTTGTTGGTGCTGCTGTGGTGGTTGTTGTTGGGGCAGCTGTTGTGGTTGTGGTTGGGGCAGCTGTAGTTGTGGTTGGGGCAGCTGTACTTGTTGTCGTGGGGGCGGTTGTTGTGGTTGTTGTTGGGGCAGCTGTAGTTGTTGTCGTGGGGGCAGTTGTTGTGGTTGTTGTTGGGGCAGCTGTTGTGGTTGTGGTGGGGGCAGCTGTAGTTGTTGTTGTGGGGACGGTTGTTGTGGTTGTTGTTGGGGCAGCTGTAGTTGTTGTGGTTGTGGCAGCTGTAGTTGTTGTCGTGGGGGCGGTTGTTGTGGTTGTTGTTGGGGCAGCTGTTGTGGTTGTGGTTGGGGCAGCTGTAGTTGTTGTCGTGGGGGCGGTTGTTGTGGTTGTTGTTGGGGCAGCTGTAGTTGTTGTCGTGGGGGCGGTTGTTGTGGTTGTCGTGGGGGCGGCTGTTGTGGTTGTGGTTGGGGCAGCTGTATTTGTTGTTGTGGGTGCGGTTGTTGTGGTTGTTGTGGGTGCTGCTGTGGTTGTTGTTGTTGGGGCAGCTGTTGTGGTTGTTGTTGGGGCAGCTGTTGTGGTTGTTGTTGGGGCAGCTGTAGTTGTTGTTGTGGGCGCGGTTGTTGTGGTTGTTGTTGGGGCAGCTGTTGTGGTTGTTGTTGGGGTAGCTGTAGTTGTTGTTGTGGGGACGGTTGTTGTGGTTGTTGTTGGGGCAGCTGTAGTTGTTGTCGTGGGTGCGGTTGTTGTGGTTGTTGTTGGTGCTGCTGTGGTGGTTGTTGTTGGGGCAGCTGTTGTGGTTGTGGTTGGGGCAGCTGTAGTTGTTGTGGTTGGGGCAGCTGTAGTTGTTGTTGTGGGTGCGGTTGTTGTGGTTGTTGTGGGTGCTGCTGTGGTGGTTGTGGTGGGGGCAGCTGTAGTTGGTGTTGTGGGGACGGTTGTTGTGGTTGTGGTTGGGGCAGCTGTAGTTGTTATCGTGGGGGCGGTTGTTGTGGTTGTTGTTGGGGCAGCTGTAGTTGTTGTCGTGGGGACGGTTGTTGTGGTTGTTGTTGGGGCAGCTGTAGTTGTTGTGGTTGGGGCAGCTGTAGTTGTTGTTGTGGGTGCGGTTGTTGTGGTTGTTGTTGGTGCTGCTGTGGTGGTTGTTGTTGGGGCAGCTGTAGTTGTTGTCGTGGGGGCGGTTGTTGTGGTTGTTGTTGGGGCAGCTGTTGTGGTTGTTGTTGGGGCAGCTGTAGTTGTTGTCGTGGGGGCGGTTGTTGTGATTGTTGTTGGTGCTGCTGTGGTGGTTTTTGTTGGGGCAGCTGTTGTGGTTGTTGTTGGGGCAGCTGTAGTTGTTGTTGTGGGGGCGGTTGTTATGGTTGTTGTTGGGGCAGCTGTAGTTGTTCTCGTGGGGGCGGTTGTTGTGGTTGTTGTTGGGGCAGCTGTAGTTGTTGTCGTGGGGGCTGTTGTTGTGGTTGTTGTTGGGGCAGCTGTTGTGGTTGTTGTTGGGGCAGCTGTAGTTGTTGTCGTGGGGGCGGTTGTTGTGGTTGTTGTTGGGGCAGCTGTTGTGGTTGTGGTTATGGCAGCTGTAGTTGTTGTCGTGGGGGCGGTTGTCGTGGTTGTTGTTGGGGCAGCTGTTGTGGTTGTGGTGGGGGCAGCTGTAGTTGTTGTTGTGGGGACGGTTGTTGTGGTTGTTGTTGGGGCAGCTGTAGTTGTTGTCGTGGGGGCGGTTGTTGTGGTTGTCGTGGGGGCAGCTGTTGTGGTTGTGGTGGGGGAAGCTGTAGTTGTTGTCGTGGGGGCGGTTGTTGTGGTCGTTGTTGGGGCAGCTGTAATTGTGGTTGTTGTGGTTGTTGTTGGGGCAGCTGTTGTGGTTGTTGTTGGGGCAGCTGTAGTTGTTGTCGTGGGTGCGGTTGTTGTGGTTGTTGTGGGTGCTGCTGTGGTGGTTGTGGTGGGGGCAGCTGTAGTTGTTGTTGTGGGGACGGTTGTTGTGGTTGTTGTTGGGGCAGCTGTAGTTGTTGTGGTTGGGGCAGCTGTAGTTGTTGTCGTGGGTGCGGTTGTTGTGGTTGTTGTTGGTGCTGCTGTGGTGGTTGTTGTTGGGGCAGCTGTTGTGGTTGTGGTTGGGGCAGCTGTAGTTGTGGTTGTGGTTGGGGCAGCTGTAGTTGTTGTTGTGGGTGCGGTTGTTGTGGTTGTTGTTGGGGCAGCTGTAGTTGTTGTCGTGGCGGCGGTTGTTGTGGTTGTTGTTGGGGCAGCTGTTGTGGTTGTGGTTATGGCAGCTGTAGTTGTTGTCGTGGGGGCGGTTGTTGTGGTTGTTGTTGGGGCAGCTGTTGTGGTTGTGGTGGGGGCAGCTGTAGTTGTTGTTGTGGGGACGGTTGTTGTGGTTGTTGTTGGGGCAGCTGTAGTTGTTGTGGTTGGGGCAGCTGTAGTTGTTGTTGTGGGTGCGGTTGTTGTGGTTGTTGTTGGTGCTGCTGTGGTGGTTGTTGTTGGGGCAGCTGTTGTGGTTGTGGTTGGGGCAGCTGTAGTTGTGGTTGGGGCAGCTGTAGTTGTTGTCGTGGGGGCGGTTGTTGTGGTTGTTGTTGGGGCAGGTGTAGTTGTTGTCGTGGGGGCAGTTGTTGTGGTTGTAGTTGGGGCAGCTGTAGTTGTGGTTGTGGTTGGGGCAGCTGTAGTTGTTGTTGTGGGGGCGGTTGTTGTGGTTGTTGTTGGGGCAGCTGTTATGGTTGTGGTTGGGGCAGCTGTAGTTGTGGTTGTTGTTGGGGCAGCTGTAGTTGTTGTTGTGGGGGCGGTTGTTGTGGTTGTTGTTGGGGCTGCTGTAGTTGTTGTCGTGGGGGCGGTTGTTGTGGTTGTTGTTGGGGCAGCTGTTGTGGTTGTGGTTGGGGCAGCTGTAGTTGTTGTTGTGGGGGCGGTTGTTGTGGTTATTGTTGGTGCTGCTGTGGTGGTTGTTGTTGGGGCAGCTGTTGTTGTTGTCGTGGGGGCGGTTGTTGTGGTTGTTGTTGGTGCTGCTGTGGTGGTTGTTGTTGGGGCAGCTGTTGTGGTTGTGGTTGGGGCAGCTGTAGTTGTGGTTGTTGTTGGGGCAGCTGTAGTTGTTGTCGTAGCTGCGGTTGTTGTGGTTGTTGTTGGGGCAGCTGTTGTGGTTGTGGTTGGGGCAGCTGTTGTTGTGGTTGTGGTTGGGGCAGCTGTAGTTGTTGTTGTGGGGGCGGTTGTTGTGGTTGTTGTTGGAGCAGCTGTAGTTGTTGTCGTGGGGGCGGTTGTTGTGGTTGTTGTTGGGGCAGCGGTAGTTGTTGTCGTGGGTGCGGTTGTTGTGGTTGTTGTTGGGTTAGCTGTTGTGGTTGTGGTTATGGCAGCTGTAGTTGTTGTCGTCGGGGCGGTTGTTGTGGTTGTTGTTGGTGCTGCTGTGGTGGTTGTTGTTGGGGCAGCTGTTGTGGTTGTGGTTGGGGCAGCTGTTGTTGTGGTTGTGGTTGGGGCAGCTGTAGTTGTTGTTGTGGGGGCGGTTGTTGTGGTTGTTGTTGGAGCAGCTGTAGTTGTTGTCGTGGGGGCGGTTGTTGTGGTTGTTGTTGGGGCAGCGGTAGTTGTTGTCGTGGGTGCGGTTGTTGTGGTTGTTGTTGGGTTAGCTGTTGTGGTTGTGGTTATGGCAGCTGTAGTTGTTGTCGTCGGGGCGGTTGTTGTGGTTGTTGTTGGTGCTGCTGTGGTGGTTGTTGTTGGGACAGCTGTTATGGTTGTGGTTGGGGCAGCTGTAGTTGTGGTTGTTGTTGGGGCAGCTGTAGTTGTTGTCGTGGCGGTGGTTGTTGTGGTTGTTGTTGGGGCAGCTGTAGTTGTGGTTGTTGTTGGGGCAGCTGTAGTTGTTGTCGTGGCGGCGGTTGTTGTGGTTGTTGTTGGGGCAGCTGTAGTTGTTGTGGTTGGGGCAGCTGTAGTTGTTGTTGTGGGTGTGGCTGTTGTGGTTGTTGTTGGGGCAGCTGTTGTGGTTGTTGTTGGGGCAGCTGTAGTTGTTGTTGTGGGGGCGGTTGTTGTGGTTGTTGTTGGTGCTGCTGTGGTGGTTGTTGTTGGGGCAGCTGTTGTGGTTGTGGTTGGGGCAGCTGTTGTGGTTGTGGTTGGGGCAGCTGTAGTTGTGGTTGTTGTTGGGGCAGCTGTAGTTGTGGTTGTTGTTGGGGCAGCTGTTGTTGTGGTTGTTGTTGGGGCAGCTGTAGTTGTTGTTGTGGGGGCGGTTGTTGTGGTTGTTGTTGGTGCTGCTGTGGTGGTTGTTGTCGTGGCGGCGGTTGTTGTGGTTGTTGTTGGGGCAGCTGTTGTGGTTGTGGTTGGGGCAGCTGTAGTTGTTGTTGTGGGGGCGGTTGTTGTGGTTGTTGTTGGTGCTGCTGTGGTGGTTGTTGTTGGGGCAGCTGTTGTGGTTGTGGTTGGGGCAGCTGTAGTTGTGGTTGTGGTTGGGGCAGCTGTAGTTGTTGTCGTGGGGGCGGTTGTTGTGGTTGTTGTTGGCGCTGCTGTGGTGGTTGTTGTTGGGGCAGCTGTAGTTGTTGTTGTGGGCGCGGTTGTTGTGGTTGTTGTTGGGGCAGCTGTAGTTGTTGTCGTGGGGGAGGTTGTTGTGGTTGTTGTTGGAGCAGCTGTAGTTGTTGTCGTGGGGGCGGTTGTTGTGGTTGTTGTTGGTGCTGCTGTGGTGGTTGTTGTTGGGACAGCTGTTATGGTTGTGGTTGGGGCAGCTGTAGTTGTGGTTGTTGTTGGGGCAGCTGTAGTTGTTGTCGTGGCGGCGGTTGTTGTGGTTGTTGTTGGGGCAGCTGTTGTGGTTGTGGTTGGGGCAGCTGTAGTTGTTGTTGTGGGGGCGGTTGTTGTGGTTGTTGTTGGTGCTGCTGTGGTGGTTGTTGTTGGGGCAGCTGTTGTGGTTGTGGTTGGGGCAGCTGTAGTTGTGGTTGTGGTTGGGGCAGCTGTAGTTATTGTCGTGGGGGAGGTTGTTGTGGTTGTTGTTGGGGCAGCTGTTGTGGTTGTGGTTGGGGCAGCTGTAGTTGTTGTTGTGGGGGCGGTTGTTGTGGTTGTTGTTGGTGCTGCTGTGGTGGTTGTTGTTGGGGCAGCTGTTGTGGTTGGGGCAGCTGTAGTTGTGGTTGTGGTTGGGGCAGCTGTAATTGTTGTCGTGGGGGCGGTTGTTGTGGTTGTTGTTGGTGCTGCTGTGGTGGTTGTTGTTGGGGCAGCTGTAGTTGTTGTTGTGGGCGCGGTTGTTGTGGTTGTTGTTGGGGCAGCTGTAGTTATTGTCGTGGGGGAGGTTGTTGTGGTTGTTGTTGGGGCAGCTGTTGTTGTGGTTGTGGTTGGGGCAGCTGTAGTTGTTGTTGTGGGGGCGGTTGTTGTGGTTGTTGTTGGAGCAGCTGTAGTTGTTGTCGTGGGGGCGGTTGTTGTGGTTGTTGTTGGGGCAGCGGTAGTTGTTGTCGTGGGTGCGGTTGTTGTGGTTGTTGTTGGGTTAGCTGTTGTGGTTGTGGTTATGGCAGCTGTAGTTGTTGTCGTCGGGGCGGTTGTTGTGGTTGTTGTTGGTGCTGCTGTGGTGGTTGTTGTTGGGACAGCTGTTATGGTTGTGGTTGGGGCAGCTGTAGTTGTGGTTGTTGTTGGGGCAGCTGTAGTTGTTGTCGTGGCGGTGGTTGTTGTGGTTGTTGTTGGGGCAGCTGTAGTTGTGATTGTTGTTGGGGCAGCTGTAGTTGTTGTCGTGGCGGCGGTTGTTGTGGTTGTTGTTGGGGCAGCTGTAGTTGTTGTGGTTGGGGCAGCTGTAGTTGTTGTTGTGGGTGTGGCTGTTGTGGTTGTTGTTGGGGCAGCTGTTGTGGTTGTTGTTGGGGCAGCTGTAGTTGTTGTTGTGGGGGCGGTTGTTGTGGTTGTTGTTGGTGCTGCTGTGGTGGTTGTTGTTGGGGCAGCTGTTGTGGTTGTGGTTGGGGCAGCTGTAGTTGTGGTTGTTGTTGGGGCAGCTGTAGTTGTGGTTGTTGTTGGGGCAGCTGTTGTTGTGGTTGTTGTTGGGGCAGCTGTAGTTGTTGTTGTGGGGGCGGTTGTTGTGGTTGTTGTTGGTGCTGCTGTGGTGGTTGTTGTCGTGGCGGCGGTTGTTGTGGTTGTTGTTGGGGCAGCTGTTGTGGTTGTGGTTGGGGCAGCTGTAGTTGTTGTTGTGGGGGCGGTTGTTGTGGTTGTTGTTGGTGCTGCTGTGGTGGTTGTTGTTGGGGCAGCTGTTGTGGTTGTGGTTGGGGCAGCTGTAGTTGTGGTTGTGGTTGGGGCAGCTGTAGTTGTTGTCGTGGGGGCGGTTGTTGTGGTTGTTGTTGGCGCTGCTGCGGTGGTTGTTGTTGGGGCAGCTGTAGTTGTTGTTGTGGGCGCGGTTGTTGTGGTTGTTGCTGGGGCAGCTGTAGTTGTTGTCGTGGGGGAGGTTGTTGTGGTTGTTGTTGGAGCAGCTGTAGTTGTTGTCGTGGGGGCGGTTGTTGTGGTTGTTGTTGGTGCTGCTGTGGTGGTTGTTGTTGGGACAGCTTTTATGGTTGTGGTTGGGGCAGCTGTAGTTGTGGTTGTTGTTGGGGCAGCTGTAGTTGTTGTCGTGGCGGCGGTTGTTGTGGTTGTTGTTGGGGCAGCTGTTGTGGTTGTGGTTGGGGCAGCTGTAGTTGTTGTTGTGGGGGCGGTTGTTGTGGTTGTTGTTGGTGCTGCTGTGGTGGTTGTTGTTGGGGCAGCTGTTGTGGTTGTGGTTGGGGCAGCTGTAGTTGTGGTTGTGGTTGGGGCAGCTGTAGTTGTTGTCGTGGGGGCGGTTGTTGTGGTTGTTGTTGGTGCTGCTGTGGTGGTTGTTGTTGGGGCAGCTGTAGTTGTTGTTGTGGGCGCGGTTGTTGTGGTTGTTGTTGGGGCAGCTGTAGTTATTGTCGTGGGGGAGGTTGTTGTGGTTGTTGTTGGGGCAGCTGTTGTGGTTGTGGTTGGGGCAGCTGTAGTTGTTGTTGTGGGGGCGGTTGTTGTGGTTGTTGTTGGTGCTGCTGTGGTGGTTGTTGTTGGGGCAGCTGTTGTGGTTGTGGTTGGGGCAGCTGTAGTTGTGGTTGTGGTTGGGGCAGCTGTAGTTGTTGTCGTGGGGGCGGTTGTTGTGGTTGTTGTTGGTGCTGCTGTGGTGGTTGTTGTTGGGGCAGCTGTAGTTGTTGTTGTGGGCGCGGTTGTTGTGGTTGTTGTTGGGGCAGCTGTAGTTATTGTCGTGGGGGAGGTTGTTGTGGTTGTTGTTGGGGCAGCTGTTGTGGTTGTGGTTGGGGCAGCTGTAGTTGTTGTTGTGGGGGCGGTTGTTGTGGTTGTTGTTGGTGCTGCTGTGGTGGTTGTTGTTGGGGCAGCTGTTGTGGTTGTGGTTGGGGCAGCTGTAGTTGTGGTTGTGGTTGGGGCAGCTGTAGTTGTTGTCGTGGGTGCGATTGTTGTGGTTGTTGTTGGCGCTGCTGTGGTGGTTGTTGTTGGGGCAGCTGTAGTTGTTGTTGTGGGCGCGGTTGTTGTGGTTGTTGTTGGGGCAGCTGTAGTTGTTGTCGTGGGGGAGGTTGTTGTGGTTGTTGTTGGAGCAGCTGTAGTTGTTGTCGTGGGGGCGGTTGTTGTGGTTGTTGTTGGGGCAGCTGTAGTTGTTGTCGTGGGGGCGGTGGTTGTGGTTGTTGTTGGGGCAGCTGTAGTTGTTGTGGTTATGGCAGCTGTAGTTGTTGTCGTGGGGGCGGTTGTTGTGGTTGTTGTTGGTGCTGCTGTGGTGGTTGTTGTTGGGGCAGCTGTAGTTGTGGTTGTGGTTGGGGCAGCTGTAGTTGTTGTCGTGGGGGCGGTTGTTGTGGTTGTTGTTGGGGCAGCTGTAGTTGTTGTCGTGGGGGCGGTTGTTGTGGTTGTTGTTGGTGCTGCTGTGGTGGTTGTTGTTGGGGCAGCTGTAGTTGTTGTTGTGGGCGCGGTTGTTGTGGTTGTTGTTGGGGCAGCTGTAGTTGTTGTCGTGGGGGAGGTTGTTGTGGTTGTTGTTGGAGCAGCTGTAGTTGTTGTCGTGGGGGCGGTTGTTGTGGTTGTTGTTGGGGCAGCTGTTGTGGTTATGGCAGCTGTAGTTGTTGTCGTCGGGGCGGTTGTTGTGGTTGTGGTTGGGGCAGCTGTAGTTGTGGTTGTTGTTGGGGCAGCTGTAGTTGTTGTCGTGGCGACGGTTGTTGTGGTTGTTGTTGGGGCAGCTGTAGTTGTTGTCGTGGCGGCGGTTGTTGTGGTTGTTGTTGGGGCAGCTGTTGTGGTTGTGGTGGGGGCAGCTGTAGTTGTTGTTGTGGGGACGGTTGTTGTGGTTGTTGTTGGGGCAGCTGTAGTTGTTGTGGTTGGGGCAGCTGTAGTTGTTGTTGTGGGTGCGGCTGTTGTGGTTGTTGTTGGGGCAGCTGTTGTGGTTGTTGTTGGGGCAGCTGTAGTTGTTGTCGTGGGGGCGGTTGTTGTGGTTGTTGTTGGGGCAGCTGTAGTTGTGGTTGTGGTTGGGGCAGCTGTAGTTGTTGTCGTGGGGGCGGTTGTTGTGGTTGTTGTTGGGGCAGCTGTAGTTGTTGTCGTGGGGGCGGTTGTTGTGGTTGTTGTTGGTGCTGCTGTGGTGGTTGTTGTTGGGGCAGCTGTTGTGGTTGTTGTTGGGGCAGCTGTAGTTGTTGTCGTGGGGGCGGTTGTTGTGGTTGTTGTTGGTACTGCTGTGGTGGTTGTTGTTGGGGCAGCTGTAGTTGTTGTCGTGGGGGCGGTTGTTGTGGTTGTTGTTGGTACTGCTGTGGTGGTTGTTGTTGGGGCAGCTGTAGTTGTTGTTGTGGGCGCGGTTGTTGTGGTTGTTGTTGGGGCAGCTGTAGTTGTTGTCGTGGGGGCGGTTGTTGTGGTTGTTGTTGGAGCAGCTGTAGTTGTTGTCGTGGCGGCGGTTGTTGTGGTTGTTGTTGGGGCAGCTGTAGTTGTTGTCGTGGGGGCGGTTGTTGTGGTTGTTGTTGGGGCAGCTGTTGTGGTTGTGGTGGGGGCAGCTGTAGTTGTTGTTGTGGGGACGGTTGTTGTGGTTGTTGTTGGGGCAGCTGTAGTTGTTGTGGTTGGGGCAGCTGTAGTTGTTGTTGTGGGTGCGGCTGTTGTGGTTGTTGTTGGGGCAGCTGTTGTGGTTGTTGTTGGGGCAGCTGTAGTTGTTGTTGTGGGGGCGGTTGTTGTGGTTGTTGTTGGGGCAGCTGTAGTTGTGGTTGTGGTTGGGGCAGCTGTAGTTGTTGTCGTGGGGGCGGGTGTTGTGGTTGTTGTTGGGGCAGCTGTAGTTGTTGTCGTGGGGGCAGCTGTAGTTGTTGTTGTGGGGGCGGTTGTTGTGGTTGTTGTTGGGGCAGCTGTAGTTGTTGTCGTGGGGGCGGTTGTTGTGGTTGTTGTTGGGGCAGCTGTTGTGGTTGTGGTTATGGCAGCTGTAGTTGTTGTCGTGGGGGCGGTTGTTGTGGTTGTTGTTGGTGCTGCTGTGGTGGTTGTTGTTGGGGCAGCTGTTGTGGTTGTGGTTGGGGCAGCTGTAGTTGTGGTTGTTGTTGGGGCAGCTGTAGTTGTTGTCGTGGCGGCGGTTGTTGTGGTTGTTGTTGAGGCAGCTGTGGTGGTTGTTGTTGGGGCAGCTGTTGTGGTTGTGGTTGGGGCAGCTGTAGTTGTGGTTGTTGTTGGGGCAGCTGTAGTTGTTGTCGTGGCGGCGGTTGTTGTGGTTGTTGTTGGGGCAGCTGTTGTGGTTGTGGTTGGGGCAGCTGTTGTTGTGGTTGTGGTTGGGGCAGCTGTAGTTGTGGTTGTTGTTGGGGCAGCTGTAGTTGTTGTCGTGGCGGCGGTTGTTGTGGTTGTTGTTGGAGCAGCTGTTGTGGTTGTGGTGGGGGCAGCTGTAGTTGTTGTTGTGGGGACGGTTGTTGTGGTTGTTGTTGGGGCAGCTGTAGTTGTTGTGGTTGGGGCAGCTGTAGTTGTTGTTGTGGGTGCGGCTGTTGTGGTTGTTGTTGGGGCAGCTGTTGTGGTTGTTGTTGGGGCAGCTGTAGTTGTTGTTGTGGGGGCGGTTGTTGTGGTTGTTGTTGGGGCAGCTGTTGTGGTTGTGGTTATGGCAGCTGTAGTTGTTGTCGTGGGGGCAGTTGTTGTGGTTGTTGTTGGTGCTGCTGTGGTGGTTGTTGTTAGGGCAGCTGTTGTGGGTGTTGTTGGGGCAGCTGTAGTTGTGGTTGTTGTTGGGGCAGCTGTAGTTGTTGTCGTGGCGGCGGTTGTTGTGGTTGTTGTTGGGGCAGCTGTTGTGGTTGTGGTTGGGGCAGCTGTTGTTGTGGTTGTGGTTGGGGCAGCTGTAGTTGTTGTTGTGGGGGCGGTTGTTGTGGTTGTTGTTGGGGCGGTTGTAGTTGTTGTCGTGGGGGCAGCTGTAGTTGTTGTCGTGGGGGCGGTTGTTGTGGTTGTTGTTGGGGCAGCTGTTGTGGTTGTGGTTATGGCAGCTGTAATTGTTGTCGTGGGGGCGGTTGTTGTGGTTGTTGTTGTTGCTGCTGTGGTGGTTGTTGTTGGGGCAGCTGTTGTGGTTGTGGTTGGGGCAGCTGTAGTTGTGGTTGTTGTTGGGGCAGCTGTAGTTGTTGTTGTTGGGGCAGCTGTTGTGGTTGTGGTTGGGGAAGCTGTAGTTGTGGTTGTGGTTGGGGCAGCTGTAGTTGTTGTCGTGGGGGCGGTTGTTGTGGTTGTGGTTGGGGCAGCTGTAGTTGTTGTCGTGGGGGCGGTTGTTGTGGTTGTTGTTGGGGCAGCTGTTGTGGTTGTGGTGGGGGCAGCTGTAGTTGTTGTCGTTGGGGCAGCTGTAGTTGTTGTTGTGGGTGCGGTTGTTGTGGTTGTTGTTGGTGCTGCTGTGGTGGTTGTTGTTGGGGCAGCTGTTGTGGTTGTTGTTGGGGCAGCTGTAGTTGTTGTTGTGGCGGCGGTTGTTGTGGTTGTTGTTGGGGCAGCTGTAGTTGTTGTCGTGGGGGCAGTTGTTGTGGTTGTTGTTGGTGCTGCTGTGGTGGTTGTTGTTGGGGCAGCTGTTGTGGTTGTTGTTGTTGGGGCAGCTGTAGTTGTTGTTGTGGGGGCGGTTCTTGTGGTTGTTGTTGGGGCAGCTGTTGTGGTTGTCGTTGGGGCAGCTGTAGTTGTTGTCGTGGGGGCGGTTGTTGTGGTTGTTGTTGGGGCAGCTGTTGTGGTTGTGGTTGGGGCAGCTGTTGTTGTGGTTGTGGTTGTGGTTGGGGCAGCTGTAGTTGTTGTTGTGGGGGCGGTTGTTGTGGTTGTTGTTGGGGCGGTTGTAGTTGTTGTGGGGGCAGCTGTAGTTGTTGTCGTGGGGGCGGTTGTTGTGGTTGTTGTTGGGGCAGCTGTAGTTGTTGTGGTTGGGGCAGCTGTAGTTGTTGTAGTGGGTGCGGTTGTTGTGGTTGTTGTTGGTGCTGCTGTGGTGGTTGTTGTTGGGGCAGCTGTTGTGGTTGTTGTTGGGGCAGCTGTAGTTGTTGTGGTGGCGGCGGTTGTTGTGGTTGTTGTTGGTGCTGCTGTGGTGGTTGTTGTTGGGGCAGCTGTTGTGGTTGTGGTTGGGGCAGCTGTAGTTGTGGTTGTGGTTGTGGTTGGGGCAGCTGTAGTTGTTGTCGTGGGGGCGGTTGTTGTGGTTGTTGTTGGGGCAGCTGTAGTTGTTGTCGTGGGGGCGGTTGTTGTGGTTGTTGTTGGTGCTGCTGTGGTGGTTGTTGTTGGGGCGGTTGTTGTGGTTGTTGTTGGGGCAGCTGTAGTTGTTGTTGTGGGGGCGGTTGTTGTGGTTGTTGTTGGGGCAGCTGTTGTGGTTGTCGTTGGGGCAGCTGTAGTTGTTGTCGTGGAGGCGGTTGTTGTGGTTGTTGTTGGGGCAGTTGTTGTGGTTGTCGTTATGGCAGCTGTAGTTGTTGTCGTGGGGGCGGTTGTTGTGGTTGTTGTTGGTGCTGCTGTGGTGGTTGTTGTTGGGGCAGCTGTTGTGGTTGTGGTTATGGCAGCTGTAGTTGTTGTCGTGGGGGCGGTTGTTGTGGTTGTTGTTGGTGCTGCTGTGGTGGTTGTTGTTGGGGCAGCTGTAGTTGTTGTCGTGGCGGCGGTTGTTGTGGTTGTTGTTGGGGCAGCTGTTGTGGTTGTGGTTGGGGAAGCTGTAGTTGTGGTTGTGGTTGGGGCAGCTGTAGTTGTCGTGGGGGCGGTTGTTGTGGTTGTTGTTGGGGCAGCTGTAGTTGTTGTCGTGGGGGCGGTTGTTGTGGTTGTTGTTGGGGCAGCTGTTGTGGTTGTGGTGGGGGCAGCTGTAGTTGTTGTTGTGGGGGCGGTTGTTGTGGTTGTTGTTGGGGCAGCTGTTGTGGTTGTCGTTGGGGCAGCTGTAGTTGTTGTCGTGGGGGCGGTTGTTGTGGTTGTTGTTGGGGCAGTTGTTGTGGTTGTGGTTATGGCAGCTGTAGTTGTTGTCGTGGGGGCGGTTGTTGTGGTTGTTGTTGGTGCTGCTGTGGTGGTTGTTGTTGGGGCAGCTGTTGTGGTTGTGGTTATGGCAGCTGTAGTTGTTGTCGTGGGGGCGGTTGTTGTGGTTGTTGTTGGTGCTGCTGTGGTGGTTGTTGTTGGGGCAGCTGTTGTGGTTGTGGTTGGGGCAGCTGTAGTTGTGGTTGTTGTTGGGGCAGCTGTAGCTGTGGTTGTTGTTGGGGCAGCTGTAGTTGTTGTCGTGGCGACGGTTGTTGTGGTTGTTGTTGGGGCAGCTGTTGTGGTTGTGGTTGGGGAAGCTGTAGTTGTGGTTGTGGTTGGGGCAGCTGTAGTTGTTGTCGTGGGGGCGGTTGTTGTGGTTGTTGTTGGGGCAGCTGTAGTTGTTGTCGTGGGGGCGGTTGTTGTGGTTGTTGTTGGGGCAGCTGTAGTTGTTGTCGTGGGGGCGGTTGTTGTGGTTGTTGTTGGGGCAGCTGTTGTGGTTGTGGTTATGGCAGCTGTAGTTGTTGTCGTGGGGGCGGTTGTTGTGGTTGTTGTTGGTGCTGCTGTGGTGGTTGTTGTTGGGGCAGCTGTTGTGGTTGTGGTTGGGGCAGCTGTAGTTGTGGTTGTTGTTGGGGCAGCTGTAGTTGTTGTTGTTGGGGCAGCTGTTGTGGTTGTGGTTGGGGAAGCTGTAGTTGTGGTTGTGGTTGGGGCAGCTGTAGTTGTTGTCGTGGGGGCGGTTGTTGTGGTTGTGGTTGGGGCAGCTGTAGTTGTTGTCGTGGGGGCGGTTGTTGTGGTTGTTGTTGGGGCAGCTGTTGTGGTTGTGGTGGGGGCAGCTGTAGTTGTTGTTGTGGGGGCGGTTGTTGTGGTTGTTGTTGGGGCAGCTGTTGTGGTTGTCGTTGGGGCAGCTGTAGTTGTTGTTGTGGGTGCGGTTGTTGTGGTTGTTGTTGGTGCTGCTGTGGTGGTTGTTGTTGGGGCAGCTGTTGTGGTTGTTGTTGGGGCAGCTGTAGTTGTTGTTGTGGCGGCGGTTGTTGTGGTTGTTGTTGGTGCTGCTGTGGTGGTTGTTGTTGGGGCAGCTGTTGTGGTTGTGGTTGGGGCAGCTGTAGTTGTGGTTGTGGTTGGGGCAGCTGTAGTTGTTGTCGTGGGGGCGGTTGTTGTGGTTGTTGTTGGGGCAGCTGTAGTTGTTGTCGTGGGGGCGGTTGTTGTGGTTGTTGTTGGGGCAGCTGTAGTTGTTGTCGTGGGGGCGGTTGTTGTGGTTGTTGTTGGGGCAGCTGTTGTGGTTGTGGTTATGGCAGCTGTAGTTGTTGTCGTGGGGGCGGTTGTTGTGGTTGTTGTTGGTGCTGCTGTGGTGGTTGTTGTTGGGGCAGCTGTTGTGGTTGTGGTTGGGGCAGCTGTAGTTGTGGTTGTTGTTGGGGCAGCTGTAGTTGTTGTTGTTGGGGCAGCTGTTGTGGTTGTGGTTGGGGAAGCTGTAGTTGTGGTTGTTGTTGGGGCGGTTGTAGTTGTTGTCGTGGGGGCAGCTGTAGTTGTTGTCGTGGGGGCGGTTGTTGTGGTTGTTGTTGGGGCAGCTGTAGTTGTTGTGGTTGGGGCAGCTGTAGTTGTTGTTGTGGGTGCGGTTGTTGTGGTTGTTGTTGGTGCTGCTGTGGTGGTTGTTGTTGGGGCAGCTGTTGTGGTTGTTGTTGGGGCAGCTGTAGTTGTTGTTGTGGCGGCGGTTGTTGTGGTTGTCGTTGGGGCAGCTGTAGTTGTTGTCGTGGGGGCGGTTGTTGTGGTTGTTGTTGGGGCAGTTGTTGTGGTTGTGGTTATGGCAGCTGTAGTTGTTGTCGTGGGGGCGGTTGTTGTGGTTGTTGTTGGTGCTGCTGTGGTGGTTGTTGTTGGGGCAGCTGTTGTGGTTGTGGTTATGGCAGCTGTAGTTGTTGTCGTGGGGGCGGTTGTTGTGGTTGTTGTTGGTGCTGCTGTGGTGGTTGTTGTTGGGGCAGCTGTAGTTGTTGTCGTGGCGGCGGTTGTTGTGGTTGTTGTTGGGGCAGCTGTTGTGGTTGTGGTTGGGGAAGCTGTAGTTGTGGTTGTGGTTGGGGCAGCTGTAGTTGTTGTCGTGGGGGCGGTTGTTGTGGTTGTTGTTGGGGCAGCTGTAGTTGTTGTCGTGGGGGCGGTTGTTGTGGTTGTTGTTGGGGCAGCTGTTGTGGTTGTGGTGGGGGCAGCTGTAGTTGTTGTTGTGGGGGCGGTTGTTGTGGTTGTTGTTGGGGCAGCTGTTGTGGTTGTCGTTGGGGCAGCTGTAGTTGTTGTCGTGGGGGCGGTTGTTGTGGTTGTTGTTGGGGCAGTTGTTGTGGTTGTGGTTATGGCAGCTGTAGTTGTTGTCGTGGGGGCGGTTGTTGTGGTTGTTGTTGGTGCTGCTGTGGTGGTTGTTGTTGGGGCAGCTGTTGTGGTTGTGGTTATGGCAGCTGTAGTTGTTGTCGTGGGGGCGGTTGTTGTGGTTGTTGTTGGTGCTGCTGTGGTGGTTGTTGTTGGGGCAGCTGTTGTGGTTGTGGTTGGGGCAGCTGTAGTTGTGGTTGTTGTTGGGGCAGCTGTAGTTGTTGTCGTGGCGGCGGTTGTTGTGGTTGTTGTTGGGGCAGCTGTTGTGGTTGTGGTTGGGGAAGCTGTAGTTGTGGTTGTGGTTGGGGCAGCTGTAGTTGTTGTCGTGGGGGCGGTTGTTGTGGTTGTTGTTGGGGCAGCTGTAGTGGTTGTTGTTGGGGCAGCTGTAGTTGTTGTCGTGGGGGCGGTTGTTGTGGTTGTTGTTGGGGCAGCTGTAGTTGTTGTCGTGGGGGCGGTTGTTGTGGTTGTTGTTGGGGCAGCTGTTGTGGTTGTGGTTATGGCAGCTGTAGTTGTTGTCGTGGGGGCGGTTGTTGTGGTTGTTGTTGGTGCTGCTGTGGTGGTTGTTGTTGGGGCAGCTGTTGTGGTTGTGGTTGGGGCAGCTGTAGTTGTGGTTGTGGTTGGGGCAGCTGTAGTTGTTGTCGTGGGGGCGGTTGTTGTGGTTGTTGTTGGGGCAGCTGTTGTGGTTGTGGTGGGGGCAGCTGTAGTTGTTGTTGTGGGGGCGGTTGTTGTGGTTGTTGTTGGGGCAGCTGTTGTGGTTGTCGTTGGGGCAGCTGTAGTTGTTGTCGTGGGGGCGATTGTTGTGGTTGTTGTTGGGGCAGCTGTTGTGGTTGTGGTTATGGCAGCTGTAGTTGTTGTCGTGGGGGCGGTTGTTGTGGTTGTTGTTGGTGCTGCTGTGGTGGTTGTTGTTGGGGCAGCTGTTGTGGTTGTGGTTGGGGCAGCTGTAGTTGTGGTTGTTGTTGGGGCAGCTGTAGTTGTGGTTGTTGTTGGGGCAGCTGTAGTTGTTGTCGTGGCGGCGGTTGTTGTGGTTGTTGTTGGGGCAGCTGTTGTGGTTGTGGTTGGGGAAGCTGTAGTTGTGGTTGTGGTTGGGGCAGCTGTAGTTGTTGTCGTGGGGGCGGTTGTTGTGGTTGTTGTTGGGGCAGCTGTTGTGGTTGTTGTTGGGGCAGCTGTAGTTGTTGTCGTGGGGGCGGTTGTTGTGGTTGTTGTTGGGGCAGCTGTTGTGGTTGTCGTTGGGGCAGCTGTAGTTGTTGTTGTTGGGGCAGTTGTTGTGGTTGTGGTTATGGCAGCTGTAGTTGTTGTCGTGGGGGCGGTTGTTGTGGTTGTTGTTGGTGCTGCTGTGGTGGTTGTTGTTGGGGCAGCTGTTGTGGTTGTGGTTATGGCAGCTGTAGTTGTTGTCGTGGGGGCGGTTGTTGTGGTTGTTGTTGGTGCTGCTGTGGTGGTTGTTGTTGGGGCAGCTGTTGTGGTTGTGGTTGGGGCAGCTGTAGTTGTGGTTGTTGTTGGGGCAGCTGTAGTTGTTGTCGTGGCGGCGGTTGTTGTGGTTGTTGTTGGGGCAGCTGTTGTGGTTGTGGTTGGGGAAGCTGTAGTTGTGGTTGTGGTTGGGGCAGCTGTAGTTGTTGTCGTGGGGGCGGTTGTTGTGGTTGTTGTTGGGGCAGCTGTAGTTGTTGTCGTGGGGGCGGTTGTTGTGGTTGTTGTTGGGGCAGCTGTAGTTGTTGTCGTGGGGGCGGTTGTTGTGGTTGTTGTTGGGGCAGCTGTTGTGGTTGTGGTTATGGCAGCTGTAGTTGTTGTCGTGGGGGCGGTTGTTGTGGTTGTTGTTGGTGCTGCTGTGGTGGTTGTTGTTGGGGCAGCTGTTGTGGTTGTGGTTGGGGCAGCTGTAGTTGTGGTTGTTGTTGGGGCAGCTGTAGTTGTTGTCGTGGCGGCGGTTGTTGTGGTTGTTGTTGGGGCAGCTGTTGTGGTTGTGGTTGGGGCAGCTGTAGTTGTTGTTGTGGGGGCAGCTGTAGTTGTGGTTGTTGTTGGGGCAGCTGTAGTTGTGGTTGTTGTTGGGGCAGCTGTAGTTGTGGTTGTTGTTGGGGCAGCTGTAGTTGTTGTCGTGGCGGCGGTTGTTGTGGTTGTTGTTGGGGCAGCTGTTGTGGTTGTGGTTGGGGAAGCTGTAGTTGTGGTTGTGGTTGGGGCAGCTGTAGTTGTTGTCGTGGGGGCGGTTGTTGTGGTTGTTGTTGGGGCAGCTGTTGTGGTTGTTGTTGGGGCAGCTGTAGTTGTTGTCGTGGGGGCGGTTGTTGTGGTTGTTGTTGGGGCAGCTGTTGTGGTTGTCGTTGGGGCAGCTGTAGTTGTTGTTGTTGGGGCAGTTGTTGTGGTTGTGGTTATGGCAGCTGTAGTTGTTGTCGTGGGGGAGGTTGTTGTGGTTGTTGTTGGTGCTGCTGTGGTGGTTGTTGTTGGGGCAGCTGTTGTGGTTGTGGTTGGGGCAGCTGTAGTTGTTGTCGTGGGGGCGGTTGTTGTGGTTGTTGTTGGTGCTGCTGTGGTGGTTGTTGTTGGGGCAGCTGTTGTGGTTGTGGTTGGGGCAGCTGTAGTTGTGGTTGTTGTTGGGGCAGCTGTAGTTGTTGTCGTGGCGGCGGTTGTTGTGGTTGTTGTTGGGGCAGCTGTTGTGGTTGTGGTTGGGGAAGCTGTAGTTGTGGTTGTGGTTGGGGCAGCTGTAGTTGTTGTCGTGGGGGCGGTTGTTGTGGTTGTTGTTGGGGCAGCTGTAGTTGTTGTCGTGGGGGCGGTTGTTGTGGTTGTTGTTGGGGCAGCTGTAGTTGTTGTCGTGGGGGCGGTTGTTGTGGTTGTTGTTGGGGCAGCTGTTGTGGTTGTGGTTATGGCAGCTGTAGTTGTTGTCGTGGGGGCGGTTGTTGTGGTTGTTGTTGGTGCTGCTGTGGTGGTTGTTGTTGGGGCAGCTGTTGTGGTTGTGGTTGGGGCAGCTGTAGTTGTGGTTGTTGTTGGGGCAGCTGTAGTTGTTGTCGTGGCGGCGGTTGTTGTGGTTGTTGTTGGGGCAGCTGTTGTGGTTGTGGTTGGGGCAGCTGTAGTTGTTGTTGTGGGGGCGGTTGTTGTGGTTGTTGTTGGTGCTGCTGTGGTGGTTGTTGTTGGGGCAGCTGTTGTGGTTGTGGTTGGGGCAGCTGTAGTTGTGGTTGTTGTTGGGGCAGCTGTAGTTGTTGTCGTGGCGGCGGTTGTTGTGGTTGTTGTTGGGGCAGCTGTTGTGGTTGTGGTTGGGGCAGCTGTAGTTGTTGTCGTGGGGGCGGTTGTTGTGGTTGTCGTGGGGGCGGTTGTTGTGGTTGTTGTTGGGGCAGCTGTTGTGGTTGTGGATGGGGCAGCTGTAGTTGTTGTTGTCGGGGCGGTTGTTGTGGTTGTTGTTGGTGCTGCTGTGGTTGTTGTTGTGGGGGCGGTTGTTGTGGTTGTTGTTGGGGCAGCTGTAGTTGTGGTTGTTGTTGGGGCAGCTGTAGTTGTTGTCGTGGCGGCGGTTGTTGTGGTTGTTGTTGGGGCAGCTGTTGTGGTTGTGGTTGGGGCAGCTGTAGTTGTTGTCGTGGGGGCGGTTGTTGTGGTTGTCGTGGGGGCGGTTGTTGTGGTTGTTGTTGGGGCAGCTGTTGTGGTTGTGGATGGGGCAGCTGTAGTTGTTGTTGTCGGGGCGGTTGTTGTGGTTGTTGTTGGTGCTGCTGTGGTTGTTGTTGTGGGGGCGGTTGTTGTGGTTGTTGTTGGGGCAGCTGTAGTTGTTGTCGTGGGGGCGGTTGTTGTGGTTGTTGTTGGTGCTGCTGTGGTGGTTGTTGTTGGGGCAGCTGTTGTGGTTGTGGTTGGGGCAGCTGTAGTTGTGGTTGTTGTTGGGGCAGCTGTAGTTGTTGTCGTGGCGGCGGTTGTTGTGGTTGTTGTTGGGGCAGCTGTTGTGGTTGTGGTTGGGGCAGCTGTAGTTGTTGTTGTGGGGGCGGTTGTTGTGGTTGTTGTTGGTGCTGCTGTGGTGGTTGTTGTTGGGGCAGCTGTTGTGGTTGTGGTTGGGGCAGCTGTAGTTGTGGTTGTGGTTGGGGCAGCTGTAGTTGTTGTCGTGGGGGCGGTTGTTGTGGTTGTTGTTGGGGCAGCTGTTGTGGTTGTTGTTGGGGCAGCTGTAGTTGTTGTGGGGGCGGTTGTTGTGGTTGTTGGGGCAGCTGTTGTGGTTGTGGTTGGGGCAGCTGTAGTTGTTGTCGTGGGGGCGGTTGTTGTGGTTGTTATTGGGGCAGCTGTTGTGGTTGTGGATGGGGCAGCTGTAGTTGTTGTTGTCGGGGCGGTTGTTGTGGTTGTTGTTGGTGCTGCTGTGGTTGTTGTTGTGGGGGCGGTTGTTGTGGTTGTGGTTGGGGCAGCTGTAGTTGTTATCGTGGGGGCGGTTGTTGTGGTTGTTGTTGGGGCAGCTGTTGTGGTTGTGGTTGGGGCAGCTGTAGTTGTTGTCGTGGGGGCGGCTGTTGTGGTTGTTGTTGGGGCAGCTGTTGTGGTTGTTGTTGGTGCAGCTGTGGTGGTTGTTGGGGCAGCTGTAGTTGTTGTCGTGGGGGCGGTTGTTGTGGTTGTTGTTGGTGCTGCTGTGGTTGTTGTTGTGGGGGCGGTTGTTGTGGTTGTGGTTGGGGCAGCTGTAGTTGTTATCGTGGGGGCGGTTGTTGTGGTTGTTGTTGGGGCAGCTGTTGTGGTTGTGGTTGGGGCAGCTGTAGTTGTTGTCGTGGGGGCGGCTGTTGTGGTTGTTGTTGGGGCAGCTGTTGTGGTTGTTGTTGGTGCAGCTGTGGTGGTTGTTGGGGCAGCTGTAGTTGTTGTCGTGGGGGCGGTTGTTGTGGTTGTGGTTGGGGCAGCTGTAGTTGTTATCGTGGGGGCGGTTGTTGTGGTTGTTGTTGGGGCAGCTGTTGTGGTTGTGGTTGGGGCAGCTGTAGTTGTTGTCGTGGGGGCGGTTGTTGTGGTTGTGGTTGGGGCAGCTGTTGTGGTTGTGGTTGGGGCAGCTGTAGTTGTTGTCGTGGGGGCGGTTGTTGTGGTTGTTGTTGGGGCAGCTGTTGTGGTTGTTGTTGGTGCTGCTGTGGTGGTTGTTGGGGCAGCTGTAGTTGTTGTCGTGGGGGCGGTTGTTGTGGTTGTGGTTGGGGCAGCTGTAGTTGTTATCGTGGGGGCGGTTGTTGTGGTTGTTGTTGGGGCAGCTGTTGTGGTTGTGGTTGGGGCAGCTGTAGTTGTTGTCGTGGGGGCGGTTGTTGTGGTTGTTGTTGGGGCAGCTGTTGTGGTTGTTGTTGGTGCTGCTGTGGTGGTTGTTGGGGCAGCTGTAGTTGTTGTCGTGGGGGCGGTTGTTGTGGTTGTGGTTGGGGCAGCTGTAGTTGTTATCGTGGGGGCGGTTGTTGTGGTTGTTGTTGGGGCAGCTGTTGTGGTTGTGGTTGGGGCAGCTGTAGTTGTTGTCGTGGGGGCGGTTGTTGTGGTTGTTGTTGGGGCAGCTGTTGTGGTTGTGGTTGGGGCAGCTGTTGTGGTTGTGGTTGGGGCAGCTGTAGTTGTTGTCGTGGGGGCGGTTGTTGTGGTTGTTGTTGGGGCAGCTGTTGTGGTTGTTGTTGGTGCTGCTGTGGTGGTTGTTGGGGCAGCTGTAGTTGTTGTTGTGGGGGCGGTTGTTGTGGTTGTGGTTGGGGCAGCTGTAGTTGTTATCGTGGGGGCGGTTGTTGTGGTTGTTGTTGGGGCAGCTGTTGTGGTTGTGGTTGGGGCAGCTGTAGTTGTTGTCGTGGGGGCGGTTGTTGTGGTTGTTGTTGGGGCAGCTGTTGTGGTTGTGGTTGGGGCAGCTGTAGTTGTTGTCGTGGGGGCGGCAGTTGTGGTTGTTGTTGGGGCAGCTGTTGTGGTTGTGGTTGGGGCAGCTGTAGTTGTTGTGGGGGCGGTTGTTGTGGTTGTTGTTGGGGCAGCTGTTGTGGTTGTGGTTGGGGCAGCTGTAGTTGTTGTCGTGGGGGCGGTTGTTGTGGTTGTTGTTGGGGCAGCTGTTGTGGTTGTTGTTGGTGCTGCTGTGGTGGTTGTTGGGGCAGCTGTAGTTGTTGTCGTGGGGGCGGTTGTTGTGGTTGGGGCAGCTGTAGTTGTTATCGTGGGGGCGGTTGTTGTGGTTGTTGTTGGGGCAGCTGTTGTGGTTGTGGTTGGGGCAGCTGTAGTTGTTGTCGTGGGGGCGGTTGTTGTGGTTGTTGTTGGGGCAGCTGTTGTGGTTGTGGTTGGGGCAACTGTAGTTGTTGGGGCAGCTGTTGTGGTTGTTGTTGGGGCAGCTGTAGTTGTTGTTGGCGCAGCTGTTGTGGTTGTTGCTGGGGCAGTTGTTGTGGTTGTTGTTGGGGCAGTTGTTGTGGTTGTGGTTGGTGCAGCTGTAGTTGTGATTGTGGCAGTTGCGGTTGTTGTTGTTGTTGTTGGGGAAGCTGTGGTTGTTGTAGGAGCAGCTGTCGTTGTTGTCTGTGCATTGCAGCAGGCTGTAAGGAATCTTTGTGTCAGTGTCATATTTTGCCACACTCAATTGTAAACAATGTCAAAGTCTTTGAAGTGTAAAGGTTTTACTTACCAAAAAAGAGAAAGAAGATTAGATACATATTTGGAATCATGGCCATTTCTCTCTGCACTGATCTCTGAAAAGTTTGTTCATCATGGTTATTATCAGCTAAAGAAAAGATTAAATGCAGAATTTCCCCACATTTGTGTTAATAAAGATTTACTAACTCACTGATAAATTATTATGAGGTTTGAGTTCCACAATGGAAATACATCTTTTAACAAATACCACTTTGATATTCTTCTGTGGTCATTCCTGGTCCCTACTTCAATATTAATTGTATTGTAAGTTTTACTTTACTACGTTTAATCATAAATATCTTTGGTACTACCATTTTGTTAATATGCTTCTCTTGCAGTTTTTTAGTTTTCGTAATTGGTATTTCTCTGCAATCATTTCACTTTTCTCAATAAGGTGGTTGTTAAGGTTGAGTTTCAAATAAAACTTACATAAAAACAAAAGGAATTAACAAAAATGATAATTTTAACGTAACTGATTGTAAATAAATGTACAAGTCAAAAGTTCATTCATATGTTCTTTGACACACTTCGTCTCATATGGAATATATTCCTTTTTTTAAATGAATATGATTTTCATTAATCTCAGTTGTTTATCCACTTTTTTTATAAAAATGATTCAAGATTGTTACTATTGATTTCTAAACATTTTTCATTTTTGATAAACACAAATAGAACAATTAAAACATTTAGAAATATATGAACAAATTTAAATTGCTGCCTAAATTACAAAATGTGTTGCCAAAAGATCATATCCAGAAATACATATACCAATTCAACTTAAGTCACATGTAGATGTCAGATATATATTTAATATTAGGATTACTTACATAGTATTTCTTTGCTTGTATGTCGTCCACTGCAGTGAAAGAAAGTGATGTTCTCTGACTTCATCTCCTCTTTTTATAAGCAGCCAACATGAACCTGAGGACAAATATGTGCAGGTGGAGTAATGGTAGTTATCGTCATGGTTTAAGGTGTGTGCACTAACCTTTTATTTACCTGCATCTCTCTCCTATTGTCCTCCTGAAGCAGTCATCACTTTAATTTTGACAGTCAATAGGCTGTTACACGCACACATATTTCTGGCCTTTTTTTTCTTTCTAACTTGAGCTTCTACATTTTCTCTGTGTGACTAAGTTTACTCTTGTGCTGGATGTGATTGTATCTTCATGGCTACATTAGGACTCTATGTGGTCCATAAAAAATGACCATTTTGGGACAATAAAATCTGACAGACTAAACAAATATTCCGCAATTAGTTTTGGATTAAATAAAGCTCACAACTGGCTGACTAGATTTAGACCAAGAATCAACATTTACAGGTTGGTGGTGCTTGGTGGGCAGTCACTGTCCACATCAAAACAACAATGGTGTCTTTCTTTTTTGTCTTTTTCTTTTACACACTGGTTCATTTAATTAAAGTGAAGAAATTTTCACCAATTTAGGTAAATGAGTCACTTTTAAAAGCGTTCTTGAGAGTAGGGAGTTTGCTTTTTATTTGCTTTTATTTTCTTCTAGGTTATTGCAGCACTTAATGCAGGAAAACATTCCTCAGTTATCAGAGACAGGTGAGACCTGACTTAAAGACACTTACACACTTGTGTTGTAATAAATTTAAAACATCGAGCCAGTAAAAAGTAAGTAGTAAAATTTATTTATATAGCACTTTTTAAGACAATAAGCTATTACAAAATGCTTTACATGAGAATATTAAAGCATATCAAAAAACAATATAACAATATGAAGGAAGTATAAAAGCATATCGACTAAAACAACATATTACACACAAACATTGCCAGAGTGCCTGTCTAAACAGATGTTTTTTAAGCTGTTTTGTTTTGGGGGTTTTTGTTTTTTTTTCTTTTTGCCTGTCCCGTTTGGATCTTTAGCCATCAGAATTGTTGTCTAAAGGCCAAGAAAGATGCCAAGCGGGTTTACTTTACTAATTGGATCATCATGGCCTTGCCATATTGGTCCATTTGATTGACCTTTATTATAATTATGTATTTATTTGATTTGATTTTCGGTTGTTACAGACAGGACAGACATGACTGGGGGATAGGACAGGGAGAAAGAATGAAAGAAAGAGAGGGGGAGGAAAAAAATAGAGGGGAGAAGAGATGGTGAGAAAGGGGGGAAGAGAGAAAAAGAAAAAGAAACAAAACACCTGGATCACCTGTATGGAGATTTAAAAAAACAGAAGAGAAAACAAATAAAAAAGAGCAACATAATAAATACAACACCATCACAATAAACTAGTTAACAGTAGACAACAGTAGACACTAAATATTACATGTTATTGTGCAGCACGCAAGATCGACAGCGCACAATGTGCTTTGAGGTAGCAGCCAAGAAAGGTGTAATTTGTGTCTGTAAACACCCGTGTGTACACCTGTGTGCACACCTGTGTGCATCAGCACGCTTATATACAGAAGGTTTCTCCATGTAACGATCTGCTAGGGAGTGTGGGGAGCCATAGCCCCGTCCCCCAGGGCATGAAGCAGGTATGGAGGAGATCCAGGATCCAGACATCCAGAGGCCCCAGAATACGAGGACCCAAGGAGGACCACCAGGGGGGCAACCTTGCTACCCTCCTGGGAAGAGCTGAGGAGAGCCCCAAAAGAGAGGTCACCCAGCAGCCACGGAGCAGAGGCCAGAGGGGGTTGCAGTGACGTGCCCGCGGGCTCTGCAGGCAGCCAGCTGTGCCAGAGAGGACCGGGCCTCAGGCCCAGAGGCCTGAGGGCACCCCACCCCCTGGAAGGGGCCCAGCCGGGCCACAGGCGCCAGGCCCTGCCAATCGACCACCAGGAGTGAGTCGGTACATACATGAGCGCCCAGCCCCAGACACCAAGAACCACCAACACACCAACGTCTGAGGGCATCGGCCACCAGCAGGGAGTGTGGTGAGGGGAGATAGGCCTCCATACCTCGGAGAGCCTGAGATGTTCCCAGAGAGGTGGAGTCTAAGACCCAAGCTGGCATATAGACACAGATGAACAGGCGCACGCAGACACAAACGTGCATTCCCACCCCCATATACACAAACAAGCTGTTTTTTAAAAGAAGCCACCGAGTCAACGGTGCGTAGCGGGGGAGGTAAACTGTTCCACAGTATTGGAGCTACGGTTTGAAAAGTGCGATCCCCGTTTGTTTTCAGACGGGTCATGGAATAGTCAGGAGACCACTATCAGTGGATCTAAGAATCCACTTTGGAGAGTAGGGTTGGAGAAGCTCGGTGATATAGGTCGGGGCCTCACCTCGTTAAGACATAAATGTAAAAGTGAGGACTCGAAGCCAGTGCAGGGATTTTAACATGGGAGTGAAATGGGAGAAATTTTTTTGTGTAGGTAAAAAGCCTTGCTGCAGCATTTGAGGTGATTTAAGGAAGCCTTAGACCAGGGGTCTCGAACTCCAGGCCTCGATGGCCGGTGTCCTGCAGGTTTTAGATCTTACCCTGGGTCAACACACCTGAATCAAATGATTAGTTCATTACCAGGCCTCTGGAGAACTTCAAGAAATGCTGAGGAGGTAATTTAGCCATTTGAATCAGCTGTGTTGGATCAAGAACATCTAAAACCTGCAGGACACCGGCCCTCGAGGCCTGGAGTTCGAGACCCCTGCCTTAGACAGACAGGAAAAGAGTGCGTTACAATAGTCTAACCGGGAGGAGATGAAGGCATGGACAAGCATCTCCAGTTCAGCTTTGGAGACAATACCCTGAGTTTGGCAATATTTCTTAGATGAAAAAAGCGAAGCAGGTCACGGATTTAATGTGAGCATCAAAAGACAGAGATTGATCAAAAATCATCTCAAGATTCTGAGCAGTGGCTTTTATCGAGGATGACAAAGGACCCAGATGTTGACTAATTTGGGGTTGATACTCTCTGGAGCAAGAATTAAGCACTCAGTCTTGTCTGGGTTCAGCTGCAGAAAATTATTTGTCATCCAACCATTAAATTCCCTTAAGACAGTCCATTAGAGTGGATAATTTGTGTAATTCCCAAGGTTTAAAAGAGATGTATAGTCCATCAATTGATCTGATAAATACATACTATACAGTCAGACTTGCAGTCAGAAGCCACCCTCTGCTGGCCATGAGTAAAATTGCACATGTTATGCATTTCAACATTGGCTTCACTTTTACATGGAAAGTGCAGGGTACAAAAAGTACAGGGTAAGTCCCCTGTACTGGTTGTTGTTGGGGCAGGATGGGCTCAGAGTAGAGCTGCTGCTCCTCCACATCGAAAGGAGCCAGTTGAGGTGGTTCTGGCATCTGACAAGGATGCCTCCTGAGTTAGGTGTTCTGGGCATGTCACGGCCCCGGGGCAGATCAAGGACACCCTGAAGAGATTATATCTCTCAGCTGGCCTGGGAACATCTTGGTGTTCGCTTTGACAAGCTGGAGGAGGTGGCTGAGGAGAGGGAGGTCTGGGATTCTCTGCTTGGGCTACTGCCCCCACAACCTGGCCCCAGATAAGAAAATGGATGGATGGATGGTGTGATGTAGAATGTTGTTAAGAGTTATTAGTGGTCTATTCACTCATCATGGATATTTATGATAATTAGTTCCACTGCTAAGCAGACTTTGCCATTTCGGTTGGTGTGTTGCTGTTTTAATATGATTAGCACTTTAGTGTTTAATGTAGAATAAGCTGTGATTTATCTTATGTAGAGCAGGGCGATATGACCAAAAATATTTATCAGGATATACATTTGAAAATTTGCAACAACGATATAACTGACAATATAATTGACACTAGACAAGATACTTTACAACTCCACAACTTTATTAGTGGAAAAAAACCATCAATGGAAAAAAAACCAAAAAAAAACATCAACGTATTTTCGCTTAAACAAGCAGCTGTTTTTTTATGTGCATTAAAGTTATATAAAAATTTAACAGCGCAAATGCAAATTCCTTGCTGACAGTTTAACCAAAAGGCATTTCCAGTGGAAACTGGCCGACATATCCTCAGCATCACCATGTATAATATCCACAAAACTTAAAAAGAGATTATACACACACAATACGGTATTATGTTGAATTTTACATTCAGTATTTCAGATTTTTTGCAGACAAGCTAAAGAAGAGCTAACCAGATGTTTCCGTTAATCCTCAACTCACCGTTTCTGTCACGTTTGCGGGGCAAGCCGTGTGTAAATTATTAAAGAACCCTTTATGCAGGCAGCTCAGATGCAAGTGAGTTTATTTATCAGATGATGATACAAACAGAAATGGCGAGGGTGAGCATTAAACTAAGCAAAAACCTAAACTTGGAAAACTAACAGAAACAGAGATGCAGGGAGACACGGAGAGAGAACCTGAGATGTCAGCAGGAGATACGCAGACGAACCAGCAATGCACACGAGAAAACACAGGGCTTAAATGCACACAGGGCAATCAGGAAATGAGAAACAGGAGGGAGACACGGCTGGGAGTAATTGGACATAACGAGACAAGGGGAAGCGAAACCAGAAACACTGACGAGAGACGCAGACCTACAAAATAAAACAGGAACTCACACATGCAAAGACACAGACTAAGGAACACGGACTTTACACAGAGGAAGACACAGGCAGAAATGACTAAACACTAAACTGAGGAAGAACAGAAACAAAAACCAAAATATATCACAACAATAAAAAAACACAACACGGTGGGTCAAAGACCCAGGATCATGACAGTTTCAGTCATAGACTACATCTACTGGAAAACGCAGAGTCGAGTTTTCTTTCTAAGCTGTTTTTTGTTGCATTTTTTAACTCAGTTGGATTGGTGAGGGATTGATTCTACGATATCAAGCGTCTAGACTAACATCAAAAGAGCTAGTACCTCAGTGTTCCAACATCTGGAAGAAGCAACAGCTATCACAGCTAGAGATTGACAAGGTACAACACAAATGCTACGGCAAGGGGAAGCCAGGACATCATGTTGGAGGGGGAGATAAAATCATGTCCACTCGCTGAGATTAGATACACAGCCCCAAGAAAAACTGGTGCCCAGAGATGGGCAGTAACGCGTTACTTGTAACACGTTACTGTAATCCGATTACTTTTTTCAAGTAATGAGTAAAGTAAGGGATTACTATTGCAAAAAAAGGTAATTAGATTACTGTTACTTGCCCGCAAGCACGCTGTGTTACTGCGTTACTAAAACTGTGATTTTTTTGCAAGAGTGTCTCATGACAATGACGTAAGCGAGTGCGACGTTCGTGGCAACAGACATGTGGAGATCAACAATATATTGTATGATATTGAGATCATACAATATATCGAGTGTGGGAGAGCGTGTGACCGTGCAGCGTTTAAAGCGTGGAACTACTGACCTTACTTTGAGTTTGATGCCATAAAAAGTGACAAAAACATTAGTGTCCGCTGCTCACTGCGTGGGAAGAAAACTTATTTTTACAGCGAAAAAACCCTAAACCTCTGCGCAAGCACCGAGTGCGCTGCCACGGGAATGTGACATTCACAGAGAAACTCCCGGATCCTTCCACTGACCGCTGCGGCACACCTGCACCAGGGCAAACCTCCGCCTGCCCCACTACTGCTAAACAGGTGAAAATAGAGCAACAGGACCGCTGAGTCTGTGATTTTATTTATTTTCTGCTGTGTTTTACTTGCATCTATTTGTAAGAGTGTAAACACAAAAACTATTTTATTTTATGTGCTGGAATGTGCAGAAAATAGGTTTAAATGTTAAACAAATTTCTTCCAGTCAGAGAATGTTGCATATAATTTAATGTTTGCTTGATGCATAAAGTTAAAAGGTTAAAACTAATAAAACAAGTTAAAAAGAGACTTTTTCATTTGATTACATTTTATATGATGGATTATGCAGAAAAAGTAGAATTGGGCTGAAAGATCTATCGCTTTATTACCTATACAGGTTGTAAATCATGTTTTTAAAAAGTAACTAAGTAACTAATTACTTTTGAAAATAAGTGATCAGTAAAGTAACGGGATTACTTTTTGGGGAAGTAATCAGTAATTAGTTACTGATTACCTTTTTCAAGCAACTTGACCAACACTGCTTGTGCCAACCCTTTTCCTCTCTGCATTCCAGACAAGTTGATCTTTTAGAGGTTTTTGTAAAACACATTTTAATATGGCCTTGGTAAATTGTGCCAAAACATAAAAAAAAATTGTTCATTTTAGCAGTTACACTTGGTTTATGGTGAATAAACAATATATATTATATATATTCGGCAGTTAAAGGTTTTAACTGTTCTGAAGCACACATGCGTTGCTCTTAGCCAATGGACTGCTGCAAAGTGACACATTGTCCCGCCCACCATCTCCGTCTGAGAGAGCACAGCAGTGTTGCCAACTATATTTATCGGGTTTTCAGACCCCCTTAGCAACGTCTTTTCTAAAAAGCGACTAGCGACAAATCTGGTGACTTTTTCTGGTGTTATTGGAGACTTATGAAAGCACCTATTGCTCTTACTCTCCACACGCAGTGGGTGCTGCCGTGGGCACCTCGCCCGTGCCAAAGCACTCACAGGCAGCAGGTAGTCCTCACGGAGCAGCCCCCCCCCTAGCTGATGTCAGAGCAGGAGATATTCACCCTCACTCCTACAAAGTGCAAATGTATCGCAGCAGTAAATGTACATTTTTCTTCGTCTAAAATAAATCAAGGCACTACTAGTGGTGTGCGATACTGCATATTTTGGTATCGATCCGATACCAAGTAAATTCGGGCCAGTATCGCCGATACCAATACCGATACGATACTTTCCAATAAATAAGGTGGATGCCTCATTGAATTGCTAAATTGCAATTAATTTTCATGACCTTAAGTGTTTTTTGTGATGTTTCCTTTGGTATTATTAATTAGTTAAAACCCAGGACATAATTAGGAGAAATAATTTATTTATAATGAAATAAAAAATGTTTTATTATTGTGGCAGCTTGTGGTCTGCGATGCCGCTGCAGGTGAGATGGACTCACCTTCACTGCATCTACAATCATGCCTCTCCGGCTTAAAACCTGTGCGCTGCTTGTGCTGTTGTTGTTTTTGGTGTTGATGTGCACAGCTGGCAGCAGGAGGGCTACTGTAGTGTAGGCTACTGTTACAGCAACCGTGTGATCACTGTAAGGGTGGACAGCGCGCGGCTCGGGGTGAGCCGAAGGCTGGCGCGCCAGCGGGACCTGCCAAGCTGGAGACGGAGGTCGAGGTGTGCGGGGGTCCTGCCACGCCTAAAGGTGGCATGCTGTCCATTTCGGCACGCAGGCTGCATGGTCCTGCGTGCCGGCCGTCTGCCCAGCTGCCTGTGAGCCCCAGCTCACAGGCAGCTATGTCGGGGGGGTATGTCGCAGGTATGTCGCAGGGCGTGTTCTGCGATGCCGCTGCAGGTTTGGTGGTGGTGATGTGTACAGCTGCCAGCGGGAGAGCTGAAGCCGTTGAATGTACTGTTACAGCAACCGTGTGATTATTGTAAGAATAAATGATGCTGCAGAGCATGAAAATGCCATCAGGTCTGCTGTGGTGGCGAGCTTTTTTTCTTTTTTTTTAATCTTAAGTGCACGCAAACCAGTAAACAAATTAAAACAAATACTGTTGATAAACTATAATACAAACATTACAATTAAAATTCTCAACAACAAAAACATATAATTAATATGTAAACAACTTAACAACCCCCAAAGTGTCTAAGTCACGTGATGTGTCAGTGCAACACCGAAACATAAGAGTGGGGGAGAGGGAGCAAAGTGTGCCTGCTCTCCGCTGACACAGGAGCGGTGAGTCCAGCAGAACTCAAAGTAAAGAATCGATCTCACCAGGCTAGTATCGATTCGATACTGATGCCGACTTGGGATCGATACTATCGATATTTGGATCGATCCGCCCACCACTGTAAAATACATCATTCCCATCATTGAAAACTTAGAAATCGGATGTCCTTGCAGAGCCTTAAGTCCATCTTGTACATCCGAATTCGACTGAAGCTGTCTGGTGAGGCGTGCTATGTCCATTTTGTTTGTTAATGGTTAAAAATGCTCTTCTTTTTACTGTTACTTTTTATGGATCACAAGGCTTAAAACTACTTAAAAAGACACACACACACACACACACACACACACACACACACACACACACAAAGTAACTCCGCCAGAGTGCCTATTTCGGGTCACTTTTGCCGGTCCCAAGTCCAGATTAAGGGGTACGGTTGGAATTGTGACATTAAAAAAACAATAATTGCTAAAAGAAATTTAATTTGTAGTTCTAAACATATTCTATACTTTTGAGTGTTTTTTTTACTCACTTTGTGTCTCTTCCACAATGTTATTTCTCTCTCCTACAGCGTCTGTTACAATTACGTGGCCATGACCAATTATGCATATTAGGCGATGAATAGCGATTTTCCTTACTGAGGAGTTGGCAACACTGGAGCACAGGCTTTTTCTCAGATACCCATAGGGATGGGTACCGGTAGTAACCAGACCGAAAAGCAGCGCACATTTCGGTGCTTTATTTCGGTGCTTTTTTTTCCCTGAGCCAATTCTAGCCAATCATTTTACGTTTCCGAGGATAGTAGGCGGGCCCAGGTACGTACGTTCTTTTAGAGCAGAGCTACAGATTAAAAATGGCCAAGGCGAAGCGGTCAAAGTCTGGCTGTACTTCACAGCAAAAGATGCAAACCCAGCAGCCTGCAACAAGTGCTTTAAGGTGATACTGTGATACTGTCAAAGGAGGTAACACCTCAAATCCGATGAAACACCTGGCGACGCATAGCGGTTTTTTTTTAAAGCCGAGAAATGCACCGTATTTGATAGCTTGCTGCGAGACCTCACACTGTGCACATCTACTGCGGGTGTGGTGCCTGTTATCGGACCCGGAGTTAGCAACATCCCCCAAGAACCCGAAGAGTAGAGTCCTGGCCCCTAGCCCTGCCAGTGTAGCAGAAATGATGAGGATGATGATGGCAGCAGCAGCCGTTCTTCTCTGCGTGAGTAGCTTAATGTTGTTCGTGTGTAATTCACGTTGAGTAGGCTAACCATGTTATTACATTAATGCATGTAAGGTGAACTAGCAAACACCGTCGTAGTTACATGCGGCTGTCTTCTTGTTTGATGGCAGATACTCCCTTCACCCTGGCCAAAAAGGCTAAAATGACCAAAGAAAAAGTGGAAAACAGTTAAACATGAGAGGTTTTTGGACAAAGTTTGTGTTTTTTCCATTGATTAAGCACTGCTTCCAGCCAAGAGTGATACCATATATGCCCTATAGCTGAGGAAAAGGCTAACATTGTTATCTTTTTACAAAAAAAACAGCTAAACATGAAAGGTTTTTGGACCAAGTTTGTGTTTTTTCCATTAATTAAGCACTGCTTCCAGCCAAGAGTTTTACCATATATGCCCTATAGCTGCAGAAAAGGCTAACATTGTTATCTTTTTTTTTTTTCTTTTTTTTTTACAAAAAAACAGCTAAACATGAGAGGTTTTTGGACAAAGTTTGTGTTTTTTTCATTGATTAAGCACTGCTTCCAGCCAAGAGTGATACCATATATGCCCTATAGCTGCAGAAAAGGCTAACATTGTTATCTTTTTTTACAAAAAAACAGCTAAACATGAGAGGTTTTTGGACCAATTTTGTGTTCTCCATTCTTTAAGCACCGGTTTGAGCACCGGCACCGTTTCAAAAGTACCGGTTTGGCACCGGTATCGGATAAAACCTAAACGATACCCATCCCTAGATACCCATGAGCTCTGAACACATTAGCAAGGGAAAAAAGAGACGGAGAGTCACCGAAAAAATGTACAGAAATGAAGAGTTAGCTCTTGCTGCTTATGCTAATACTGCTTTTATGCACGTGTACTGCTAAAATGATGTGTTAAGTTCACAATGAGTAACTAGTTCTGGTTCTCGTCACATTGTTTGGTCGTAGAAAGTCAGGGCTCAGACAGCACCATCTCGCGCTCCTGCACTGTCCTCTTGTGAGATCAGTGAGCAAATGATTTTACCTGTTCGTTTTACATATTTTCAGGCGAGAATGTAGCTGTGTAAAGTTCAAATATCTGCTCGGTTTATCAAGACACCACATGTTTGCAGAAGTGCTCCGACGTGATCTGATTAGTCCACTAATCGCAAAAATAATCGGTGACTAGTCGACTATCAAAATAATCGTTTGTGGCAGCCCTAGAGCACCCCACCCAACCACCACAGCTTTCTCGCTTCCATTGCCACCATGTGCCCCATTTACATTTCTGTCTGCCCCCTCATACAGGGCTCTAGACTAACTTTTTGACATGGGCGCACCAGTGCGCCTAACTTTAAAAATTTAGGCGCACCAGCACAAAAGTTAGGCGCGCTCAAATTTTTCAACCGCATCGCTTAACACTGCAGTTTTACATGTGCACTTTTTTTGGGGGGGGGGGAGTTGCAGTCCATACAGACAATATTCATTTCTAAATTATTAACTAACAATCTTGTGCTTAAAGTGCTTTGTCAATATTGTAGAAAATGTTAAACTTAATCATCATCTTGGCCTGACGACCTGTTTGCTGCTGCCTGCTGCTGAAAGGCAGTGGGGAGAGGGGACACAGGGAGAGGGCAGTGCATTTATTGCAGCATATAATGTGTTTTCTGGATACACTGCTGCTTTTTCAGCATTCAGAGATTGATGGCACTGTGTCAGAGCTGGCTATGAATTTCAGACGGATCAGGCCTTAACTTAACAAAAAAGTTATCAATAGTTCTTTTCTTATTACCCAAATGTTAGCCTATTCTCTCTCTGTTTTTAGTTTCCACGCCCCAAGCAAAACACACATTAAGAGGCTCTAATGTCTGTGTCTCAATCCCGCGGCCCATGTCACCTCTACTTGCAGCCCGCATAATGACGTGAAGAAATATTTTAAAAAATTATTCACAAAAATGATTTAATATGAAGGCAACAGGCAGAATGCTACAGGCATAGCCCTAAAGCATGTAGCCTGATGGGCAGTGTAGTCCGTGCTGCAGGGAGAATGGACTGTCATACCCGTTATGTGTCTGTGAGCGAGGGAGGGAGAAAAAGGAAAAGTACGAGCTGTCACCGAGCAGAAACGGGAGCTGGAAGCATGTAAATATAATAATAACCACTGCAGCCAAGAAGAGTGCCTCAGTTGTAAGTAAGCTATTAAGACTCGACTGTACACTGTGTTTGTGTTTTCCTCCGAAACAATAAGTTCTGTTGGAGCAGCCTTTCAACGCCTCTCTCTGTCTCTGCTAGCAAAGTTGACCCACACAACAAAGTAAAGCTAGTTTTCAGCTATGAGCCCGACACGAACCCCACGTATTAGCCAGAGGTCCCTTTACTACGGTTCGGAGCCGCGGACCTGTTTTATATACGCGCGGAATAGTTTTCTATACGAGATCGCTGCAAAAAGTGCAGCCTTACCTAATGTCCACCTACTGTTACTCATTTATATTAAGATTTAAACATCTAGCTGGTATTGGTATGGAGAGTAACCTTCAGTAATAGTAATAAATCACACAGCAACAGTACATTCATGTAGTTGTAAAAAGCATGATAATATATTAAGTAATCCAAAGTATTCAGAATACATTACAAAATACATTTTAGGGCATGTAATCTGTAGTGGAATACATTTTAAAAATAACCTTCCCAACACTGTCTGTGTGACTGTTGTCTTGAAATAGCCCGCGTGTTAGCCACTTGTACCTATCCTTTGCGGTTTTACCCCAGAAATGACGTCACATTTTTGAACTCTATTGAAAAACTGCAGGAGTTCTTAATTTTAGCCCAAGGTGTTTCACATTCATGTGTAATTTCTTGCTATCGCTAGAAAGGAGGGGAGGAGTGTGCAGTTAACACACAGCAGATACGTTACCTGGAAATAGTGCAGTAAAGCTACAGGAGGTGATGGCTGATGTTGTTCGGCGGTTTGGCGAACAACATCAGCCATCACTAACCCTAACCCGCTGAGAGGCTGTTTAGTGTCAGACTGCAGGGCTGCACAGCCTCTTCTGTCAGCTGTTGCTTCATTCATTCACACAAACTTTTTCTTCTTTTGTCGGCATCGACGGTGACCTCCTTATTTACCCTACAAGCTTTGAAAGCTGCCGCTTGTTTCCACCTAGAAAAGCAGAAAAGGTCATTCCTGCTTCCCACTCAGTCAACTTTTTTTTTTTTACCATTTTTCATGTTCTTTGATAAACCCATCTCTATCCTCTGCAGCACAGCCATTTTTCCTTATCTCCTATTCCTTCTTTCTCCTTCCCTTTGTTAGGAAAAAAAGAAGCTAGCCCTGCAGCTTTTAAAAGATGTTTCTCACACGGTCTTTCCTGCTGCCTCCTCCATTTGCTCTGCCCATCGGTGGCCATGCCAACAGCTTCAGGCCTGTTTTCTTTTTGGGGTCTTCAGCTTGTGCTTCTGTCGACTTAAAAGGAAGGCTGAAAATCATCAAACTGGCTGCTTTTAATGTTTGCTGTCACCAGCAGGAGCAGAGGTTTGCCTTTAAGGATGGATGGAGGAGAGGTGGCAAGCACCAAAGAGCAAAGATGTGTCTGTCAAGGTTTTTTCTAATGAGTTACAGCAGTGCCACAGCGGGAGTGACACAGACCAACATGCAAGAAACAAACGCTGGCAGCAGCGAAGCGTTCAAAGACACTGTGAAGCAGACGAGACTCCTCAGAGGGTTGCTCGCTCTCACCCACTGCTGGCTGAACAGGAAATTACACCGTGAGGTCACAGCAGGCTGGAAGCGCCGATGGATCAGAAAACAGGGAAGGTGAGACGAGGAGAAAATTATCATTGGTGAAACAGAAAAGCTTTGGAGCCTTGAGATGTTCAGAGAAATCACTTCTCTACGTGACAGAAATATGTTTTTCCTTTAGTTATAGGACGTAGTTCACAGCAGCAGGGTGTATTTTGTCGTTGGACTGGATGGACTCTGGTATTGTGGCGCTCAGAGCTCTTAGGGCTGATCTCCTGTCGGGGATTACACTCATCAGTTTGACTTTGTTGTCATTTTATTCCTTTTTTTATTTACTGGTGGATTTAAGTGTGGAGTAGCAGTATTTGCAGAAGAAAATAGGCTTTCAAGTACTCAAACACAGCGCTGTTTGAGTACTTGAATGGGAGAGAGACAGACACTGTCCAGTTCCGTCCACACTGAGAGTGTGGCGCCTTTGGAGTGCTGATGTAAAATTACTGTGGTTACAGCGTCACATGTCCCAGTCCTCGTATCTGCTCTAATCTTTAGTCTCTCGTCCAGTGTGTTTCCCCTGCTACGTCTCTCTGTTACTGAACTTCAGTCTTGGCATCGCTCTCATGCAGTTATGTTGTTCGTTTTGTCTTTCAGTATTTTTACTTCATACCTTAGCTATTCTTCTCACCCCCTTCTTTGAATCTTGATTGTGTTTACCTGTCTGTTTATTCGTAGCTGGTATCCGCTAATATATGCTAAATACTGGATTCTATACAAGAATTTCACCAAATTTGGAGCGGAGACTTCTTGGATAGTCTGTTTGCAAGCGGCTTTATGGCTCCAACAGCACACTCACTCCAATTAGCTGAGGTGAAGCCTAGCAGGCAGCTAGCAGCTACCGCTGTCTGTGTCACCATCCACCTGTCGGTCAAAGAGGTCATGACCCTAACAGCACCCCTACAGACCAAAACAGTGTTTAGTAGCAGGCTGTTAATGTCTGCTGTGATGCTGGAGACTTTAACATGGGGACAGACTCACTGCTAGAGACATCTACATGTGGCCATTGAGGGAACTGCAGTTTTTGGCAATTAGATGCCAATTGAATGTGTTCGTCTCCAATTTTTACTCAATCTTTTGACTTCCCTCTCAGCATGGCATCAGGTTGTAGTTTATAACCATACAGCCTGCTAATGAGACAAGCATTCAAGATAAATACACTCACATCATGAGCATCTTTTCGTCTGTTTCTAGCTGTGATCTCGTGTGTTATTTGGGGCTCCTTGACAGTCGGGACTGGACCTGGAATGCTAAAAGCTGAAGCTGAACACACCACTCAGTCTGTGTTCTGACAATTCAATTCAATTCAATTTTATTTATACAGCGCCAAATCACAACAAAAGTCGCCTCAAGGCGCTTTATATTGTACAGTAGATCGCACAATAATAAATACAGAGAAAAACCCAACAATCATATGACCCCCTATGAGCAAGCACTTTGGCGACAGTGGGAAGGAAAAACTCCCTTTAAACAGGAAGAAACCTCCAACAGAATCAGGCTCAGGGAGGGGCGGGGCCATCTGCTGTGATTGGTTGGGGTGAGAGAAGGAAAACAGGATAAAGACATGCTGTGGAAGAGAGACAGAGATTAATAACAGATATGATTCAATGCAGAGAGGTCTATTAACACATAGTGAGTGAGAAAGGTGACTGGAAAGGAAAAACTCAATGCATCATGGGAATCCCCAGCAGCCTACGTCTATTGCAGCATAACTAAGGGAGGATTCAGGGTCACCTGGTCCAGCCCTAACTATATGCTTTAGCAAAAAGGAAAGTTTGAAGCCTAATCTTAAAAGTAGAGATAGTGTCTGTCTCCTGAATCCAAACTGGAAGCTGGTTCCACAGAAGAGGGGCCTGAAAACTGAAGGCTCTGCCTCCCATTCTACTTTTAAATACTCTAGGAACAACAAGTAAGCCTGCAGTGTGAGAGCGAAGTGCTCTAATAGGGTGATATGGTACTACAAGGTCATTAATGCTATCATGCTATCTTCAAAAAAGGGCAGAGTCGGCTTTTCCTACTGAGGCGACTCAGGTCCTTCAATGTTGGTAGGAAAATGCTGACCATGTTCTATCACTCGGTGTTGGAGGGCGTCGTGTTCTTTGCGGCTGTGTGCTGGGGCAGTGGGGTGAAGACAGCTGATGCCAACAGGCTGAACAAACTGATTAAAAAGGCTGGTTCTGTCCTGGGTGTCAGACTTGAGAACCTGGAGGAGGTGTCTGAGAGGAGAATGCTAAAAAAGCTTGGTGGCAATAAGACTTTTTAACTCTTCCTCACTCTGTAGGTGATTCTCCTGAGACGATTACCTATGTTATTCTGTTCCCTCCCAGACCGTGCAATATTACCCAAGAGTACTTATTGAATATTTGTTTTCATCCCCGATCATACGCTGCTACTCCCTTTATTCTATTGCACAATACTTTGTCACTTTCTAGAATCGCCTGCACTGATAGTTAAGTTATTTATTCACCAGGATATAGTTATGTATATTACTTCGTTAGAGTTATCCGATACTATGTCTTGCACTTTCCTTCTGTATATTACTGTACACTATTCTTATTGTATATATTGTATATCTTATATCTTATTCATCTGTTCCTCTGTCTCTCCTGCTGCTTTGAGCATGTACATGACAAAAGAATTTCCCTCGGGATAAATAAAGTTGTTCTTATTCTTATTCTTATTCTTAAGATAAGATGGGGCCTGATTATTTAAGACCTTGTATGTGAGGAGCAGAATTTTGAATTCAATTCTGGATTTAACAGGAAGCCAATGAAGGGAAGCCAATACAGGAGATATCTGCTCTCTCTTTCTAGTCCCTGTCAGGACTCTTGCTGCAGCATTTTGGATTAGCTGAAGGCTTTTCAGGGAGTTTTTAGGACTTCCTGATAGTAATGAATTACAGTAGTCCAGCCTGGAAGTAATAAATGCATGAACTAGTTTTTCAGCGTCACTCTGAGACAGGATATTTCTAATATTAGAGATGTTGCACAAATGGAAGAAAGCAGTCTTACATATTTGTTTAATATGTGCATTGAAGGACATGTCCTGGTCAAAAATGACTCCAAGGTTCCTCACAGTGTTACTGGAGGCCAAGGTAATGCCATCCAGAGTAAGAATCTGGTTAGATACCATATTTCTAAGATTTTCAGGGCCGAGTACAATAACCTCAGTTTGATCTGAATTAAGAAGCAGAAAGTTAGCGGCCATCCAGGTCTTTATGTCTTTAAGACATTCCTGCAGTTTAACTAATTGGTGTGTGTTACCTGGCTTCATGGACAGATAGAGCTGGGTGTCATCAGCATAGCAGTGAAAATTTATGCTATGTCTTCTAATGATGCTGCCTAAGGGAAGCATGTATAATGTAAACAGAATTGGTCCTAGCACTGAACCCTGTGGAACTCCATAATTAACCTCAGTGTGTGAAGAGGACTCTCCATTTACATGAACAAACTGGAGTTTGTTTTATCTGTGGAGGACATCCACAGATAGAGGTGGCAGACTGACACATGGCAAGAACACAGACAGACACACAGGAACATGTTGTGGGGCATAAACCAGAATACAGACTCACACATGGTGGGGTTTGTTATTTTAGAATAAAGGCTTTGATTCCACAGCCATCTGCTTCATCGATGGGAACCTCACAGTTGGAGAAACAGAGGAGGAAGGAAGGGATGGAAGGCAGTTAAAAGGATCATTCAGTGGATAAAAAGGATGGATGAACAGAAAAGGGACTGCTCAGCTCCACTGATGAAACGACGATCACCGAGATGGACGAAGTTGCTTACAGTTTCATGCTTGGGGTGAAGCAGTTAAACTGTTTGGAGGACCACTGAGAAGACTCTGCAGTTCATCCAGGCTGCAAATGGACTGTGTGTGTGTGTGTGTGTGTGTGTGTGTGTGTGTGTGTGTGTCTGTGTGTGTCTGTGTGCGTTGGTGTAGTACTACTCTGCTACCTCTAACAGTATTTTCACTACTTTTCTGTAATTTTTCCTCATGTTTATGCTAAATACCTAAAAATAAAAATGAAGGTGACAATCAAGTTGTCAGAGCTGAAAATATCTGTAGGTACTTTGGTTGAAGCATTACTTTTAATCTACGGCCATCACTGCTGTTATAGAGTTCTCCCACAGGCTTCTCTGTTAAAATATTTTAGGATTTTGTGTTTGATATCAGCTCTAGTTTAAATACGATGCCCATTTTCTGCTGCCTGTCTTGGTTTGGGCCTCAGGGGCATTGGTTTAGCCCAGATCTCCTGCTCCAAAGCCCCCTCCTCCAGCTCCTCTGAGGGGATACCGAGGTGTTCCAAAACACTTCCCATGTAAGACATGAGGTCTCCGAGTCAGATGACTGAACCGCTTTGGCAAATTGTTTCTGGGTTAGGAGCCAAACCAGGTGCAATTAAAAAGACTTCTGTGAAGAAAAAGTAAACATCGTCCAAAGCTCCGGGGCCCCACACTGAACCAGGCCTGAATGAGCCTCGTGGCTCCGTCGTCCTCTGGACTCCCCATCAAACCTTAGCTGTCTGATCCTCTGCTCTTCTAACCGGCTAAATACAGTACAACTGGTTTCCCCAGTAAAAACGCCGCCTGTTAAATGTTCAGAACAAAGTCTGTGTGTTTGTTGACTCGCAGAGCAGAGCATTGTGCATCTCCTGTGAGGTGTGTATGTGTGTGTGTGTGTGTGTGTGTGTGTGTGTGTGTGTGTGTGTGTGTGTGTAGGCCAAAGAGCTTTCACAGAGCTGCAGCTAATAAAGGTTAAATGAAAAGATTAGAACAGGCTGAGCAGCTGAAACAAGGCGACCGGGGGAGGTCGGATGGCAGCGATGAAGGAGGCACGCTCCTCCTCCTCCTCCTGTCCACTGTGATGATGTTATTTTTTTAAAGCAGTGAAAGCTGATTATGGACGCAACATCAACTCCATTATAGATTTAAGAAATCCTTCTGCTTAACCGGGCCATCAATCATTCTCAACAGTGAAACATTATTTACAGCAGCTGCACTCAGAGCCTCAGGCACAGGTTTTAAAAGGCTGATTGGATTTTATTTATTGGCACCACCATGGAGCTTTTCAGCCATGTGGGCGAGCTGTGCAGGTTCGTGTGGTAATAATTACATTGTTTTTTAAACTGGCAGTTTGACTTTAATTCTCATTTTGCGTATTGAGTAAAAAAAAAAATCAACCGTGAGAGCAGAAGAAGAAGAAATCAGCATCAGGTCTATATTCCTTCCAGCTGTAATATCAGTATTGTGCACGGTCACTGAGACATGGCTTTAAATCAAGAGCCTTTATGGTACATCAGTTTAGGTTGTCTTATAAGTTTCTTGCTTTGATAAAAAGATTTGAAGTCAAATCATCAAAATGTTTCCCTAATCAGACTCTTCTTCAGCTGTTCTTGTCCAAACAGAGCAGAACTGAGTCATTTTCCTGTAAATCTCACTCTGCTCGTTACATAAAGGAGCATTAAAGGGAACAAAAGAGCAATTTTCACCCTCGATTTCTGCCAAATGACATGAAAGATAAACTCTGTCCTCCTCTGAACCGTCAGCTCTCTGCTCCAAAAGGTAATGAACTAATTAGGAAGGAGGCTGACCTGGGACGACTGCTCCCGCATCAGCTCTAATTCAGTCGCTTGTGGCTCCGAAGCTTCCAGTTAGTTTCACTTCTTTGATGTTTGAAACAGAAAAAGAAAAAGAAATACATATATATCTCGGACATTTTCTTTTTTCAGCTGCACGAGGACGAGGTGGTGACTCCTGTTAGCCAGCAGCAGATTTCCGGTGACCTGCACAGCCGTGACAATTTTCCCTTTGAAGATCATTTTTCCATTAGAACGAGGAGGTGCAGAGGTGACAGTCATTACACAATGCTGATGAAAGTTGTGCGAGGCGTTTAATCATGCTGCATTGGTTCCACATGAAGATACAGCAGGCAGACTTATGCACAGAACTAATATTTTTATGATAACAAAGGGAGAACAAACCTCTTCAGATAAGAAGCTGAAGGCAAAATTACTCACGAGTTGCTTTTTGGAAACTCAGAGGAGAGAGTCACACCTGCAGACATTCAGCTGGCCCGACCATCAACTAGTAGGCTTGGCAAGCCCCCAAAATTTACCCCCAGCAAGACTGTCCCCCCTCACCTCCAGTCAGTCTGTCTGGTGGCTGCTCCTGCCTAAGCCTTGCTCTGCTGGAGGTTTCTTCCTGTTAATAGCTACAAGCATTTAAATAATACATTTTTCCTCCCCACTTTCACCAAGTGTCTGCTCACAGGGGGTTGTCTGATTGGTGGGGTTTTCTCTGTAGAACTGTTGTCTTTACCTTACATTATCAAGCCCTTTGAGGTGACTCTCGTTATGATTTGGTGCTGTATGAAAGTAAAGTGAAAGGCCATAGATTTATTAAATGCATTTACAGAGACTTGTACCCGACCAGAAGTCAAAGGGAGTTTTCCCCTGCTAGCTCTCTGCCAGCTTGACCAACAGAAGGCCAAAGGTCAAGTCAAGCCTCAAACTCCATACCCCTCCTGAAAGTCAGCTGCCTCACCAACCTGTTGGCTATTATATGCGATCTGAACAATTGATGAAGGAGATTGCTTAGTTGGAGAGCTCATTGGTTAGGTCATAACTCTGCCGGTCTGAAAACTCACTGTTATACACTCAGACCAGCTGGATACAGTGGGTGGTGAGAGGGAGGTCTGAACCTGATGCTACTCACCTGGTTCGTTTGCTTCATTGACTTCAATAAAATGTGATTCAATATTTGGATTTTGTGACTTAGGACCTCTGCTCATAATACCACAGTGAGGTGGAAGAGTTCACTGTGAAGACAAAAATATAAAACTGACAGACTGAAAGAAAACAAAGATTGTGTTTTCATGAGAAGAGAAATATGAATACTTTTATACTCGAGGGAAAGATCCCACAGTGCTACGTGGTCAAGATTTTATTTTCTGACCAAGGTCAGGTTGTTCTTTCCTGCCGCGGTGGATGTGTGTTTGTGTTTGTTGTGGCGCTCTCGTGTACTTTGTGTATCTGGTCTTTTGTGCTCGTGCATTAACGTGATGGGTTCACTCCCAGCTGGTCCATTAGCACGGCAGCGATGAGGCTCTCTTTAAAACTCTGATAACACACAGCTGTCCATCAAAGTGCCCGAGCACAATTAACAGCTGCGTGCACATTAACGAGCTGATGCATTCACAGGGTAATACAATCAGAGATCCCTCCGTGAAAGGTAATGAGTCGAATCAGTGTTATTAGTCCCTTTGTCCCAGTCAGGGACACATTAGCACAGCCACGAACACAAACCTGCAAAATGAGGAAACACACGTGTGCACAAAGAAAGAAAATAAACTGCAGGTAATAAAAACATTACACTGAAAGATATATAAGGTAAAATGTCTTCTCTTTCAACATAAATAACCATGTTTAACACTACAATGCAAAAAAAGTGCATTATTGAAAGCATGACCATAGCTGCTAGCTGTCTGCTAGGCTTCACCTCAGCTAATCTGAATCACTGAGTTGGACCTCTGGACCACGTCTGTGCTTTTTGGACCTTTTTAAAGAATGTTAATAATGTCCAATAATGACTCATGTGCGTCTAATTGTACCAACAGACAATCCAAGATGTCTTGGGTTTAGTTTGGGTGAAATTCTAGGACTTTGTTTAGATGTTACTGAACACAGATGTATGTGTCTGTGTGATACAGTGTGATACAAGGACTGAGTATCATGAAGCGCTGCGAGGAACCAGGACTCAAGAGGCAAAACAAGAGCTCAAAAACTGCTTTATTGCAGGTGATGTTCCAAAATCACAAAAATATAAAAAACGGAAAGCTGGAGCTAGGAATGCAAAAAAATTGAAAACCAGGGAGGACATGACTCCAGAAAACACAGCACAAAGAACACCTAGCAGTGACAGGAGACAGCGGGAGACAGAGACAGTGAATACAAGGCAGGTGATGAAGCTAATGAGGGATAACGAGCCAGAGGAAGACAAACCTGACATAGACGGAAGGTTAACAAACATGGAGACATGACTATCAACAGTGGTGCGGAGTAACGGAATACATGTACCGCCATTACGTATTTAAAATAAAAAATGTGAGTAACTGTATTCCGTTACAGTTACCATTTAAAAAGGTGGTATTCATAATACAGTTACTTTGTTGAAATAAATGGATTACACGGCGGTCTTTTCCCCCACAGCAACAGAGAAGGCTCGGTGGAGCGATAAAAGACTGAACTGTATCACTGTTATTGTTTAATAGATTTTTTGTACCTTAACTGGGTTCCGGAGGCAGTTTATAACTTTAGCGAGGATCGGGAGATTAATCAGTTACGCTGCATTATTGACGTCTGCAGTCGGGTGCTCTCATGTTCGCTCTGTTTACGTAGCTCTGTTAGCTCGGTAATTTTGGACAATAGGCTGTTGACAGAGTAACGTTAAAGTTCGGTTTAAAAGGTTAAAACAATGCTTCTGTAGTTGTGTCGAACTGTATGCACTTGTGGGAGTTACATGGTACATAGAAGTTACTCTGTCTTTTGCAGACAGCAAGATGTAGACTAATTAACTTTAGCATAGCTTCCCGTCACTCATTAACTTGGGGGGCTGAAACTCCCCACATGGATTTGGGCAACCAAACAGAAAAGAGTGTTGCTGCTGCTGAGCCGTCTCTTGGTCCGCCAAAACAACTTGATCAAGTGTGTGGACGCATTTTACAGTCAGTGCTGCAGATGAAACCAAACTGATATGTAATGTGTGCAAAAGTCAGATCAGCAGAGGCAGAGATATCAAACATCTGTCAACATCTGTTATGCATAATCACATGCACTTAAAGCATCTTATTCCTGGTACTGTCTGCCAACCCCCCGCCATAAGCACCAATCCCCCCCACCAGCACCACTACTAAAGAATACTTACACTATAACGTTAATTAGAAGTGTGATGCAAAAAAACTGGATTTTTACGCCTATTTTGAAAGTTTGATCGCTAACACAACATTCCTTCTTCATGACTTTTTCACCTCCCAGGAGTTGGATTTTTACATTTGTAACTGAGACGTGGCTTCATGCTGAGGAGTCTGCTCCTTCTTCCACTTCTTCCACCCAGCTATTCTTTTTTTTAGCTCCCTGAAGATCTCTGGAAAAGGCAGTGGACTAGGTTCTCAAAGAGTGACCTTTGACCTTTAGATGCAGGTGAACAGCTGAGTCTTGTCCTGTCGAGGTGGCTCTTCTATGTTGTGTCATGTGTTTATGAAGTGGCTGTTTGGTCTCTCCAGTGTGGAGGTCTGAGTATTCCTCGCTGCACAGCATACACTACATTGTTAAGTTTGTGTTTGGGATCCAAACCCCTTTTCACACCTTGGTTTGTGTGATTAGGCAGAGGACCAGCAGGGGGAAAACTTAGAGAAGTCCAGATGCTTTTCTTTCCAAGCTCCTCTGTGAGACGTGTGCACATAGATGATCTTTCAAGTGTTGCACATTTTATCATTGCTTTTTAAAAACTGTGACTTGTGCAATTTGGACTTCTACTCGAGCTTGACTACTGAGAACCTTACCAACTGTTTATATTTCCCTCTCTGCTGTATTGGACTGTATTGTCTCTTTTATAACCAAACAGACTAAGCCTTCCTCTCAGCCCTTGCTGTAAGATACAACCCATGATCTAAGATGCTAGTGCAGATGAACTGAGAGAAAGTGGAAAATGACAGAGGAAAAGCTTCAGTCAGGTTTTAGATCACAGCACAGTGACTGCTCTTTTGTTCTTAATGATCTGCTTTTAACCGGTGACTCTGGTAGCTCTGCAGTGTTAGTGCATCTCGACTCGTCTGCTGCCTTTGAGACTGTGGACCACAAGATCTATCTTTAGAATATTTCTTTCCACTGCTTTGCTGATGACATCCAGGTGTATGAGCCCATTCAACTGAACAGCAGAGATCCTTGGGAGCCTCTGCAAAACTATCTTAGCGACATTAAGTCCTGGATGAGGATACATTTCCTAAATCTTAATGAAAGAAAGGCCGAGGTCATATGCTTTGGGAAATTCGTAAACCTTGAGTGACACTCAGAGGCATTTGGTTCCTTACTGTCATGTTGCTGTAAAAAAACCAAAAATACTTATTGAACAATTATCTTTGCAGTTTTCGCCTCTTAACAGGTGATAAACAGTATGAACACATCACCCCAGTACCTTCATCTTCTCTACGTCCATCTTAGAAGTGATTTTAAGTAGTTATTGCTAACTTATAAAGCTTTAAACAGACTGGCACCTGTGCGCCTGTCTGAGCTGCTTCACATTCACACACCTGTGAGAGCTCTGAGGTCATCTGACCAGATGCTCTTACACAAACCTAAAACCACATTAAAACAGAAAAGTGATCGAGCTTTTGCAGCCAAATATCTATGGAATAACCTACCTCCTCTGCACGGCTCACACAGTACACATCTTCATTAAATGTTTTATTTACTAATTATTATTAAATTTTTTACATTTATTCTCCTTAGCATTTGGCACCAACATGAAAATAACATTTACCAAAAAAAAAGGGTGGATTGACATTTTTTTGTATTTGTTCTAATAGAAGTGTCCTGATATTCACGGTCCTGGGTCGGTGACCCAGTGTTTTGAGTTTTGTTTTGTTTTTTGATCTTTGATTTCATCATTGTTATCATTATTAGTGTTTAGGTTTCTTTCTCAGTATTTCTAGCTCTCTAGTTCTTTGTTCTGTGATTTCTAGTTCCTAGGTTTCCTGAGTCCCTTTTGTTCAGTGTCAAGTCTGTGCTTCCTGTTTTATTTTGATAGTCCCTGTCCTGTGTCCTGTGTGCAGTGTTTCTTCCCCTTTTCTTGTTAGCTCTGATTTCTCCCAGCTGTGTTTCTCTCCCATTCCCTGATGGCTCCAGTGTGGATTTAAGCCCTGTGTTTTGCTTGCTCTGTGTCGTGTTGTACGTGTTCATGCTGTGCGTTTGTCTTGTTTGGCTGTTAGTTTCCTCGTGTTTAGTTTCCAGTTTGAGGTTTTGTTTTTTGTGAAGTTTACTTTTATGGAAAGTCTCCCAGCAATAAACGCTGCCGCTTTAAGTTTAACCTTCCATTTCCAAGTCCTGCATTTGGGTCCTTTATCCTGCCTGCTGCACAGCACCAACATGATAGATCGAAGCCATGTTCCGGAGATCTTTGCAGCAAACCTTGTGTTTCTGTGCTGTTTTCTGTGAGGTTGTGTTGTAAAGCACAGTAGTCAGCCTGAATAGTAACTTTCAGCTTCTGACAAACCTGATTTACTGCTGTGTTTAAATGTGTGTGTTGTATGTCTTACTTTACATCTGCAGGTCAGTTCCTGTTATTTTACAGCAGGTCCTGACCTTAACGCTGCAAACGTCTGTCAACATGCTTTTCACTGCCCTAAAGTCTTACTTTGCAGGTCAGAGGTCAGAGGTCAGGGTCTACAATAACTTTATTCTGAGCGCCTCATCTATGAGTGCACGTCTGAGAAATCGTTTCCTGTCCGGCTAACAATATTTCTGTCATGCACATGTTTAGTTAGTTTTTAGGAACATGAAGATGTAATCAAAAGTCTATTTAGTGCTTTTAAATGGCCTTGTGCGTCTTTTTCATTCATCATCGGTTCATTAAACTGGCTGTTACCTCTATTATGCAAATCCACGAGGGAACAAGCTGAGGCTCAGTTGACTAAAGCAGAAGTACTGTACTCTGCAGAGACTTGCATGAAGCCACTGTCTGAGGAATCTGGTAGACTGGCAGCGATTTGTCTGAACTTTTGGCTTCAAAACACAGCTTGTACACACATGGACCTCATTATTTGAAATTCTCCCACAATAATTATGAACATCAGCGTCTGGAACTAAATGTCTATGACAGGAAATACAAAGCGGCAGATAATCCGTCTGCTGCAGTCATACATTTGTGAGTGTGCAGCTCTTCACTTCCCTGCAGCTGTCTTCTTATTGCAGCTTCCTGTTTCCTTGCATGTGCATCCAAATGGCCTTCCACTATTGACCATATGTTCCTGCACAGTCTGCCCTCTGTAATGCTTCTGCCCACACACGGCCAGCTAGTGAGTTATTCTGGAATAATTGTGTTAATAAGTTATTCGGTTTGCACTCCTCTACATGCCTCGTTAGCAGACATGTAGCTGGAGCATCAGATAGGACGTGGACAAGATAGAGTGGAGGTCTTGTTTTATCTCATCACCATCAGCTGATGGTGCTGTTGACCTTTGTTGCTACTATGTCGGGACTGCAGCGCAACTTTGCCTTTGAAGTGTTTTTTTATCTGAATTGGGATCAATTAAAGACCTGATACTCAGAGATTCTTCAGTTTCTGTGTAGAGGCATTCTCAGGCTGTCAAGAGACTTACGGTTGCAGGTTCAATTAATGTTGCTCTGGAGATTCTTTGGATATCAAGTGCACTTTCAATACACTGCACGCTTAATTACATCATGATCACAGAAACACTTAAAACATGGAACGCACACAAGCTGTGGTGGTGACACTACATTAAAAATCTGAAGGTTTTATTTTGTGCGAGGTACTGCTGTCCACTGGGAGCACTGTGAATTTGGCCACAGCCTTACCTTTACAGCAAATGCTTTTATTTTGTAGTTCCTGTTACACTGGGCCAATGGTGTAAAGATCTCAGAACACCTGTTCAACCAGTAATATTAACTTTGATCTGGCGACAGGCTGCACTTACCACGTCTGCTTGATTGCGCTGTGGGCAGATACACATCTTTCAGAAGCATTAATCTCCCACCTTATTTGCAACATTCTTGCATTTAACAGTTTTTTATGTTCTTTATAGATTTGTATCAACATTTCAGCATCAGCATCTAATAATGTCTCTCACTGGTGTAGAACGCACTCATAGGGATCATTTTGTGCAGAAGAAGAGTCACGTGATATATGAGACATCCATTTATTAAAAAGCAGAGAGCCGAGCTTAACCGAGATATCTGCCATCTCCAGCTGTGGTTTTAGGATTTGTCGGGCAGGTCTGTGTTGAAGTTCCTTTGTAATGTAACCCCCTGTTGTGTCTCATTAGAGTTAGTTTCCCCCTCCTCTTTGATGGTTAGCTCCGCCCTTATTGTCTTCACCTGCTTTGGATTGTTTTCACCTGTGTTCTGCTCCCTCCTGTTTCTCATTGGCCAACAGTCCTCTGTGTATATATGGTCCTGTGTTCCTGTTTTTTGAGTTCATTCTGAATGTGGACTTTGTCTTCTGTGTGTCCTCCAGTTTTTCCTGGATGATGCTTGTTTTGACTAAGATCAGCTATTAGAGCTGATGTTATATTATCTTGTTTAATAAGCCAGTGCAGCATACAGTACAACACACCACACCACGAGGAAAAAAGGCACCTTTTAATCTTACCTTTCAAATGAACTGTCAAACATTCAGTTTTTCATGTGGCTTTTCCAGTTAGTTCTATGAAATCATGGACATGACCCTAAGCCTAAATGCTTAAACCTAGAGGATGTGCCTTGAGGTGACTGTTGTTGTAATTTGGCTCTATATAAATAAAACTTAATTGAGGTGAATGTTAAGAAGCCACATTTTTCAGCTTCCTCATTATCATGTGAGAGCAGCAAAACAGTAGTCATGTAGTCATTGCTGATGATGTAATGACAAAGTAAAAATAACTTGCTGTTTTAACCTTTATACACTGTTCATATTTTACGTCTTCAAAGTAAGGTTTGTATGTATTCAAGTGTATCCAACAAATGCTGACCCACCGTTCAAAACTTCAAAAAAGTACGGTGTTTGTGACTGGAGGATTATTTCTTTGCTGTAGCAATTCTTCTTGGCAATAAATCTGACACAGTTGAAAAGCTGGGTCACTTCCCCTTGAATGGTGCCACATTTGTAAGGAAAATGCATTTGTAGGTTGAGCAGCACAGCTGAATATGTGGGTTGAGCAGCACAGTGGGTTGTGAAAATTTGCCAGATCTTGTCTGCCAGTGTCAAACAGCTTATTTTGCTACTTAGTCTTGTTTGGGGCTTCTGGTACCCCTGATTGAAACAATCGGGGACTGTGGGTATTTGTACTTGCAGATACAAAGCACAAGTACCAAGAGACAGCCAAACATCTAATATACTCTGATTTGTGTAGTAATTATCTAGCCTTAGAGACAATTCAGAGTGCTTTTAACTACACATTCACAGCACTTTATTCTATTCACTGCTGCTTTACTGTTACACCACAGGTTTCTTGTGATTAATTAAAAATAACCAATGACTATCTGCAGGAAACTGGGCAAATCTGGTGGGAACATAGGCAGTTAGTAACATTGTTAATGTTTCCCTCAAACTCAGCCAACACTATCCCATAAAAATTCACACAGGAATAATGGACCACACAGACTTGGATCTAAAATTCACCTGAACAGATATGGGTCACATCTGACCTGGTATAGAATCAATGTACAAAAATATAACATTTAAAACTAGTTTTACATTTTTGTGTATTTTGGGTCACTTCAGGAAAAGTGATCAAATTTCAGGCTAAAAGACTGAAATTTGGTGTATTTTTACTCCCAGCAAATGTCAAAATTGACCCAGTATGTAGTAGCAGTATGCAAGGTTTAATTAAGGGAATCTCATTCTCATGTCACTTGTATTGCAATGTAAGAAAACATGAGCAAAGTTTCATGAAACACAAGCATATGACATACGATGCAGAATACATGGGACACAATGCACACGTCTGGGGTTCTAATATGAATGCAGGGAAAATCAGGAAGCACATGAAAAACTACGAACAGAGAGGCAGAAATTATACACAGCTGCCAAGGATGAATCATGTTTCATGTGAACTGTTCCAGGTCTGCTTAGAGTCCAGCCTAAGCATTTGTACACAGAGGGCAGAGTGGAGCCTTGTAGTGGAGGGCTTTATGGACAAGTCGATGTAGGAGATCAGCTTGACTTCTCAGGCTAACCTGCTTTGTCCTCCACATCTCACCATTTTACACCATTTGACTGTAGCAGTTCTTTCAGGAGACTTAATACTATATTATTATTGCAGATACTTCATCATTTTATTCTTAAACAGCGTGGCATTTCCTTTGTACTTTCTGGTGTCCTTATTTTGACTCCACCTTGCATTGTGCCATTTAGCTGAAGGTTCATTTCTAAAATTGAATTCATAGTTCAGCTCAACATTGAAGCGACTAATCTCTGGTTGAAATCAAGCCTAAAATGCATTAGAGTAAATGTTACCCCTGGGCCAAGAGCCCAGCTCTTCTAAAGTTTGAATAAGTTAAAAGTTTAATGAAACCATCCGTGAACCTGTCCCTGAGGGAGAATCATTCACTGTCAATAGGAGCTACTTTTTCAACTCTCTCTCAGCCCGTTGTGTAAAAAACGATCCTATAGCCATCAGTTGAATGGGGGCAGACTGTGATGCAAATGGAAGCCAAATAGCCTTCTCTGCCCGGGCACCAGCCCAAAAATCCTGAGGTTCTATCTCTGGTGTGATAAGAGACACTGTAGCACTTTCCACAGACCATTAGCTGTGGATTGATGAGAGCACCCAACTTCCAGTGATTTGATCACCGCTGGCCGAGGACCAGTAACGAGGGCCCGTTCAGGCTCTTGTTGTTAGCAAAAGCAGCAGAGAGCGTCCCTCGGTTCTCTCACAGCTCATCTCCTTTTCAGGTGCCCATTACTTTCTTACCTTCAAATCAGTGTAACCATGAACACACAGACTTCAGTTACTAATAAAAGTGCTGTTGCTATAGAGTCTAAAATTAACTGCTTGAGTCAAACCTTCAGCATCTGTATCATTACAAAGGAAAGCAAGACAGAGAGGAAACCAGAAATGTATCAACATGAAGAACAGAGTGTGTTGAGTGCATAACTCATTCATACTTATGGTGGCAAGTGTTGAAATGTATTTTTACCTTTAAGGCCGTACCTCATAATTACCATCACGCATTAATTTGATCCCTTTGCACACAGTTGTGAAACTGGAGAGTAGTTTGGCATGTAATCTGTTACCCTGATACTAACAGGCATAAACAGGGAGAGGTCCCTTGGTGGGGGCACTAGGGATGGCACGATAAGGCCTAACTGGAGGACAAGAAATGGTTGCCATGGTGATGTGAGAAGCGATATCTCCTTGTGAGGGTGCTGGGGAGCATCTCCCTCACTAACGCACTCACAGTGTCTGATAGGAAGTTTTGATTTTGTCCATTAACCTCTCTCTCTCTCTCCCTTGAAGTCAACTTCCTGAAGGCCTTAGTCATGAAGTGCACACATGATTATGGCTATATGATTATGATGTTCACCTGAAAGGAGTTCTCCAATCACCCACTGATAGTGGATTGAACCATCTGATGAGAGCTGAGGGGGGGAGTGGGCTGAATTTTCAGTGTGATTTGATTTATTTAGTTGGGATATTGTTTAGCTGGGGGGTGTTTTGTAATCAGATATTTGTGAGGTGTGTCAAAATAACCGCAGTATTTCACTGTATAGGTTTTTGTAGCTGGGCTGTGTCGGGGTGGGAAGACCTTTTACATTTTATTGGTGATGGTATGACCAGCATCTTTTTAAGGAGGGGTTTGTTGAGAGGCTCGGGTGGTTATTTCTGGATGTGTTGCTGGTGAGCCTGACAAAAAACCTCTGTACCAGAAAAAAGAGAGAATATATTCAAAGCTTTGAAAACAATTGAAGGCTCGTGTGGTTGTTTTTTCCAATTGGTCCCCTTCACATTGCCTTGCCACCGTTACACTCCTTATAGGGAGATTTCCAAAAAGTGCAGGAGATGAAATGTGAGGCGGACATAGCATCTAAAGGCTTTCCGCCAACCATTTTGACCAATCATGTTAACGTGCTGTTTTTAATACATGCAATAAAAGTGTTTACTGAGTGCAGCAGCTTTTGTCTCTGAGTCAAAGAGACGGAGGTCCACGGTGTCGTTTAGTTTGAAATTCTAGCCGTTTGATAATAAACTGTAAAAACTTATAATTTGAGCATATTTGTCTTCTCTCACAAAAAAACAAAACAAAAACTCAAGGCTAAGGCTTCTAGGAAGGCCACTGTTCAGCACTCAACCATCACATACTCATGACTAGGGATGGGTACCGGTGTCCGGTGCCATGATGGCACCGGTTCTGACATAAACGGTAGTAACCAGACCGAAAAGCAGCGCACATTTCGGTGCTTTATTTCGGTGCTTTTTTTTCCTGAGCCAATTCTAGCCAATCATTTTACGTTTCCGAGGATAGTAGGCGGGTCCAGGTACGTACGTTCTTTTAGAGCAGAGCTACAGATTAAAAATGCCCAAGACGAAGCGTCAAAGTCTGGCTGTACTTCACAGCAAAAGATGCAAACTCAGCAGCCTGCAACAAGTGCTTTAAGCTGATACTGTGATACTGTCAAAGGAGGTAACACCTCAATTCCGATGAAACACCTGGCGACGCATAGCGGGTTTTTTTAAAGCCGAGAAATGCGCCGTGTTTGATAGCTTGCTGTGAGACCTCACACCGAGCACATCTACTGCGGGTGTGGTGCCTGTTATCGGACCCGGAGTTAGCAACATCCCCCAAAAACCCGAAGAGTAGAGTCCTGGCCCCTAGCCCTGCCAGTGTAGCAGAAATGATGACGGATGATGATGGCAGCAGCAGCTGTTCTTCTCTGCGTGAGTAGCTTAATGTTGTTCGTGTGTAATTCACGTTGAGTAGGCTAACCACGTTATTACATTAATGCATGTAAGGTGAACTAGCAAACACCGTCGTAGTTACATGCGGCTGTCTTCTTGTTTGATGGCAGATACTCCCTTCACCCTGGCCAAAAAGGCTAAAATGACCAAAGAAAAAGTGGAAAACAGTTAAACATGAGAGGTTTTTGGACAAAGTTTGTGTTTTTTCCATTGTTTAAGCACTGCTTCCAGCCAAGAGTGATACCATATATGCCCTATAGCTGCAGAAAAGGCTAACATTGTTATTCTAAGGAGCTTGGAAAGAAAAGCGTCTGCACTTCTTTAAGTTGCTTGAAGACGTTTCACCTCTCATCCGAGAAGCTTCTTCAGTTCTAAGGTCAAATGGCCGAGAGTCCCAGATTTAAACCCAGTGGGAGTATCCCCCAAAGAGGGACAAAGGACCCCCTGGTGATCCTCTTTGGGGGATACTCCCACTGGGTTTAAATCTGGGACTCTCGGCCATTTGACCTTAGAACTGAAGAAGCTTCTCGGATGAGAGGTGAAACGTCTTCAAGCAACTTAAAGAAGTCCAGACGCTTTTCTTTCCAAGCTCCTTAGACTACGATGACCTGGATGACTGAGAACCTTCACAGACCTAACATTGTTATCTTTTTACAAAAAAAACCCCCAAAAAAAACAGCTAAACATGAGAGGTTTTTGGACCAAGTTTGTGTTCTCCATTCTTTAAGCACCGGTTTGAGCACCGTTTAAGCACCGGCACCGTTTCAAAAGTACCGGTTTGGCACCGGTATCGGATAAAACCTAAAAAATACCCATCCCTACTCATGACTAAATCTGACTATCAAAGATTAAAAGAAAAACAGGAAGTGTGGCCTTGTCTCTTACAGATTGTCTTTCCAGTTAAGCATCATTTACTCATTCATTCATGCCAGTAGTTCCCTGTACATATTAGCAAAACATCAGGCTGGCAGAGGCAGAACTGATGAAAGGAGTCTGATACTGAGTTGATGATTCAGTTGTTAGCTGCTTTTAGTGAAACTGTCTTAGTGATGTTAAGTCATGGATAAAAACTTTTTACATTTTAACAATCGTAAAACAGAAGCAATTTTATTTGGCCCAAATCGATTTTCTGACCCTCCAGATGTTGATTTCGCTGTTTTGATCCCTCGTTTGAAGAGTTCGATCACAAATCTTGGAGTAAAGATCGATTCTGCACTTACCTTTGATGACCAGGTGAATGGGGTGGTAAAATCAGCATTCTACCACCTCAGACGTCTATCGAAGGTCAAGCCCTTTCTCTCCAAACATAACTTAGAAACTGTAATTCATGCTTTTATTACATCACGCCTGGATTACTGTAATTCCATTTTAAGGGTTGGGCAGAGAACCCTGTCACGCTTACAATTAGTGCAAAAATGCTGCGGCTCGATTTTTAACTGGTAGAAGGAAATTCGACCTCATCACTCCAGTTTTGGCCTCTCTGCATTGGCTTCCAATCGAATTTAGGATCCGTTTTAAACTTCTTTTATTGGTTTTTAAATCTTTAAATGGTTTGGCACCCGTTTATTTGTCCGATTTGTTGAAGCCTTATGTTCCCACTCGTTCCCTCTGGTCAGCTGAGCAACTGCTGCTTTCAGTCCCCAATTCACAGCTGAAACTCAGAGGAGACCGGGCGTTCTCTGCTGTGGCCCCGTTGCTTTGGAAAAATCTTCCTCTTCATATTAGACAGGCATCATCAGTACCGGTTTTTCCAGATTAAAAACCTATTTTTATTCTCTGGCTTTTAACACTGTGGGTGACTGAAATTTTTATTAATTTTTATTAATTTTATTGTTTTGTTCAGTTCTTATATTATTATAATTTATAGTTGTATTGTTCAGCACTTTGGTCTACCAGGTGTGTTTTTAAAGTGCTAAATAAATCAACAATGATAATGATGATGATGATTAACAAATCAAAAAATCTCAGTTAAAAGAAAAAGCTGTATAAAATGTTTCCAGTGGATAGTGTCATTGTTGCTAGGCAACCAGAGCAGCACTTGGTAGGCCAGACTGTGCCATTTAAAAGCCTCACCCTTCTGGTCTACGTAGAGCGCGAAGGCCGGGTCCTTCAAAGCATGCGAGCCCTGAATTGGGGCACGCCATGGTGTAGGTCCCTGTACAACAGGTGTCGCCACTTAGACAATACCTCTGCATCAGCACTGATGTAAAAGGAGAAGATCATTAAAAGGCCGTAAAACCAGCATGATCGTAACCACAGCAACAGCACACAAGGTTAAAAACATTCAAGAGGTGCAGACCTGCAGAAATGGAGGCTCGCAACAGTGGACGTGACCTCCGTTTGACGTCAGCTGTGTCGTACGCTGCCGTCTGCCAGGCACTGGACGGCGGGCGTAACAGCACCGTAATACTGTTTATGACAAGAAGCATCACAGCTGGCTGTTAATGAGCCAATTAGCATGCAGAGTGTGCTCACGCTGACCTCAGTCCAGCAATGAAAGCGTCAATGTGAACCTCTCTATGAGACGCTGAAGAGAAAGAAAATTTCATCAGTTATCTAAAGAGGCGACAGCAGGACGCACAATGGGAAGAAGTCGATCCACCAAAGGCAGCGTGATGCTCTGCTGGAAAGCCGTGGGTCGTGGCAGTCATGTAGATGTTATTTGGATGGATAATCAGAATCAGAAGACTTTATTTATCCCCAAGGGGCAATTAACAAACAACAGAGCAGCATAACGTTGAAAATAACTATACAACCATACTGGTGAACTCTTTTAGCGCTCTGTCACAACAACCATTATTCAGGGAGGGTTTGGAGAACATGAGGGTGAGTGCTGACCACCTCAGCGCTTCTGTGATCTGTCTTGATAATAAAAGGCCAACATTGTCATTTCTGCCAATGGTACTCGACTTCTGCTGACATCACAGGAAATCCATCCCCAAGATGGCCCAACTCATTATGTAGATCTTCGACTGCCGTAACAGGGGTTCGTTTCACCCAACCGATCAGGTGTTGCTGCGACAGTAGTGTGAGCATGTAAGCGTTTGATTCAAAGGTCCTTAAGTATAGTTAAAAGCACTGTATGACTTTTTGGTGACTGGGTGAATGACACACTCCAGCTGAGTAGAAAGGTGCCATAAAAGTACCATTACATGAAGTCTCGTTGGTCCTGTGTACACTGATGCTCCCGCTCTGCTCACCTCACTTCACAGCGTTGAATAGCTGGTGGATGTTTTCAACACGCCTGCACGTTATTCACATGAATGTACGTAGCAGAGAAATTTCAACACTGCGGGATTATTTTGCTCTGCTGTTTGGAACTGTGACAACAGTGTCTGCAAATCACTCGAGTATTAGTGGCATTTAAATAATGACACTGACATTTAGCAGTGTGTTTATGTGTGCTTCTCTCTGCCAGTGTGCTAGATGCTTCATCTCTGTGAAATCTATTTTTTAATGTTGGGTGAAAAACTGAAATCATTGCTGAAGTTGAAGCAAACTGTAGTAAGTTTGGTTGGAAAATGAGAAGTTCATGTGTCAGCAGCCATCACAGTTGCATCCTCAGAGCATGACTGGACATGCAGAAAGAGCCGGAGCTAGCTCGCCTCTTGTAATGAGTGTGAGGACACAGTCGGAGCTGTTCATGCCGTGTCTTTGTATCCTAGACAGCTACACGTGTCCCTCTTTCTTTTTTTAACAGAGCGAGCCTGAGTGTTCTGCTATTTGTTTAAGCCCTGCTGAGAGGAGCTGTGGCCACGTAACCACAGTAACGATTACATACATCTCTCAGCAACAACCGACCCCATCATAAATGATGTCATCTGCCTCGCTGGCCCTGCCTTCATCATCTGTCACACATGCTCGCTGCTCGCCCCCAGTTTCTGTGCTCGTCCCTCTCTCACCATCAGAAAAACTAACATGTCTGTTTTGGGGACTAGTATTTAGTTATTGTTGTAACTATGGTCCTTTTTGCTGTGACTGAGGAGGAAAAATGACAAACATGCCCCCGGCTCTCTGCTCTGTCAGCGGCACATTAGTGGAACGCAGCCAGTCCAGAGACTTTTCTCTAAACGCAGCCTTAGCTTCCAGGTCTGCAGCATGAAGCCAGTGGCGGCCATGTTTAAACTTTCTTTCTCATCTCCAACACCGGAGGACTCCTCTTAGTTCAGCTCAAGTTCTACTTTAGTTTCTTGACAACAATACAAGATGCTCATTTTGTAAAATGTGGTCCAGCAAGCGTTCTTCGGTTTCTGCAAGTCCCCGTGATGTGTGCTTTTTAAGACTGCAACAGTGAAAATGCTCAAAGGTTCCCAGCAGAGAGTCAAACCCTGTGGTTAAAATGTTAATGCAGAAGTGCCAAAAGCTGCAGTTCCTCCAATGTCCACTGGAGGCTGGTTTCAGTCAGTCCCCACAGTGTTTGTAGCACTGCTGCACAGCGGGGGTTACATAAGTCCATCCCTGTGGGATCTGGAGCTGCATGAGCACAGAGCTCACTACAAGGTTTTGGCACTTCAGTGTTTTCTTCATTTTTCAGTCCAAAATTCTCTGATTTTAGCTGCTTGGCACTGATTATGTTGAGAACCCAGCTGTTGATCTCAGAGTGCTCTGTCCATCTTTTATGTGCAGTCTATGGCCAGTCCTGTAGGGTCGCCATCAGGGAGCTCTGCTATTGGTTGGATGTCACAGTTGAACCATAAAAGTGATTAAAAATGTTTGAATCACATCTAGCAGCGGTCAGCAAATCTGACCAATGAAATTCGTGCTTTCTGGACGGTTCTGTATAACCAAATACCACTTGAATATCTTCTGTGTCCAAATGAGGAAAAAAACCCTGCAAACATTTTCCAGGAGAACAGTTTGGTTCACATGAAATCCAAGTTTATTAATAATGAGCTGTGATTCTGCTTGTAATGCAGCCGATGCTGGAAACAGGCAGGAAGTGAAAGCTGTTCTGAATGTCAACAGACACACACACACAGTGCTCGTGTGTTTGTGGTGGAAGATTTCGAGCAGCACGCCGCCTAGTCAAGCGCTGCTTGGCCGCCGTCCTCTCAACAGTTTGTTGTTTGCCACCCTGCTGGAAATTTAGGACAAGACTGCGGCTATTTGGTGCTCCTCCAGGCCAGCTGGTGCACGGGTTCAAGCTGTTAATGGCAAATTATCATCCTATTAATCTCAGTGAGTGCTGGGCCTTTGTCAACAGTCTGCGCTGTAAAAAAAAGAGAGATCCTCACCCTCCTTTCCACAGTGCATCATCACCCTGACTTCTCAGGGCAGCCGCCGCCAGGCAGAGACGACGGCGAACTGGAGGCAAGAACTAACGCTGCTGTTTCCTGTGTGTCCACTGATATCGCCTCACTTTATATTGTAAGGTAAAGGTCCCGCAGTAATACAAAGAAAACAACTAGAGGGCTTCATTTTCCATTAAAACGAACATCTTTTAGTTTCACTGTATGATCACGTCTACCAAAATCCTACAGACCTTTGAACCTGATGTGTTCTTCCTTTTGGTGACACATGACTTCTGCTCTGATTAGTTGAATGTCTGAGCTGCAGAAGTTTTTTTTCCCCGAAAACAGTTTTTAGAGATAATATAAGATCCAATCTGAAGTAGCCTGTTTAAAGGTTACATCTAAATTTATGGCTCACATTTTAAATTGAAAATCGAGACAAATTCTAATTGGAATGTGGTTTTATCCTCATCTGAAATAGTTTGTGATTTATTTGTCATGGAATTGAGTTTCTATTGAGTATTTTAGTAATTAATAATTCGGATTTAATGGATTTCCTCGCTTGTGTTTCTTGCCGTTTACCTTTTCCCGTCGTTCTTCTGTCGTTTATCACTTCCTGCTTCTACCTGCGTCTTCTTCCTTCTCAGCCCGAGTGTCTGTTTACATTCACGTTCCCTGACTTTGATGATACTGGGATTAGAGATGCCTGTGGCTCCAACACCAGTAAAACTATAACCAATCTGCATGTTAGCATTCACAGGCGTCAGAGCGCGAGTGTGACTCTGAACAGCTGTGTTAACATTAGCAGATGTTTCAGGCTCTGTGCTGTTGCCACGGTTTCACGTCGCCTCCTCATCTTTTCTTTATTTGGTTGCCAAGTTCTCTCGTCTTTACTGTCAAATGTAGCAGGGACGTGGGGCGAGTAGAGGACTGTGTCTGTGTATAAATCTCTTTTTGAATCACGTCGTGTGTGAAGAACTGCTCGTAACTTTTAGCTTTGAGGCAAATTACCAAGTAACTTTCAGAAACGGTCTGAATTAATATGATCAAGAACAGGTAAAAATAAATAACATTTATACACTTCACAGATGTTTTTACAGACTTTGTTTAAGAGTTTAAAAAAAGACTGAATTAACATGTTAAATGCAAAACTGCATAAAAAGCTTGCAGTCAGTAAAACTACCAGAAGCATAGTTTGTGTATGTCTTGATTCATGCTCAATCATCCAGGTAAGTAAATCTCCAAAGGTTGATTCTGTTCATCTGGACGTAGCGTTTTGTGGCAGAAACGTTTCGTCATCATCAGGTGACTTCTTCAGTCTCAGCTGACTGCAGGTTTCAATCTTATAAACAGTACATTTGCATAATGACTGAAACCAGCCCACTGAAGGAACAATGGGCTGGGAGGTCAGCTGAGACGGAAGAAGGATGAGTGACGAAACGTTTCTTCCACAAAACGCTACGTCCAGATGAACAGAATCAACCTTTGCAGACATAGTTTGTGTAATTCTACACAGGTTTGTTCGTTAAGGGATGCTGTGTAACTCTGGGATTTTTCACCACAAATGTCAGGCAGAATAAGCGTGTGTGTAACTGGGCCGGTTCCAGACAGGCATATATGAGGGGGCACATGGTGGCAACGGAGGTGGCAAAGGGGTGGGGGTTGGGTGGGGTGCTCTGGATAACAGTTTTTTCCATTTTGTCCGGGTCCATTTCCCTGGACCCGGCTCTTGAGCCGTTCCTGGATTCCCGAGTGTGAGTGTTTACCTGAGCAGTGTGTTGAGTTCTGTGTGGAGCGTGTTGGAGTACGAGAGCGGAGCGAGAATGCAAGAGTGAGTGGAAGAGCCCCTTTTCCTCCCTACCCTTGGATCCTTGGAGCCCCGCTCATTCCTCACACTTTGTACTTGGTTCACTTGGTGTTTGTTTCCATCTGTCCGTCTGCGCTCGAGTCCATTCAGCCCTGACAGTTACAGGTTTTACAGATGCTTTTCTAATAAAGTTATGTAATACAAATATATGAATATTTGAATATTACATTTATTTTTTGGTAATACAAAAAGAAAGAAACTGAGAGACACTGTGAATTCTGGGATAATTACAGCGGAGCGTGTTGAGTTTATGACATTTACAGTGTGAACCAGGTGAAGATAAACTGACCTTACAGGACAAACCCGTCTAAACTCTGGATAATAATGGACGTGGCAGCGTTCTGTAAGTATCAGCTAGCTGTTAAATTATTAAATCAACACCCTCATGATGCTGAGGAGAGGGGGCTTAAGGGGTTTTTTTTGGGGGGGGGGGGTTGTAAGTTAGCTGCGTACAATAATTAAGGTTCAGCACACACACACATACACACACATTCATATAGGCTCGCTTTTGATTAGTTAAGACCTCCTGGCATTAGGGGGTATTTTCACTGATTGATTTTGGTGTTTAACTCCATAGAGGTCTTTCAAAATAAAGGAAAGGATCAAAATTTGACAACACTTCCAGGCCGGTGGTCAGTTTTTCCCCTGATAACAAAATCTCTAAGAACGTGACACCAGTGCCACCAGCATCCAGTAAGGAAAAAAACATCGTTTACTCCCATTTTATAGTTGTTGCCGTGCAGTTTATAGTTGAATTTATGAATAATGCAGACAATGTGACAGGAATAAAATCACATTTTTTGCATTAACAAGGTGATTCCCAAAGAGATGTGAGCAGGAAACTTGGTGCAGCTCAGCCTGGTGTCCTCTAAACATGCAGAAAGAACCACAACCGAGTGCAAACTGAATTGATGCATCAGTGTGAGCATCCCCCAAATCTGATCTGACTCACTAAATGTATTATAAATGAGGTCTCAGTTGTAAGTTTTTAATTTTACATTACATGCTCCCTTTGGTCCCAGCTGCTCTAATAAATGAAGCCATCGAGGGTAAACACAAATATTAAGAGCTGAGAGAGGTGAGGGGCGGGCAGGGTCGCTCTCTTTCACCGCTGAATCATCTCGGAGAGGGGATTGAAACGACTGAATGGCCTAAATTGAAATAGCTGCGGTTCAGCTCAGAGGAGAAAAATGGAGCTTGAAGGACTATTATGTGATGGGATAACACAGCCGTAAAGATTCATCCAATTTTATGGCCACATACAGTTGAGACATTAACTCCATCGCCCCATTCATCCGGCACACGGCCAAGTGCGCTTGTGTGCTTCGTATGAGACTTGATCTTCTTATGTAAGTTTATTTATCTGTGTATCTAAATAAGTCACTATTAAAGCAGCCATTGTATCGTCCAATCGAAAGCTGCGTTTTACCATCTGAACCTTTACTCTGGTCTTTATGCACCTGTGTGTGAGAATGTTCTGCAGTGCTCTTTATGATGTGACACATTTCAGAGAAAGCTTAATATATACTGGACGCAGCTTGGACAGGAAAAGCAGCTGTAGCTGAAACAGGAAATGACATCAAAATCCTTTTGAACCAAAGTGGTCGCCCCCTGCTGGCCATTAGGGCTTCAGCGCTGGCTCCACTTCGTACACCTGGAAGCTATGATCATGTTTAATTGCGTCGTGTTGATTATAACCATCATAATCAACACGACTGAAAGAAAGTCAGGCACAGGTTAAAGTCCAAAAAGAGGGTTTTTATTTAACCCAAAACAAATTTGGTTAAATTATACAGTAAAATCTCAATGTTGGGTCCATAAACGAGGTCAAAGTAACAGAACTCTACTCAATAGCTGACAACAACCAACCCCACTGACTCAAACTGACCTCGCTAAACGAGACAAAGGGGAGACTTGAACAGTGGCTGATCAGCTCACAAAAACAGTAAAATGGGTAGAACACAAAAACCTAACAGAAACTAACGCACCAATGGCCCAGAGCCATGACATCACCCTACCTGCAGGTCTCCACATAGGCTTGCTCCGCCCCTTCTCCACTTCTTAGCTCATCAGCCATGGGACTGCAGCTGCCACTGAGCTAACTCAGAAAACAAACATGAAATCATACAGTGTAAACTAAAATGTGCACACTTATTTTAGAATACGGTGTTATGTGACTGTATAAGTAAAGTTCTTTATCCTGTAAGTTAAGAAAGAAAAATATACGTGTAGCGTTGTGTGTAAGCCTCTACTGTAACACTGATGTAAGCCTCTAGTGTAACACTGATAGATCTTAGCGCTGTGTGGCTGTCGCTGCAGCCATCACAGCGACTATGGTGGAATAACCAACTTCTTCTTTATGACGTCACCTCAGCTCAGCCGTGTCGGTGCTGTCGGGGCCTTTGGAGCGTCTCTAATACAGTCTGACAAACATGGCTGTGCAGTTAGTTTGTTCCAGGTTTGGTAAGTGAAATCCTGCCTTCATCCCTCAGAAGCAGAGATGGTCAGTTTCAGGAGATGTTCCTGCTTGAAATGAGCAGGGTGTCCTTTAACATCTGGAACAGCTGCTGTCGTTTTAAAAATACGAGACATCGGTTTTGTTTTCATGTGGAACTAAAAACACTTCCAGGAGTCAGGCTGTAATCCAGCTCTGCTCGCTCCAACAATTCACCGGTTTTATCGGCACCTCGAAGGATCATTTTGATGTAAATCCGAGTCCACGGTGATCCCACTGTTTTCCCCCACAGTCACAGCTACAGCGTGGGAGAAGATGAAGCTGCCCTCACAGGAAGTAGAAGACCCGGCTGCAGTGTAGAGGTTGGTAAAGAATTCAGTCCAAAATCTGAATAACCCCATGGTGAAAACCAACGCACCTGCACCGTGCAGCACTGAACTTGTTGCATTTGTAACTGGGCCACATGGTGAACCATAATAACCACCACCATAACAGCCGTGTGAGTCACAGTTTTACTTCCTCCTGGTCTGGTTGTGCGTGATTTCTCCCAGCTGTGTCTCATTCGCTCGTTATCCCTCTGTGTATTTAAGCCTTTTGTCTTGTTACTGGATCGTCTGCTTACCATCCACTGCTAACCTTACATGTCTCAGATATTCATGTATTTCCTAGTGATCCTGCTTTGTGTGTGTGTTTGGTTCATATTCTGTTTTTCAGCCTCAAAAGTCACGTCTTTTGTTTTAATCCAGTTCTGTTTCCAGTTTTTGTTCATCTTGGGTCCACTACTTTCCTCTCCACGCAGTCTGACTCTACCAGGTTGGAGGTTTGGGAGACAGGCGACTTAGTATTTATGGTCACAGCCTTTCACCAGACTGGCAGGCTGTGGGGGGGCGTTGGGGCTCAGAGCACCAGTGTGGTTTGAAGCTCTGTCAGTGTCCATTTTTTAAAGAGGAGCTGTAGGTGGTTAGAAATCCAAGCTTAAACTGCACGAACATGAAAGGTGAAGCAGCAGTCATCGGGTGAGCCAGCACCGACTCTGATTTCGGTCCAAGCTTCTGTTGGGTTTGTAATAAAACAACATCCAAACTGTTGACTCGGTGTCTTCTTTAATAGATGTACACATTACCTTTTTACAGCAGCAGATACCCTGCCAAGGCCATGGTGTCATCCCGATCGTATCGTGCCAGACAGCCGTCATAAAACACTTGACGTGACTTCAGGTTCCTCCACTGCTAATATCCCAGCAGTGCTGTGCAGCCATAAAGGCCATTAAAGGCAAATCTACATGATTACTGTTGATTTTTGACAACTTCTTTCTTCTTTCCCAGCTAATCAGTTCAAAGTGCAGTGGGATGGGTCAGTGTGTGGGTGTGTCACAGTCCTGCACTGTTTTTAGTCGGGTTGGGCAGGTGAAGGTCGGAGTGCTGGGTTCCCGCTGAGCTCATTCTCAGCCAGGATTTAAGCACCAGCTCTGACATCCCTCTCATCCAGATTGTTTGCTGTTGTTGTAGTAGTAGTAGTCTTCACAGGATAAGAATTACAAAGTGCTTTACAATAATACAATGAAGAGCCCCTTCTCTGACTTCATGAGTTCCAGTGTAACGTCTGTGTTTGTCTGTTCCCAGTTAGACTCCTCCTGCACAGCCCACTTGTCCCCACCGAGCTGTCCTCCCTCTGTGGAGCTGCATCAAATCACCATCCTGCTCACCCTCCTGAGACTCAGACCTGTGACTCCAGTGAATCCTCCTCCGATTACCCAGGTAGGCAATCATCATGCTGCACACTGGGACCTTCCCGTGGACGTCCCAAAAGTTAGGGTTAGGGTTAGTTGATTCTGTACGTCTTGATGAACTGAATCCTTACCTGGATGAATATAATAGAAATGCCCTCATTGGATAAATGTTCCAGCAGCAAAGTGACAAAGGCAGATGGAGCACACACACAGGAAACAAGAGACTGTAGCAAATTCAACATAAGAAAGGCTGTTCAGTTATTACAAATAACATACTCGGTTTCAAAGAAATGTGCAGCTGAGTGGGATCATTTTTTATAAAGATGCTTAAAAACAATAACAGACTATTTTACAGGAAACTGTTCAAATAACAGCAGACGTAAACAAGATGTTATGTTTGTTGGGAGCAATGATCGAGCATGTATGAAGGCCTTCCTGTAGACTCGCCTAGATTAACTCGCCCCTCTCTCAGTAACACTGGTCCCTGTAAACTAAACTGTCCTCTGGAATCCTGCTGGCCGACACCTCCATCCTAATTGCTTGTTCTTGTTAATAAACAGTCAAACAGATGACGGAGCTCACTGCAGGGCCTGGGGTGGAGCGGACAACGAACACAATCCCTCTGCTTGAGTTTGCTTTGCCATTTGGCACATGGCAGTGTGTAAACTGTAAAACAAAAAATAAATAATTAATAGAAAAAAATAGAATCACCCTTTATTGTCGTTGTACATGTACAATGAAACTGTGGGTGCTCCACACCAACAGTGTTAAAAACAAATAGTAGACGGCAGAAATAAATAACAGAAGAATTATACAAAAGTAGAAGGAACGCACACACTGGAGTGCTTGGAAGTTTAAAAGGGCCTAAGGTGTGAGGACAGTCTGTGTGGGAGTGTCCTGAGTGATGAGGGTCACTCAGACCATGGCTCAGGTTGGTGGGGTGTGGAGTGGAGGGGTAGTGTGTCCACACTAATGCGTTTTCAAACGAACACGCACCTTTTTCTCTCCGTTTTGGCCTCCCGTCCACACTGAGACGGCGTTTTCGGTCAAGGAAAACGCAGCGTTTTGAAAACGCTCTGCAAAGGGGATACGATGACAGATTTTAGTCATGTGACCAATTAAACTAAGATAGTGGAGGGCGTTACACAGCAGTTGTTTTGTTTGAGAGCCGTATTAAAGATTCTCCATGCTCCAGATAGCTTTTCTTCAAATTCTTTAATTCTCACTCGCTTTTGCAACTTTTAAAAACATTTAAAAACTCGGTGCTTTTCCTCGACATTTTGTTGCGACCTTTCAAAGAGCCAGAAAGTAAATAAACAGCAGACAGAAATGTGGCAGGTTGAATCGTCTTACACTTCATGCATGCGCAGTACAGGAACGTAGCGTTTCAATGTGGATGAACAACCGTTCAGAAACAATTGAAAACGACAGTGTGGACGCAGAGCGTTTGAATGGCCCCAGAGGAAGAAGCTGTTAGTGAGTCTGGAGGTGTGGGACCTGATCCACCTGAGGCACCGACAACAGGGCAGCAGGTCAAACAGCTGGTGGGCGGAGTCACCTGTGATGGGCCTTGTTTACGGTAAATGGACTGGTTCTTATAAAGTGCTTTACACAACTTGCCTCGCTCACTCATCAACACAAGCACTTTTTCTTTCTAACATTCACACACCATGTTAGTCCGAAGAGCAACACGGGGTCAGCATCTTCCCGACTGGAGCAGACGGCGATCAAACCACCAACGTTCCGGTTAGTAGAGTCTGACCTACAGCCGCCTCATATACCATGTCACCAGCACTATGTCGCTAATATCAAGCTAACTGTTGCTCAGACATTGCATATGTTCCATGTGCTGAGGTCTGATGTGTGGTGGAAGCGCAACACGTTTGCAGATGTTCACAAAAGTTTTTGCTGTGAGAAGCTGTAAACGGCATCGTGGTTAATTTGAGGAAATTTACTACAAAGTAAATGTGGAGCGTACAGACTGATGTACACAGAGCTGCATGAAGAGCAACAAACAGACACTGATGATTGGAGCGACGGGTTTAAAAGAAGAGAGTGTGGACAGTAAACGTGACCGAGCTGTATGCAGGTCGTATGTATAAAAGCAGCTGTAAGTGTGAGTGCAGGGAGACGCCGTACAGTCAGTGACAGCAGGACAACTCAGTGTTGTGATTTGATATTTCCTGCCGTGTTTGTGCATAAATACAGCTCGTGTCTGACGAAAGCCTAAAGTCACTAATAATTAGCAGGTACACGGCTCATGTTTGTGCTTTCCACTCTCATACTGTGGATCGGATTAGCTGCTGTCTCCAAGCAACAATGAGTAAGTGGACCTCTGCACAGGCAGGTGGAGAAGGCGGAGCTCACAAGTGGCAGATCCTGATTACAGAAGCCACGTGAGGCGCAGCTAATCAGAGGAGAGCGTGATTGCAGGCAGGCGCTAAAACGGCTTAAACACACAAAGAACCGAGGTGCTGCTTAAAGGATCGGTTTGTTAAATAATGACTGTGGAGCTGCGTGTTGGCCTGACTCATCCTACTGTACGTGTCAGTAACAGAGCTCTGCTATTGGATTGCATTAGATTGCACCAGCAGACGCCATTCATTCCTCTGAGTTTCACAGCCAGCATGTGCAGCTAAAAGCATCTTTTACCAAGTTTGTGTACGTGCCTGCAGAAATGACAGCTTCTGTTCTAAAAGCATCATTTGACCCAGTAGTGTCAATACAAAGTATTGATTAGAGCAGGAAAACGACCTGATGGAAATGTGTTTCAGAGGTACTCGGGTCGTGTTCGGATCAATGCAGGCGACTGATGAAAACAAACAGAAATGTGGGGAAATCGAACGGCGAGAAAGACTTTATTCACGCTTTAGCACAAACTCTTTGTTGGCTGCTGTGATCGATGAACACAGAGCTCCAATGTAAACATAAAAATGTGCCAAATAACACGCGAACAGCAGGCCGCCTCCAGCTTTAAAACACTGGTGATGTTTACATACATGTGACTGTGGTCTTCATCCCCCAGCTGGTCTCTGCTGCAGGGCTCTTCCTGTTTAAAGGGAGTTTTTCCTTCCCGTTCTTGCTCGTTGTCTTTACCCTACAATTTCACTAGCTGGGACCACATCCTTGGTAACGATGAGGGGTGAGGAAGTGTGAAATGGTGCTGCGGTTTGGGGAAGGCCTCAAAGGGGACTGGCGATGGCTCTTGGGCCGGGCAGATCCCCATGTACTAACGAGAAATGAATGAAGGAAAGGAAGAGAGGAGAGGAGGAGAAGAGAGGGAAAAATGGGGGGGGGGGCATGAACATGAGAACAGCAGGTATTGGAGAAGGGGGGCTTTTATAGCCTGAGGCCGGAGGGGGCGTGAAGGAGGAGTGGTCCCGCTCCTGAAATTCAGATGGTATCTCCACATAAAGCACGTTGAGATGTTTTTGGTTTGTCACTAAATAATTATTTTATTCCCTTTAATAACTGATATACTTGGTAAAAAGCACGTCTCAGCCCAGTGCAGTTCTTTCTATTTATCCATACAGTGAAATAAAAGATGCTCGTTGTGTCAGCATCTGAACTACAGGGGGATTTAAACCAGAGCTCAGTGAGGGTCATCATTAATCGTCTGTTGTTACCATGACTGCAGGGTTTCTTTAAGGCTGCAGACCGTCTCACAGATGCAATCAGAGCTAATCAGTAAGAGTGACACCTATGATTACTGAAGTCAGTTTGTGTTGTGTGTGTGGGCTAATTGAAGTGGATTTCATTAAAGTCAAATTAACCTTTGTGTAATTTAGTGGAAGCCCAGGAAGCCTGCTGAGGGTCCCCAGATGCCCCTGAACCTGCAGCAGGAAGTGCTGACCCCATCAGCTCGCTAGGTGATGAATCACTGCATTAATCAAAGAGTGAATGAGTCAAACAGGCGGTCAGCAAACCGGCATCTCAGCCAGCAGTGACCCGTTGTTTGATTTCATGTTACATAAAGTAGACTTTGATATAAGCCGTGCTGCACGCTGCTCCTCACCGCAAAACACAGCTTCCTCCTGACTGTATTTGGTCTCAGAGGGAACGCCGGCGCTGAAAAGACAAAAGCAACAGTGATGATGTGAGCGGTGTGTCAGTGATTCCTGTGACAGCCAAGACAAAGAGGAAGACGATGCATATTAATTGATGGTCACATCCTGCCAGGACCTGAGGCTGAGAGGAAGTGATACACGAGGGTCCGACTCCTGTCGGGTCCACACGAGCCGCGGACGCTACAGTAACCCAGCCAAAGTGTGCAGTGCTCCCTTTAAGTGGATGCTAGAGGCTGGTCTGCACACCTGCAGAGTCACCGTTTGATATCATGTTTAACAGCGACAAAAAATAAAATTTATTACAACATGCATTAAATAATCACAAACAATTAAAATGCAAAATCAGTCATCACAAGATCAACGAAGGTCAGGAAAATTTCCAGCGCTGCCTCTGAAATCAGCATCATGGAGCTGTGGGAACACGTCACAGTGACCTAACGGGGACGTCACGACTGACAGCTTCCACAAACGTTTAGTTTAGACTCGACGCTCATCTTCACTGGTTTATTCTGTACTCGACTAGACTGGCTTTACATGAGTCATAGTTCACAATGTTCCCTATTTTATGATAAACCTTCAGCCATCTCTCTTCTGATTGGTTGCCCCTCACAAACAGTTCCTTGTAGCTTTGGTTATATGAATGCACACCTGGATTTTCCCCCTAAGCAACAAACGTCATCATCATTGAACAGATGATCCAACCAGACCCTTGATGCACATTAGAGGAGTCGACCGACGCCAGCTGAGGGGAACGCCGCTGATGTTTACTGTATTTGCTCACAGAGCTGTGACCCTCCACCTGCACTGTTAAACATAATCAGGGAGCTAAACATGGAGCCACATGTCGACCTTTTCCAAAAACGCGCAGGCGCTCCGTGCACGGCTCAGATTAAAGGTTAATTACATTAATCAGGGCAAATATTTAATACAGAAAACATTAATTATATTTACACAAACACGAGCGGCTACGCACATCTCGGGAAATTAAATCCAAAACTGTGTTTATTCCCACATCCATCAGCTCTTCTCACCTCCCGCTGAAGGTGGAGATCTGAGTTGCATAGAGGTGACACGGCGTTCCTTTTTTGGTCTGTTTTTTGCATGGCAGCTCTGGTCGTGCAGAACACGGCTGAGCGTGGACGTTTGCAGCTCCACCAAAACATTTCACATTAAAACGGGTTTTCAATTTCTAACCTGCAGCACTTATTGTACGTAAGACTTATCAGGACACTTCAAAGAAAATACTGCTTCCTTTTAAATGGTTCCTTTCTTCCACGGAGCTCCGTTTCTCCGCTGACAGCAGGACTCACTTTGCTGCTTCACATTTTGCACGAAGCCTGAGAGGAGTTCAGTAAAGTGTCAGTCTTTTCAGTCTTTTATCTCAGAAATGTCAACAGCTGAGTCAAACGCTCTTATTTTTATCTGTGTGAGACTGCTCAGAGGACTCCGCCTTCGGAGGAGGACGTAATCCTTCCACTGATCTAAAACGCTTCCCGGTCCTCCAGACCAGAGAAATTGACTTTTACTGGACAGTTGACTGTAGTTTGATGCATGCACACTTGCAGACGCAGCGTTCCTGCCAGAGCGATGTGGGGACAAGTAGCTTTGGTCTTTGTGGAAATGTGGCTGTTTCCATGGCAGCCGGATGACTGACAGGCGTGAGCACATGTTGCTAGGAGACGAGCAGAAGCTTTGCATACAGTATAATTTAATGTGTTTTCACAAATGGTGATGCTTACATTGTTGTCCAAACCGTCAGAGGCCAGGACTCTGACACAGAGCAGGACAGGTATTAGAGGGAGGAGCTTAGAGGACCTCAATACAAAACAGCAGCAACAGTAGAAAACATTAGAAACTATGATAGAAATGCATTTCAAATATTGTATGTGCTGCTGTTTTTCAAACTTCTATAAACATGCATGTGTGTGATTTCATTTCCGCATATTTAAGGACAGAAAACAGAGTACTGAGTTCATTTCTCTGGACATACAACGTTCAGGTGACTCGGCTCTGTCTCAGCAGAGAGTCGGGCGATTTGATTGGTCTGTTTTCTCCTGCCCGTCTTTGCCTAGCACGCTGTCACGAAAGAGACTGTTCCGAGCACGAGCTTCACTTCCTGTCTAGAGTTGCCTTCTGGTTTATCCTGCTACTGTTTGCAGCTGTGTTAAACAGACTGTATATAAAAGATATACTCAGTAATGTTAAAATAAAATCCTCTGATCAGAGCTGGAGCTTAGCCTTCTTGGGCGTCCTGTGAGGACAGTGACCTCACAGCAGGCCTGCTTATTGGTCAGTTAATGTCATTAAAAATGCTCCAACAGTACAAACCTGGCTCAGAGGTCCAGTGACCTCATCGTTAATCACACCAGCAGTGCTGCGGCAGCAGAGAGAAGCTAGCAGGTAACGACAGATCCACGGTAGCTCTGTGGGTGTGGAGCTGGACGTGGTCAGTACTGTCCAACCTCCACGGCGTCTTCAGGCCACAGCAGCACATTCACACCTTATTTGTTTATGTGCCTCATCATTATTTTTATCCCTGAGCCTTTGGCTGCAGACATCTTTATTTCTGCTGTAAACTTTAAAGGGACATCAAACGTATATAAAGTCTGATTTACCCACTGAGCCCTGCTCTCAGACACTGATGTTACTCAGCTGGGGTTAACAAAACAGCGCCCCCTCCTGTCAGTACGGAGCGTGACGTGTGGTTGGCTAACAGACTCGGCCAACTAGTGATAGGATCGATACCTCAGAGGAAAATAAGGACAGTGAAGCTAAACATCAGTGTGAGGGGATCACTGTAGCGCTGCAGCAGTCAGTTCATGTTAAAGGATCTACTGTCCACTTTAGGAAGTGGCTGTTCGGCTAAAATCCAGCTGTTAGCCGTGATGTTGGGGTTTGTAAAGCACTTTATAAATGAGGACTGCGTCTGTGTGAGTCAGCAGACCGACAAACTGGAGTCCGACACTCCAGCTTTTCCTCACCAGGCCGAGCCGTGTGATTAGCTGCCAAAGCAGATGTTCATCAGATGTGATCAGCTCTGTTTTATGGAATATGTTTTGTAGGAAGGTTCAGAGGAGGTTGGAGATTGTTACCATCATGGGCTCATCCGGTCAGGATGAGAATGAACAGCCAGCAATCACTTGCAGGTTTTGTCGTTTTATTGAAGAATGAACAAAGGAAAGACACACATGGACTGCCATCTCTGAAAGGAAATAAAGTATGATTTAAGTAACTCAGTAACTCAAAATAATACATGAACTCAGGAGACTCAAACAGAAACTCACCTCAGCTGCCGCCCCATGTGAGAGTGAAGAAAGAGTGAGCTGTAGGTGAGGGCAGTCCTTATATAACGAGTGACAGGTGAGTGCAATTAAGGGCAAGCCCCACACCCAATCACAGGTGAGGAAAAGAAACAAGGTGCATCTGGTGAAGTGAGTGTGCTGAAAGGTGAGCCTTTACAACAGAATAAATATTGTGTCTTTTCCCCAAAACAACCAAACCGTTTATTACATCACAGGGTACTGCATCCATATCACACCACGAACATTACAGTGTTTTACTAATGACGATTAAAATTCCTGACATCCACCTGCACGTCTGCAGGAAGGCAAATCTCCTCCTGACAGTGGGGCTTCGCTTTGCCTCACTCCTAATATAAAGTAATGCAGTGATGTGAGGAAAAGACAAAAGGTCTCCAAAAGTCTGCTTTCTCTTCATCGGAGCCTCCACTTTCTTTTTTTCCTTTGCACACTTCGAGCTCCCCTCCCTGCAGACGTGCTGATAGGTTTCCTGATCGTGCTTCTGTAAGAAACAGTTATGTTTGTGGTGTAGTGTGCATGCAGAGGGCTGGTATGTTGTAACCTGTTTGGATCAGCTGATTGCAGTACACTCGGTACCAGAGGAGTGGGTCCAGTAACCACCCGTCACATGACTCAGGCTCTCCTCCACAGTCCTCAGTTATAAAGTGTTTTACAAACCCCACCATCACGGCTAACAGCCACTTCCTGCTACAGACACAGACAGTGGACAGTTTATCCTGGTTTAACATGAACTCACTGTTGTTTATAAAACTTTAAGCTCTTATTTGTTAAACCCAGCTTCACACACAGTTGCATCAGTGTCTGAGAGCAGGGCTCAGTGGGGTAAATTATCCCTTATATCTGTAACATTTCATGTCCCCTTTAACACGGGAGTCTATGGGGACTGACTCCCTGCTGGAGCCTCTAGTGGCCGTTAGTAGAACTGCAGTTATCCTTATGTTCCTGAATTAAAATCATGAGGAGATAAATTCCAGAGCAGAACAGAAAACCAAAGCTCTGCTGCTCCTTCAGTTGTTCATATCGAACACGTATTGATTAAGATCATGCTGCAGTCAGTAAGCTCGACCACATCTTACGACCACTGTAATAAAACATTGATTCAGACTCATGTCTGAGTCATGTCTACCGCCATGCTTGTCTTCAGGTGGCAGGTAAGTTCCCACAGTGAGGCTTTATGGACGGCAGCATTTTTATCCCGACACCATGAACACACACACACACACACACACACATGTCTGGTTTGCTATCCTCGTGGGGACATCCCATTGACATAATGCTTTCCCTAGCCCCTTACCCTAACCCTAACCATTAAAAATGAATGCCTAACCCTAACCCTTACCCTAAACCTAACCATAACCTAATTGTAACCCTGACAGTAAAACCGCATTTTGAGTGTGAAAATTGCTTTCAACCCCGAGGGGACCTGGATTTTGGTCCCCACGGTGCAGAAAGTCCCCACCAGGATAGTAAAAGTCAGATTTTGGTCCCCACCAGGATAGTACGAACCCGTACACACATACACACACACACACACACACACACACACACACAGCAGTCCCAGCTGAGTCCTAAAATCCTCAGATAAAAATGCAGGTCACAGAAACAAGCTGAGTATGAATCTGCGTGTCTCTGCCTTCGCTATTTTGGTGGCAGGGATAGCTCAGTAGGTAGAGTAGTTGCCCCATGATCGGAAGTTTGGGGGTTCAAATCCACTGAACGGTTTCCCTGAGGTGCCCCTGAGCAAGGTACCGTCCCTACACACTGCTCCCCGGTGCGCCTGCTTAGTGGCTGCCCACTGAGTGAATGGGTCAAATGCAGAGAGAGTAATTTCCCCACGGGGATCAATAAAGTATGTATTATTATTATTATTAGTATTATTTATCCGTCTGCTGCCTGCTTCTTTCTCCCCGGTGTGTCCGTCTCTCGTCGCTCTGTGATCGATCAAAATCTTCCCTCCAGAACTGTGAGTGTATGAAACAGAACGAAGACTCCACCTACAGAAACGTAACCACAGCACCATGATGGGAAATTAAAACTATATATGAATTTAAATAACAGGAAACACAGCTTTGGTGTTTTCAGCTCCTCTGTGTTTGGTGGCACGGTGGTTCACACTGTCACAGCAACAAGGACCTGGTTTCAAATCCACTGGCCGGCGGAGGCCCTGCTGCTGAGCGCTAGCATGTTCACCCATAGTCCATGCACGCCACGCTAACTGCTGAGTCTACACTGGTGTCAGACTGGTGACGCTAACACGTCTCGTCCCAGACAGCTGGACTTCTAACCTTTGTTTTTATACAAACACTGAAATTCTGGGTTTTGGAGATTTTTTCCTTCCTTGGGCTTTGATTTGGATCGTTCTCCCGTGTTTGTGTCGAGCAGTGGAAATATAAAAGTAGTAGTTAAAGCTCCAGCAGCACCTCAGGTATACAGAACAACTTTAACCAACGAGGCCTTCATCATGCTCGTTCTAAAAACATCCGCGATTAAGCCGTGCTTTAGGCTGGACATACGCTGGGATTGAAGCTGCTACAATAAGAGCACATGATGTCCACCTGCTGCTTACTACATTGCTTATAACACGTTTTAAGGCACCGAGATGGCCAAGCAAGCCTTCAGGTCACAACCAACCATCCTTTCATTACAGTCTATGATCACTGTCTCACCCCTCGGTCCTTTATTACTGTGAAAACTCCAGGATTCTCCCAGTGGGGCGTCTGTCTCTTCTAATGCCTCTGATGATGAGGAAGTCTGGACAGCCAATGAGGCGCTTCACTCGCCAGATCGTTTAAAGTGTCATTAGCCGAGTGTGTGAGGCCGATGACATCAGAAAAACCATAGGCAGAGTGTTTGCTAATGCGCCACAGCTGGCCGTCAGAGTGTAATATTACCACTGAATACAGTTTAGTCTGCTTTCTGCTGCTCTCTGGATCTGTTTAGTTATTCTTTTGATACTCAGCAAAAGATTAAGGACTGCTTTTCCTCTTTAGCCATCTTCACATCGTGTCATGCTACAGTAATGATCATTTTGCCCCCTGTAAACAGTTCACACGTCAACATCCAAGCTGCAATTACAACTGTGAAACTCTGACTTTACAGAAACTCCACTGGGGGCCTCCAAACACAAGTAAACATAGACTCACGCCAGCCAAAGTCCATTAAAGCCAATTAAATGCTGAAATCGAACAGTTATCGCTGCACGGAACGAGCAGTGCCTCGCTCACAGCTGTGCAGTAAAACAGCAGCACTCTGCCATGTTACATCATTATGTTCAGTTTTCTGTTTTACTGAATGAACGTCAGCAGGAGGAGGTGATGCACACACAGACCACAGACATGCCACAGACGTCACCTCCACACGGAAGCGACAGCAGCCAGAGGTGAAAGTTCAGCCGACGTGGTGGATGTGATGAAGTGCACATTAACCCCGTGGAACTCAACAACACCTGGAAATAGTATTACAGATTATTATCATTTATTTATTTTTGCTAATGTAGCAGATTTCAAATGGACGACTGCGTTGTGACGACAGACACAGACTGGCTGGAAACTGGATTCATTCTCTAAAAGACAAAATCAGTGTCACACAGCAACAGCAGGCCTCTGCTCATCCCAGTGTGGAGTCCATGCAGCTCTGGCTGGGAACCCCCACACATGCAGCATGTTTACAAGTGGTGTCACACTGATTAATGCCCCACTTCAACAGTGACATGTGGAACCTTAGTTTTACAAAAATTAAATTTACGCAATAAAAAAAAGAAACTATATACAATACAGTTTTGAGAATGTTCACACTCAGTATATTATATCTCAGCTACACTAAGGGAAAAAGACATTTTTAAAGTTGTATTTGTCTATTTGACGTCTGGTTTGAAGTTGCAGCCCTGGCTGAACCCACCGCGATGATAACATCTTCGTGTGGCCTCATGCTGTGTGAGGGTGAAGCCAGAGAGCAGTACAGGAAGCTGGGATCCATCTACAGTCACAGATGCTCTTTTTGCCTTTTCTCACCCACATGCTAACAACAGCTCGTCACAAACAAAGCAAACACAAAACGAAGCGTCATGCTTTTTCATTTTTTATTTTCTGTTCGGTTTTTGCCCCCTGAAGGGAATTCTGTAAAAAAAACCTGCACATTAACCGAACACACTCTGCTCCTAAAGCCAAAGGTTGATTCTGTTCATCTGGACGTTTTCAGTGGGAGAAACGTTTCGTCATCATCATCAGGTGACTTCTTCAGTCTCAGCTGACTGCAGGTTTCCAATCTTATAAACAGTACATTTGCATAATGACTGATCAAAACCCACTGATCAATGGCCACTGATCAATAACCATGAGTCCCATTCACAGAGAGTTGGGGAATGGCTGCAATCACAGCATTGTAAGATGGTGACAGATGTACCCTTAGGCCCCCTCCTCCATTCAGAGATGGTCTTTCCCTTTTCACGTAAATGGCCTCCTTGACTCCGCCCTCAAACCAGCGTTCCTCCCTGTCCAGGATGTGTACATCCTCATCATTGGTCTCTGGGACCCACAAAAGGTTGGAATCACGTCGTGGCACAGGCGCTCTGCACACGTCCTCATGTCGTCTCTTTCTATTGGACGATGAACGTATGTCACACGGTTGCTGTCGTCATGCCGTATGTGAGAGGGCCTCTCTGGGACTCTTGGGACATTCTGCTGTAAAAGAAGAGCTGCATTGTGGGAAGTGCTGTTTGAAGCTTCATCCGTGTCCCGTCAGGCAGCGTGACCCCTGACCCTTTCATCACACAATTAACACAGGATGTGTTGGAGGACTGAGCATCGTCTTGTTCTTCGTCCCGTTTCCATCCTGGCCTCACTCAGTGAAGGAGTGGCCCGCTCCCTCCACACTCCCTCCTCACCAGTAACATGTGCTAATCCCTCAGCACGAGCCAAAACCTGCTGTAACGGTTCTGGTGCTAAGCGCTGCCAAATGACCTGCATTAATGATGCTGCACTCTTTTATCTCCTATTACATTGAGTTTTGCAGGTGAAATGTAATCGTTCTTTTGTGACATTACATTTGCATCACGCCACCGCTGTTTAACTGATGCTGTTTTGAAGGGCTCCTCTACAATCCGGAACACTATAACAATGTGTGATTTATGTTTACAAGGGCAGAATAAAACAGGGGGACATATTGAAGCCATATTTCATGCTTTTTCCTGGCTTTTAAAGCCGAGAGCGGCTGTATTTCAGCACGCTGCTGACAGCAGGCGGAGACGGGAGGGAAATACTCGAGTTTAAGATTTATATAATTAACACTCTTCATTCTTCGTGGACACACGAACAGATTGTAGCCTGTGATCGTGTAACCTGGATGATTGTTGTACGTCTGAGCATGGAGCATCCTGCGCTTCCTCCCCTGCCGCAGGGCTGTTTGTAGGCCTCCGTGTGCCTCCTAAATTGGGCTGGGATTATTTATCGGTTTGTGTCCGTCGGCTGCCTCTCCCATGTGCCGTGTGCAGCCACGTGCATCACACAAAACAAACCTTCGAGCTCAATTAAACATAACCCGAGGCTTTTCTGTTCACTAGCGGCTCAATGAAACGGTGGATATCACGAAGGGTCCCCGTTCTGCTCGTTGTACACGAGAAAACGAGCGAGTGATGCTCAGTTCCTACTTTAAGGAAACTTTACTGTTGTTCCACACGGAGAGCACAGATGGAGAACTGACTTGGGTTTATCCCACAGACCTTCCTGTACGTCTGTTTTTCGTGTGGCTCATTGTCAACGTGTTCTTGGTTTAAGGCCGAGATCTACTGCACCTGCTTTCATCCAGGCTGTAACTGTCCCTGAGACAGTTAAAATAAAGTTGTTTATTTCTGTGATAGATTCATGCTTAATTTGGTTCATTTATTTACAAGATAAGATGATAAAAGTGTAAAATTGATTAAAAAACATGTCTAAAATATGTGATTACAAAATATGGGTTTGTTAAATATGTAAAGTGCTGTAAAGTTTGTATGAGGTAGAGTTTGTAATGGTCACATGACCAGAGTTGGGTTGAGAGCACAACCATGGCATTGTGAAGCTAGCATGGATACAGAGCTACAGATGCATCTACAGCCTCAACGTTAATGTCATTCTGCATGTGGTCCAAGAGGCGCACACGGTATGGTTTCATTTATATTGTTTGTATAATGTTGCATACGTGTTCTACACTGGTAATAAGAGGACATTTTTGTGATATGCATTATTGTGCATTTTTTTCTGTTCTGCTTGCACAAGACTGTTCATGGACACTGATATGAGAGACTGATAAGTTCAAAACATTTATGTTGTAAACTTTGTGTTTCTTCAGTTTTCACGGTGTCTGAAGACAATAAGAGAGAGAGAGAGAGAGAGAGAGAGAGAAATAAATTTCCAAAGACATCAGTATGATGCGTGGCCATTCTTTGTTGGACCCCTGTAGTTACACAGGCCAATAGACGTAGAGGATGTGGGGGCCGCTTTCCCTCTGTTAACAGGCGTGTTTGGTGGGTGTCTGCGGTCTAGCAGAATAAATCAAAGGGGAAGTTTATCTGCTGCTTGTCTGATTTCCATAATGGTCATGTGAGGCTGTGTGGGAGGCAGGATGAAGCTGGACCCAAATGTAGGGCTCGAACGAGAGGGGTAACTGAGACAGGCAGCTGAAACCTAAGAACCTGGAAGAAAACGATAAACAGAGAAACTAGAACGAGGAAACTAAGAAGCCTAGGGAACCCAGGGACCACAGATGTGACACATGACAATGTGGGAAGACGTGACAACGGACAGATGAAAACACGGGGCTTAATTAAGAGGAAAATAACCCGAATGAGGTGATTTTGTCAGGATTATCTGTGCCCGTCGTGTGAAACTTTATTAGGGGAAACACGATGACGACCTCCCTTAATAGCGATGTCTGTAGCTTCGCCATGCATCCGTGTTTGTTTCCTGGTGGAGCCAGTGGAGTGGCTGTAGCTCAGGAGGTAGAGCTGGTCACCTACTGATCGGAAGGTTGGTGGTTTGATCCCTGGCTCCTCCAGTCTGCATGTCAAGTATCCTTGGGCAAGATACTGACCCCAAGTTGGTCTCCCATGCGTCCATCAGAGTGTGAATGTTGTTAGAAAGCACTAAGTACAGAGAAAGTGCTTGATGAATGTGGCATGTTGTATACAGCGCCTTTCTACTCAAAGCGTATAAGAGTCAGACCATTTACCACAGTGACGCAGCAACAACGATCCACAGTTTCATTAATGTATGCTAATTGTTTACGTCAGACTCCTCCACTGCCACTTCCTCCTGCTGATGCTCGTGGCGACACACTATGACTCTGACAGCTGGTGTCACATGCAATCTTCCCTCTAATTTTTCATGTGTCTGAGCGAACACACAAACTCCCTGAGCGGTCCCTTGGACCACTGTGAGCAACAGCAGACGTGTGCACTGTGGTCACGCCAGCATCCAATCCATCCAAGTTACATGGTTTATAAAAATAATCAAATTACAGCATTTACATTTATATTAGACTACTTTTAATTAACTGCTTTAGCCCACTTACAATGAAAATGTAAAAAAAATCTTGTTCATGACCTGTGTAGTATGTTAACACTATTGGAAGGAAAAATAACTTGAACTCCAATTTTGAAAACACAACTTTATTTCTTTTCTTTTTTTGTTTGTTTGTAAAGCTCTGACTTGTATTATGAGTCTGTGGTCTGGGAGAGAGTCTGTAACTCTGTCTGCAAAATACAGGATATAATGACCAATGTTGGGCAATTAATTATATAGTTACTTCCTCAACAAAGTAACTGAGTTATGCAAACAACAAAGTTTTTTGCAGCTGTTTACCTAAAAATGCAGACGTTGATTAGCTGCGTATACGAATGTGAATCACATGATTGGCTGGACTATGGGATAAGGTGGCATCGTTCTAATCCCATACGGGAGCAGCCAGTCACTTACTGACTAACACTGCAAAACAGAATTGTTAAAGTTTTAATTTTAATTTCAATTCAGGTTAGATTTTTTTTGTGTGCGCAGAGAGCGTGCCAGCAGTGCGCAATTGCGCACGCGCAGCTTAGAGGGAACATTGGTCATATGTGATTATTGCTGCCTGATGGGCATCTGACACACATGTATGAATGCCTGTGTGTTCGGTCTGTGAGCTGCAGTTCAGTTAAAGAATTCAGTTGAATTTTTCAATGTGGTGTCGGTTTCCTGGAAACAAATCTGAGACACAGGCTGTGTTCGTTAGTCTGTCTTTCATTTGTTCGCACACAGCTCTGATACATACAATGTGCACGACATACGTAGGCAATAATTTTATGTCTTATAAACTGATAAATACATGAAACTTAAAATAGAAAAAAGCAGAGAAAGCTTTGTTCAACAGAAAATGTAAATATGTGAAATTAAGATTTTTGTTTCTTGGTAACTGTTTAGCATCTTTTTTAAAAGAAGCCTGAGCAGCTGCACGGACTAACAGATGATGTGTGAGAAGCCACTCCCACTGATGATGTCACAATCAGCTGACTGCACAGCAGTAACACCTGTTGGCTTTGGGCTCCACCCACCCACCACCTGTCAGTCAAACTTTACCATACCTAAATCCACAGGGGTGAAAGCCTGAGGAGGGCATATTAGCTAAAACCTCTTTGTACCAAGCTGCACTTTAGCAGCATGTCAGCACAGGGGACTGTGCAGACGGCCTCTGCTGGCTGTTAGAGGAACTGCAGTTTATGGCATGTGCTTATTTTTGAGCTGTTGAGTGTGTCGCTTCACCATGATCTGAAAAAAGGTTTAAAGATACAACAACAGCATGACTGCCATCATTGTTTCCGTCTGATAACGTCTGCGTTATTTGTCTTGGCTTCTTCCATGTGTACGGTCTGTGTCTGTAGCGGGTTACAGTGCAGTCACTGGCCTTCTTAAAAAAAATTTAAACAGGAGACGTTTTGACTTATCGCTGCAGGAAACGTCCATTAGCACAGGCTCTGTTCACTTCAAGTGTTCCAGTAATTAATTTCATCATTTACACTGCTTTTCCCACTGTGACATGTCAAAAGTGTGAAAGAGGCCAATTATTCCTTACATAAGACAAAAAAAACTTCCAGTCAGTAGTTCCAGTCATTGCTCAGCGTATATTAAACAGCAGGTAACCATGGCGAAAGCACTGATACCTGAGGCTTTGTTAGCAGGTAATTAACTGGTGAAACAAGGGCCGCGTCTCTTACTGGGAGATGGTTTTATTGCTTTCAGTGTGAGAGTGCTTCTCGGTGCCCACCTCTGTGGTTACGGCGCCATGATGTCACCACCTGTGTGTGTGCGTGTTTTTTTGTTTGCTTGTTTTTTTTAATTTGAGCTTTTTTCTCCTTTTTAAAATAGCATGTTTAAAAAAATGTTTTCATTCTACATGATTCACATGTGGCCCGAAGATCAGATCTGCCTGATACTCCTCTGGCCTCAAATGTCTGCATCCTGATTGGTCCAAACATTTAACGTGTGTAATTATATCAGCTGATTCTGTTTAAAGGTAGTTCTTCCTCCCCACGGTTGCCACATGCTGCTCATAGGGGGTCATCTACTGTAAGGCTCCCATTACACCTGCTGCACACACGTCCACACGTGTTCACGCTCGCTGTCACAGCACAAATACAAATATGTGTCAGCGCAGGTACAGGAGGAGGAGTCAAACTATCGCATCATCTCCTTCCGTGTGACCTGTGACTCTCTGAGCTTCTGTGCCGATATGTCGGTAAAAACCGCCACCTTCGTGCTCGCCTGTCTCCAACACAGCAGAGGCGGTTGAGAGATGCACGCCCCGCAGAAACGGCAGCTTGCTGATGTGACGTCAGCGTTGTTTTTGCTGTCATGTGACTGTTGGTGTATTTTACAGACAATGTTGGGTTCTTACAGAGTTCAACAAGTTCCAAGTTGAAGGAGGTCGGCTGTTTTTATCAGCCGTCATCGCCGCTGCTTCGCGTGTCAGTTCACCTGCTTCCTCTGCATTCAGGTGTCACATGGTGCTTCTATAACGAGCTCTGTATCCTCCACACGCGGAGGTGTGAGCCGTACGTTTCTATTCTGGGATGGAAAAAGAGGAAGAGTGTCTTGATCCCGCTCAGCTGGCCTGCTGCTGTGTGTTTACTGTATGAATGAATGAATGTGCGTTCCCATAAATCTTCGTCAGCGCCCTTCATCTTGTTTCCTCTTCCATCTTTCCGCCGTCCCTCTCTTTCACCGTCTCCCGTCCGACCCTCCCCTCCTTCACCCTCTCCGCCATTATTCACCTTGTTGCTTCGTTCCTCTTCATTCGCCTCGCTTTCTCTCATCTTTCATTTAATCTCTGCCTGGCTCGCCCTTCTTTTCCCTCCACATTGCTCATTCACTCTCTGCTCTCTTCCGCCCTTTCCTCTCTATAATTCACCTTGTTGCTTCTCTCTCTCTCCTCTGTCACTCCCCTGCTCGCTCGCTCATTGATAGTGGAGGCGATGTGACCGGCATGCCGAGCGGCTCATCATTATTCTGCCAGCGAGCTGCAGGAGTCAGGGTGGAGCGTCAGTTTACCTCCATCTCTCTCTCTCTGTGAACGTCAGGATCGTGTGGCGAGAGGACGACGGCGATGATGAGGATGATGAAAATCAGAGCAGACCACCGCTGAGACCCTCAGAGACAGTGCAGTGCCAGAGTCTGTGAATGGGAAACGAGTGTGTCTGCACGCAGCTCTGGGACCTGAAACTTGGTCCAGGACCTGAATTAGATCGATCCACGTCCACCTTCCTTTCTTTAACTGTCTTTACGGGACTTTCGAACATGTAAATAAATCTTTTTAATGTTGTCAAGCTTTTGTTTGCCCCGCTTGTTAATCGATCAGCTCATTAAGCTGAGTTGCTGTGTGTGTTCTCTCGTGTTGGACCGGGTCTCCTCTGGTCAGCTCTTTGAGCTGAGCCTTCCACCTTTGCTACGTTCGCTCTCACACATGTGTGACGCACTTTGCTATATGAACAGTTTACGGGCTGCCACGGTGTATTTCTGGCCATCTGTCTCTCTCCATGGGTTTATGCTTGGCCTGTGATGATGAGGAACGGTCATATTTTACCAATTGGATATTTCCGACTGAGTGAAACTGAGCCTACAAGTTCTTTGACGTTTCGATCGAAGCGCAAACTTTAACAGGTAAACTGCTCTGTCACTTAGACGCTGAGACGACAACAAAGCTTGTTTTTAACCTCCCAAAACTGATCAGCAGTCAGAGATAGCGTTAATGAGTCTCAATGTGTCTCTGTGACCGAAGCCGCTCAGAGCACATTTGTTCCCACGTGGCGTTAACGATGGCTCGGTGGGACGGAAGCAAGAGGAAGCAAACAAAGTCATAGATCTGCCTGACCCGTCAGCGCGGGCAGAAAGATGGAGGATTTAATTCAAGCAGTTTGTACCTTGGACTAAAGTTCAAGGTCTTTTCCACAACGCTTACTTTTCCTTCATGTAGACGCACAAACCTGCAAGAAGACTTCTTGCCATCCCGAGGTTTTCCTGTTTGTGTGCTCTGGGAATGAAATCAGTTTATTACTGTGATCGGAGAAACCCGACGTCTGGACAGCATCCGCCTGTTTACAGCTGAAACGTTGTGACCAGCTCCTCCATCTCTCCGACTTCACCAGTCCAAAAACTTGGAACACCAGCTGCTGTTTCAAAGTGATGGAGAGGCGGCCGAGCAGCTTTCACTTTGAGCTGAAAAGTCCAGCTTCTAAACTCAGAGTCAGTGAATGTGTGAAAACGGGGGCGGGGCACTATCAGCAGAGGATTGGGGAGACCATGGGCGTTTATCAATATGCGTACTTGTGCGTACTTGCGTTCTCGTGTACTCGTGATACGTCATCAGTCGGAGACCAAGTACTGTTCCAATTCGAAGTACGCATCAAGCCGAGAACGCGAAAAAGTCCCGGATGTGTTCTCGATCCGCCCGTTTTATCGAGCATGCATCGGTGTAGACTTGGGACAGCTAAATATCCCAGAATGCATTTCGTCCAAAACTCAATAGCAGACTCCCGGCACATCGTTTTCAACCCCCCCCCCACCGCTCGCGGACTTCTCACTACTCAGGTTAAAGAAACCCCAGCAGCTGTCTATAGTATTGAGTGTCCACTAGAATAGAAATAAAAGCGTTCCAACATCTCACCTGCTTGTTTTTATTAAGGTATGTACACGTATGTACATGTACACTATTTTTATTAATAGAGGTTTCACTACTGAGGTTAACAATGATATATAAGTCACTTAGATCACTTCTAAATGTTAATGTTTGGTTTATTTCAGTGTTTTATTTGTTCCTGAGTAAACCGGTTTGGCTGTGATTAAAGTTAAGCTTCATAACATGTTACTCACAGTAAAATTAGGAGGGGACGGCAGTAAAAACTCCGGACCTGTGACATCATCACGTACGCAGGTGTTCCAATTGTACATATCGCGAGTCCGTGCTCGCGTTCTCGGTGAGTACGTACTCCCGTGCGTTCTCGGCGAGTACGTACTCACCGAGAACGCGAGTACGTACTCGCGTACTTGGGCATTGATAAACGGCCCTTGCCTCACCCTGTCATGTGACCTGCTGAGATCACCTGACGCAACATGTGATTGGATGTTAATGCACCTGGGAAGGATTTCAAACCTGAACCCATCTTGCCTCAAGACTGTGGAAATCATTTCTATTTCTCATTTTCTCATTTTCTGAAGGTTCTGCACAAAATGTAAATAATTAGAGTGAATTCAAATTCAAGAATTCAAGTCAGCAGGACTGATAAAGATGCTAATGAGCATGCTCCATGGACTCATAGGACGCCATGGAAGAATTCAGCAGGGAATGAGCTGCATCGTGCGAGCAGGAGACCACCTAATGCAGCCGTGTTAAAGCACTTTGAAAATTAAAGCTACTGAAAGAAGCTCAATGCTTTCACATTTATTTAGGCATGAAAATGAAGAGCTGACACTTGGCTGGGCTTTCTGTCAGCCATGCTCATAATGATCTGCATTTTGGTTTCAGAGAGACGTCGGCCGACGTTGGGAAAGTCTGAGCCGTAGAATAAATAGATCCTGGTTTTCAGTGTAATCAGAGGCGATCTGTCCTGCACCGCCCGGCCTCTTCGTCCCCCTCGTCACGCCTCATCATGCTCTCCACCTGACTGCCACTGATGCCATTTTAAAACAGCTCTACTCAATTTGTTCCCATTCATTTGCTGCTCATGGTTCCTTTTTCCTGAACCTGTGTGCCAGCTCCCATCACATTCACCCCCCTGCGTCTCCTGCTCTGCTCCTCGCCGCTCGTTCGGGGAGAAGTCTCGTTTGTGCACAGCTGCTCGAACAGTAGCTTTGGCTGCTTCGATTGCAAATTTGCCTGAAGCGGTCGAGGCTGTGCTGCTCTCCAAAGTGCCCGAGGTCCGTCGTGGAAAGAGTCATTATCGGGAGCTAATCACTGCGCAGCCGAGGTTTAATTAATCTGAGCGTAAGATACAACATTTTATGCACAGTGATAAGTAAAAAGGGAAACACGATGTAAGCAGAGTGTGCAGGTGTTTTAGAATTCACGTCACGCCCTCAGGGCTCAGCAGAAACGTCCACGTGTGATTTTACTCGTCAATATTTTGCAGCAGCAGTGAATAAATCACGGGGCTTCGCCTCAAACCCCGGTCATACACCCGGCGGTCACCGCTGACAATGTAGGAGGGCCAGGAGAGGAAGATGTCAACTCCACGGAGCATCAAGTGGTTCCCTTTCTATGGTCCAAAGGTGTGGAAGTGGATTACAACAACATTGAGGCTTGCCACCCTCTACCCCAAAAAAATGACAGTGACAAAGCAGCCATCATTGTGAGATTTGCTAACAGAAAACACCAAACAGCACTGTTAAAACAAGGAAGGAAACTGAAAGGATCCGATGTCTTCATGAATGAACATCTGACAAAAAGAAATGCGGACATCGCCAGTTTAAACACACCATCAACACGGAAAATAAATTATCAATAATCCATTTTAATAGCAGAAGTCTGTATGCCAACTTCAGCAATATAAAGGATTATCTAAATGAGTTGACAAATCCATTTGGAATTATTGCCATTTCTGAAACATGGATCAATGCGGAAAAAGGACTGGACTTTGGACTGGAGGGATATGATGTGAATTTAGTAAATAGAAGGAACAAAAGTGGAGGGGGAGTGGCTGTGTATGTGGATAAAAACCTAAATTACAAGGTGGTGGAAAGTGTGACAACTGCGACTGCGACAACTGTGGTGATTTTAATATTCACCTGTTGAATCTGAAAAAGCATAAAATGACCGACGAATGCCTAAACACTATGAAAAGTTTGAGTTTACATCCTAAAATAACCAGGCCTAGCAGAATTACACCACTTTGTGCCACCTTACTCGATTTTCACCAACAATATGGAAAACAACACTGTGAGCGGATTATTAATGACATCAGTGATCACCTACCAGTTTTTGCAGTTTATGACACTAATTATAAGAGAAATCAGCATGAAGAACAACTGAGATACAGACGAGTAAGGACAGAAGAAACTATGAATGCACTTAAGAACGATCTATTAAATCAGGACTGGGACAATGTGTACAAAGAAACTGATATTGATATTGCATATGGCACATTTTTAAGAATATTCATGGAATTGTATGATAAAAACTGTCCAACAATAAAATACAACAGAAAGCACAAATATTCAGACAGACCATGGATCACTAAGGGTTTACAAAACGCATGTAAAAAGAAAAACACACTCTATAGGGAATTCCTAAAACAAAGAACAAAAGATGCTGAAAATAAATATAAAAAATACAAAAATAAGTTGACCAATATTATACGTGTATGTAGAAAGGAGTATTATAGTAAAACATTGAACAACAATAAACATAATATGAAGGGAATATGGGATGTTTTAAACGGTATCATTAAAAATAATTCTGGACAACAAAGTTATCCGCAATATTTTATTGACAATGGTAATATTATGGAAAACACTGCTGATGTGGTCAACAGCTTTAATCATTATTTTGTAAATATTGGACCAAATCTGGCAGAACAAATTCCTGACTCACTGCCATCAGTGGACTGTAGTGAAAGCCTGATTGATAGGAACCCTAACTCAATGTTCCTCACAGCAGTGGAGGAAAAAGAAATAATTGACACTGTACACACGTGTAAATATAAAACATCTACTGATTGTAATGATATTGACATGATAATCATCAAGAAGGTCATAGAAGGAAGGACCTCTAACATATATTTGCAACTTATCATTGCAGACTGGAAAAGTTCCAAACAAAATGAAAATAGCTAAAGTTGTGCCGCTAAACTGGGGATAGACACCACTTCACAAATTACAGGCCTGTTTACTACCACAATTCTCCAAAATCCTAGAAAACCTGTTTAATAAACGATTAGACAAATTCTTAGATAAATATAAATTACTCTCTGACAGTCAATATGGATTCAGATCAAAAAGATCAACATCTCTGGCATTAATCGAATCAATTGAGGAGATTACAAATGCTATAGATCAGAAACAGTATGCAGCTGGACTATTTCTGGATCTCAAGAAAGCATTCGACACAATCAATCATGACATATTAATTAATAAACTGGAACGGTACAGGATCAGGTGGGTTGTACTGCACTGGGTGAAAAATTATTTAAGTGACAGGAAACAATTTGTGAAGCTGGGTGTCCATTCCTCATCATGCTTGGATATTGCTTGTGGTGTTCCACAAGGCTCTGTACTGGGTCCAAAATTATTTATTTTTATATAAATGATATTTGTCTGATATATTAAAATTAGTATTATTTACAGACGACACAAATATTTTTTGTTCTGGGGGGAAAATAAGGAGCTGCTGGATACAGTTACTTCAGAAATGTGCAAAATAAAAAAATGGTTTAACAGTAACAAACTATCACTAAATCTAAGTAAAACTAAAATAGTCTTATTTGGGAATTCCCTTAGAAATGCCCAAGTGCAGATTCATATAGATGGTGTGGAAATTGAAAGAGTACTTGAACATAAGTTTCTTGGTGTGATTATAGAGGATAAATTAAACTGGAAGTCTCATATAAATCATATACATAACAAAATTTCAAGAAGTGTTTCAATCTTGAGTAAAGTAAAACACATTCTGGACCACAAATCACTCCACATTCTCTATTGTTCCCTGATTGCACCGTATGTGCATTACTGTGCAGAGGTTTGGGGCAATACTTGAGGGGGGAATTAAATTTAAAACATCCTTGTATCCGTACAACATTAAAAAGTTTTTGCATCTCTGTGTGTGGAGTGAAGCTGTGGAACAGACTGAGTGAAGATATGAAGCAATGTCCGAGCATGGCGCAGTTTAAAAAGCGGTTTAAGGATATGGTTTTTACAGGGTACAGGGAGGAGGCAGAGATTTGATCGGGTGTTCTTGTCCAATATTTTCATGTGTGTGCGGGTGCACAGGTGTGTTGGTATGGGTATATATATCTGTAGGTTGTGTATCCTTTGAAGTGTTACTGGGGTTATTAAAAATGTGTATATGTGTGTATGTGTATATATGTGTGTATGGATAGATAGAAAGATAGATATATATATATAAAATGTAATTGCAAGGAGGTATTTCTGTAGTCTATTGATTACTAGATAGTGGAAAAGGGGTGGGATTAAATAAGCTTATGCTTCTTCCTGCTCCTTTTTGAACATGAAAGTTATTTGTAGTCGTGGTTGCTCGTTTTCCTTTTGTTTTGCTTTGTTTGTTTGTGTCATATGCCGTGGGAGTGTCTGGTCGGGTGTGGTCCAGGTTCCTGTTGTCCATCCCCTGGGGTGGAGTTGGCCAGCTCATCACCTGCTTCCAATTTCCGGGCCTCCGTCTAGAGGGTTTTTAAGCCAGCGCTGCCTGCCACTCCTCGCCAGTTCGTCCTGCTACCACCCGTGGTAAACTTGGCCTCCTCTGTGCTTGGACTCTGTGTACCTGGATCGTGGGTTAATGTGTTCTCTGTCTCCTGTGTTCTCCAGATTCATCAGCAGCACTGGTCCTGTTTCCATCCCGTTCTCCAGTCTGCCTAGAACCCTAGGACTACACACCCACCCGCTCCTCAGCCTGCCCTCCAGCCCGTATTTCAACTCCCCTGGACACCTTGGAACCTGGACCAGCTTCCCCACACTCTCAACCATCCCTGGGACGCTCCCACGGCAACCCCTTCCCCGCCTAATAGCCGGTGTTTTCAAAAGTTCCCGCCCATGTTCTCCTTGTGTTCAACGTCCGTTTCGCCGCCCTTGGGCCCCCCTCAGTTCCTGCGAATAATTGCTGTTAGACCCAGTCCTGTTTAAGTTCCTTTTCCTTTCAATAAAGTGTACATAGTTCGAGCAATTGAGTCTGCTCCTGAGTCCACTGCATCCTTGTCTGTGACAGTTTGTCTCTTTTTATTCTATGTTGTTGTACTTTTTCAACATGTTCAAAACAAAGATTCAATCAATCAATCAATCAATCTCTCAAGCGTGTGCAGCAGGATGAAAGCACCAGCCTGAGTTTGTATGGAAGATCGTTTGTGCTGGCTTAATAAGACTTAACTTAATAAAATGTTGTCATAATGAGATACAGAAAATCAAGGGGATGAACCAGAGTAGTGTCTACACATCACACAACTTTAGACTCTTTGTTACCAGCAGCACTGAAACACATCATTAGTCTTAAATATCAACACTCCACCGGGTTCTTCTTCTATTCATTTAGTTAAATCAGTGAAACGTGACAAAGATATGACAGTTTTTTATAAACGAGGAGTCTTCTTCACGCAGTAAGTTTAATTATGGAGTTCCTCTGTTCCTCAGGACATGTCCTTCAGTTTTCAGGCCCCTCTTCTGTGGAACCAGCTTCCAGTTTGGATTCAGGAGACAGACACTATCTCTACTTTTAAGATTAGGCTTCAAACTTTCCTTTTTGCTAAAGCATATAGTTAGGGCTGGACCAGGTGACCCTGAATCCTCCCTTAGTTATGCTGCAATAGGTGTAGGCTGCTGGGGGATTCCCATGATGCACTGGGGGTTTATACACCTCTCTGCACTGAATCATTAGTTATTCTTACTCTCTGGGATGTATGGTGTGCAGACGCTGACACTGAGCATGTTCACATGGTCACTGCGAGTGAGTCCATGAGAGTCAGAGAGCAGACACTGAGCCGTCCATGAGGCCGGTAACATGGAGCCCTGAGCCAGCAAGGACAGAGGGAACGAGGACAGAGGCAGCAAGGACATAGAGGGCAGACTGCAGGAGGGAGAAGGCACAAGTTAATGACATGCAATCGTTGTAAATAAGCACGAGGAGGAGAGTAGAGGGAGGTGCTCAATGCAACATGGGCGGTGTCCCAGCAGCTTGAACCTATAGGAGCATAATTAAGGGATGGTTCAGGGTCACCTCTGTCGGATAAATCTGACTTAACGCAGAGTCTTTTTAATAAAGTGCTGTGAGTAATAGTGTCAGACGCAACACTGACACCAGTCCAGTGCCTCCACCTGTGAGAGGATCTTCTGTCACTGCTGTTGTCTCTGCTGCTTTGTACTCGGGTTATTAAATGATCACGTGTGAAATAAATATAAAAATATTCATTTGTCCATCTGAATGAAAATAAAGTATACTTGCCTGGAGACGCTGAGAAAACGCTGACTCAGACGTCTGCAGGAGTCTGTGTAGAGACGACCTCAGTCCATTATGTGTCGATTCCTGTGGGTGGTGTCAGCTGACAGATGCAATAACACGCTGGGACGTTCTCCCTCGGGGTCCTGGCTCCCGTCTAGGTTTCTCCATGTCTTTGTCCATTCTGATCGTTTCATCTCCCTCCAGGAATTTGCTGATATTTACGAGCCCTTACATTGATGCTGAACAAGCCAATCACAGGAGCTGCAGGTGGTGCTGATGTTTCAAAGGGACGATGTAGCTACAGCGTTCCCGCCAAGGCACAAATCCTCGACAACACACCAATCACCATGACGCCTTCATGTGGGCGTTTACCCAGTAGCCAGTGCAGCTTTTGTGCAGTCTCATTGGCTCAGAATGTGTCAGTCACAAGTTGTAAGCCAATGAGCTTACCCCTTCTTTCTGGCTCTAATAAGCGGCGTGGTTTACTACATCAGCAACAAGCTCACAGATAGGGGGCGCCAGTTTTCCCACAGACTTCTGAAAGCAGAGGAACAACTGCGCTGACATCACACACAGCTTTAAACACAGCTCTGGATGCTACATCTATCTCTGACCTGCGACCTCTGGAGCTTTTTCAGATTCTTCTGTACTTAACAGCAACTTCAACTAAATTCTGTCACAGATCCGAATTTTGGTGACAGAGAGTAACACAGCGTTCACAGAGGGGTGGACGTGATATAGAGCAAAACCAAGAGAAGTGGAATTATGATAAATGTCAATCTAAACATGTAAACGTGTTTTGTTCAGACTGGCCCACCTGCTAAGGAGGAGATGGGGTGCATGCAGGTACGTGCATACAAACATACGTATGTGCACGAAGTGATGTAGTGTGGAAACTGAAAGCACAGCTGGATTTGTAGTTCTTTTCCTTGTTCCCAGCGTTAGCCGGCCTCTGAGTAACTGTGAGCTCTGCTCTCACTGAATCACATTTTTCTGCCTCCAGGCATAAAATGCAGCTTCAAGAAAATACGATTTTCGTCCTCAGAAACAGAAGAAATGAGTTAAGATGGAGATTTTATGCAGTGACTCATAGCAGCACACACACACAGCTAGTCCCTGCTGAGGGATCTCGCCCTGAGGCTCTTCCACTGTCAGTCCTGGACTGTTTACCTTCGCAGCTGTAGACTTTGTTTCATTGGCCGTATGTGGGTGTGTGTTTGTGTGAGCGCAGCAGAGTGTGTAACTGTACACTTTGGCTCATTTGGGAATGCAACAGACAGATTTTCTCGGAGCTTTGTGCAGCGCATCAGGTGATCTGTTTCTGTGCGGCATTTTCATGTGACAGAGACGGTCTCTCAGTTTCGTCGAGCGCGGGTTTACCTGGGAGGGCCTGGGGGAGGAAATACAGTTAGGTCAAACCATTAAGACCATTAAGACCACTCCTCTGCGACGCACAATGCTTAATGGCACATGTCGAGCTATCGGAGGTCTCGTGGAGTCAGAACGGTTGGACTCATCGGGTTTATCAACATGAAGCTCAAAGTGCAGGGTAGATGATGTGCCTCAAACATTTTGGCCATAAGGTCGATGACATTGTGACTTACTGAAGGTAAGTAATGAAAGTCATTTTGTAGCAGATTGCATTACTGTAGGAAAAGTAATGAGTACTGTGTAATAGATTACTTCTTTTGACCATATTTCAGTCCAGTCTGTGATCTCCTCTAAGGCTGGTGTTGGTGCCTGAACCAAAACAAACAATCAGTGGATTCAACTCAGCTGACCCTGACACCACCACCTCCACCCTGAGGCGGTGCAATCAGTCGTTGCTTTGACAGTTTTAAAGTAAACTAGCAAACATGTATCAGACTCCTGGTGTTTTCTTCATCACTCTTTATGGTAAATGACCCCGTGCACGTATGTACAAAACACCAGCTTCAGTTACAGCCAGGGGCGATTTTAGCCCATTTTTGGGGGTGCTTCAGCACCCCCAAAATGAATCAAAGCACCCCCAAACATTTCTTACTTTTTTTGGACAATATTTTCTGTTTTTGGGACACACTACTGAAAATATAAAAAGCATACAGTACTTAATTGAGATGGAACATTTTAACAACAAAAGTATAGATAACCCGTCCCCCCTCCCAAAATGGTTTGTTCCAGCTCGGCTCATCCCGGACTCTGGCTCTAGCTCCGTTGCTGCCAGAGAGATGGTGGCTGAGATGCAGCAGAGCGGAGGTTTAAGTGCCTGGCTTAAAACAGGACATATTAGCTGCATTTAACCTTCAGTTACTCTTTATATAGTTAGGTAGGAATCAGGCCATGTTTCTTTTTAGCTGAAAAACATTACACCCAGGTAGCCTGCTGGGTTGAAAACGTGTTTCCCTACTATGTTTGCTACCCTACAATCCGTCCTGCTCTGTAGTAACATCATTGACATTTGACCGTCCTGTTGCTCCCACTGAAATGTATACAGCCTATTTAAAATCTAAAACTTAACATTGTCCGTAGCCTGCTGCTGTTACCACTGTCCTGTTTGAAATGGAATGAGAGAAACTGGTTATTTTGTCATATGTGCCGATATTGAACCCAAGGCGCTAACTAGCTAACTGACTGGATGCCCATTAACCTTATAACTCCTGTTGTGTGTGTGTGTGTGTGTGTGTGTGTGTGTGTGTGTGTGTGTGTGTGTGTGTGTGTGTGTGTGTACAGAGAGACAGCCAGGTTCCTGTTGGATATGAGGAAGTTTTTTCAAAAACAGGAGCCACATTCAGGTAAAAGTGTAAGATCAAATGATCCATCAATCAAGAATAATGTTGGATCAGTGTTTCAATATTCATATCTTTTATTAGATGTACATGTGGTTTGGTTATTTGCCTTTTGGTTGAAAGTACACTGAGAGCGGACTTTTTTATTAGTCATCTTAATAGTATTTTTTTAATCTAATTGAATACAATCTATTTGTGTATGATTGTCAGTCCAAAGAGGGAGAGAGGAAAGAGGAGAACATGAGGAGAAAGTACAAGGTCAAGAAGAACCAGGTAAGAAAACAGACAGGGAATACTAACAGGCAAAACAAAAAAGTTAAACTGGCAAAGAAAAAAAAAAGAACAACTAATTTTACTCACAATCTGGAAGTTGTGTTCTCCCTATATTAAAGCTGCTATACAGAATCTGCAAAACAAACTGGGTTGTCAGCCCTGGCACTGCATTACCATATTGAACTTCAGTCAGAGGAAGTCATGGTTGCCAAAAACATTTTGAAGCTCAAGAGTGAGGCTGGTGCCATCCCAGATATGTTAACATTGTACAATCTTCTGGATAATCAGATCTTCCCCACACTGAAAACTGTTATTCAGGTTGCCCTAACAAACCCAGTTAGCAGCTGTAGCTGTGAAAGGTCTTTTAGGTCTTTTAGTGTCTTGAGTCAGCTCCATACCTGGCTGAGAAGGACCATGGGTCAAAGCAGACTCCAGCACCTGGCTGTGATGCCAGTTGAGAAAGAGATGCTTGAGAGAGTTGACCACCAAAATGTGATAGACAGATTTGCCAACCTCAAGGTGAGGCGACAAAAGAAAAGAAAAAATCTGCAGAGCCATAGTAGCATCTGCAGTAAAGATCTTTTCATACCTTGTATACATTGTACCATAGGCCAAGTTGTCTCCATTTTTCAAATTTCTTTTAATAATATTTTGTAAATTCGAGGACTCTTCTATTTTTGGAGTGTATTTTTTATGTATCTGTATTATATTATACAAACACATTAAAAGTGAATCTCTGTCCAAAAATGCACTCAGTTTACTTTTTACTCACTGTGAGCATCATTCATTATTCTCCCGCAGTAATTAGGGTTAGGATATGTATTTTTGTTTTTATTCCAATCCATTCTTCTTTAGCAGCATTTTAATAAACTTTATCAGATTTGATGGTTTTGTTACAGACTTTTCAAAAAAGTGTTTTGCTTTTCTTTCACAAATGTGGCCTTTAAATTGTGTTAAAATGTAAAAAACACTGATGTCATGTTTTGTGACGAGGACCCAGGCACAGAGAGACTTGATGAATTCAAGAATCTTATGATTTAATAAAGAAATTTGCAGACTTGCACAGAGAGGGTAAAATTATGATGACTGATAATGGAGATGAAGACAACAGACGATGAGGACAGGGAGGAACAGGGGTTTAAATGCACCAAGGAGACAGTCAGAGGGAACTTGGGACTACTGGAGACATTTGAGGATGCAGGGACTGACAGAGATGGGGAAGAAGTCTCATCGTGATGAGTAAAGTTCACCTTGCCTGGATGGGCAGCTCTCTGGGTGCTCAGCACCCCCAAAGCTCTGATCCTAGAATCGCCCCTGGTTACAGCAACAACACGCCAACCATCCTTTTTGAACGCTCAGAACAAGCATCAGGTAAATGCTGAGACCATAAACTCATCAAGTGTTGACTGCGGCCATACAATACATTTTTATTATCTGGTTTTGTTTGCAAGCAGAGGAGTCGCCCCCTGCTGTCCACGAGAAGGACGGCAGGTTTACGATGCTTCTGGCTTCATTTTCAGACCCAGAGGCTCTAAGTCTGTGAATCTTTCATATGAAGTGCATGAACTCATCTGAGGTTCAGCAGAAGTTGCTGGCCGTGAATTAACTGGCTAAAACGCATAGTTGTAGCACAGTGGCTCTATTTTATTCAGCCACAAACACACTCTGAGACAGAGAAAAGGGTGTGATGCGGTCGGGTACCTGTGCAGCTGCTATCAGTGAGTCAAACTCCAAACCTCAGCTCTCAGAGTGAAAAAGTCAGAGAGGGAGCTGAAGGAGGGATGGAGACACATTCAGCGGCAGAGGGGAGAGGGAGGTAGGAGGGGGGCTGGAGTCAGAGAGAGAGAGGGGGGAGCTGAGTGCAGTCCAGCCTCTGCGCTGTGAAGCGGCAGCCAGTTAGTCCGACAGTGAAGGACACGGAGACGCCAGAGCCTTCCCAGCAGCCGGCGCACACCGGAGCATAATTAACTGGAATAAAGACGCAGAAGAAGAACAGCCGTGTTTCTGCTGTGTTACTGGATAAACAGGGCACGCAGCAGCAGGAGGCACAGCTGAGGAAGCAAGGGAGGAAGGAAGAGGAGGTGTTGGAGGTCCGTGTGTTCGTTTGTCACCTCGCACACTGAGCCCGAGGAGAGCTGACGGTGCCATTGCGACAGGGAGCTCAGTGTGTGTGTGTGTGTGTGTGTGTGTGTGTGTGTGTGTGTGTGTGAGGCTGGAGTAAAGCTTCGCTCTCTGGTCACGAGGAGTTGCTGCTGTTGTGTCTGTTGCTCCTTTTTCTTCTTACTGAGACGTCTGTGCTGCACGCGCGGGCGAGCGACTACCGCCGTGCATCATCCTCTCGCTCGCTCTCTCCGTCTTTTCCTCCCTCCTTCGTCTCCAGCCTTCAGCCGGCTTCTTTGCCGTAACTGTGCCGGGGCTACGACTGTCTGCAGCCTCGCTCGCCCACAGAGTGGAGAGACAGCTGGGTAAGAGTGTGTGTGTGTGTGCAGGGGTACAGGGTGTGTTGCTCTTTTCCTTCAGTCCGCTGCTTTTTCTGCATTTTCTCGCTGCCGTCTCTTTCACTCCACCTCATTTAGACTTCCTCTCACTGCCATCATCTCCATCCATCACCACTTTTGCCCCTCCGTCACCTCCATCCATCACTTTTGAACGACCCATCCATCAGACGTTTGCACCCCTCATTTTTATTCTCTCACACTTTCCTCGCTTTCCTTTCCCATCTTCTCATTCCTCCTTTCCTGCAGCCATCACTCATTTACACCATCGGGTAAAACACACACACACACATCCATGTTCTGTAACCTGGAAGTCATCAGCACTCCGGCGCCTGAAGCTGAGAGGCAGAGGGCCTGACATAAAATCGACAGTGTGGGGCTGAACCCCGATAATCCCTCCATCTTTCTCTTCATCCATCACTCCCCGGCCTCCTCACACTCTCCACCAACTCCACACCTCCCCCATCTCTCTCTCACACACACACACACACACACAGGTGCACATTAATATGTATAAATATATACGAGTGAGCTGAATATGCATTCATGCATCAGCCTGTTTGCATCAGCCGGTGAATAACAGTCAAGTTCCAAGTTAGCCTGCTGTTAGAAACTGAACATCAGCGTGTAGCTGAGCTTACACACACACACACACACACACGAACATGAAGGAACCAGTAGGGAAATTGTTTCATTCGAGTGATAAATTATTCATCTGATGAAAAGTACTCGCATCCTAAAACGTCCCATGTGGTCCAATTTGCAGCTGAAATGTTTATTAATTGTTTGGTGGAGCCTGATTGTGAGCAAATCTTTCATCAGCTCGTGTTTGCCTTCATCATCGCTGCTCGGTTAATTGCTGAGCGCTGGTGAAAGAGCCGATCAGAGACTGACGGCCGACCGCTGAGTCGAACCTGCTGATGTCGTTGGTGTAAACGGATCCGCAGTACTGATCGTAAATGCAAAGCTTTCAGGTTTTGTGCAGGTCATTAAAGTCCTCAAGCATCTTCAGACTTCAGTTTGGCAGGATAACTGTGACTCGCAATCCACTTCAGCTGCTCCACTATCAGTCACGTCCTCACAGGACAGCACAAACCTCCGTCCTGTGGTAAGTGGCGGTCACATGGGCAAAGATCAGCGTTCACCCTCAGAGTGAAGAGCTTTTCAAACTTTATTCTGCAGTAGAGATGGATCCATAAATGTTGGGACGACGGTGGAGTTTTGGAGTTTAACCTTTTAAATCGAGCAGTCACGGCGCAGCTGACGTCAGCTTTAATTCAGCAAGGTGACCTCCGCCCCCACACGACTGCTCAGGGTGTGAGGGGTGGTCCTAAGATGAAGCCCACCTGCTGGGACTAATTGCACAACATTATTTTTGTTTTATTTGAATTTAGTGTTTTGCATAAAAATTGTCTGCAGCCACTGACTGGATGAAGAACTCGTGGACATCAGCAGATGCTGGGTTTCCTCTTTGAGATGCTCTGCAGACTTTTACTGCAGCGCCTTCAGCTTCAGTAACTGAAAACATTTCACTGTTAGCTTGAGATGGACTTTTCCTCACAGCACATGAAGTCCAGCTGTCAGGATTTCCAAAGATCAGACAGACTCCAGAGCAGCACAGCAGACATGGACACAGAGGTAAAGGCTTCATTAAACCATATTTGCAGAAAAGATGGCTCGGTAGAAATCCCAGGGTGAGGAGGAAGATGGAGAAATGAGTGGCAGGTGGGGTCCAGCAAAGGCCCGCTGACAGACAGGTGGAGAGTAAACTCTCTGCAGAGGAGATTAGCAGATTAGCTGCATAAACGTGCCAGCTGAGGAATCCAGCAAGAACCAGACGGACGTCATAACCCACAGGTCCACACGAACCAGAGTCCAACCCAAAAAAACCCAGGTGGAGGCAGGAAGGGAAATATGTTGACGATATAACAACTCCATCCGTTCATCAGCCATATGTGAGTAGTTAGCTTGTTGCTAACTGAAGCTAATGCAGAAACTGGCTTCAGTTTTTCTCTAACAGGCAACAGAACAAAGTGAAAACATTAAAACATGCTCCAAATACAAAATGTTGCATTGCTCGAACTGAAGCAGCCACTTATTCTCATTCCATGGGTGGCCGAGGTAGAGGGTTGGTGGTTTGAGCCAGCGTGCATGCCAAAGTATCTTCAAGCAATACACTGAACCCTGAGTGTGAATGTGAATGGCAGGTTGACACATGTTGTAGAAAAGCTCTATAAGAACCATTTAGTGAAAACTGCAAAGAACTAGCAGTTCTCTTTAGGATAAAGCTAATGTTCTCGAGGGGTGACTGTTTGATTTTTGACCACAGTTCATGTCCCATCTGGAAGCTTTGCATTCCTACTTAGGTTGTCTTCATGTACAGTTGCTGTTTCCTTTGACATTTACGTGCAGTCTGCTTTGGTTTAGGCGCTCAGTAAGGATTAGGCATGCTGTGGAAATGCTCCTGCAGGTAACCTCACCTAACTGCAAGTATTTGATGAACCCAGAAGAAAGGCTCGCACCCTAACTAGGGTTAGAGTTACCGCTGACTGACAGCTCTGTTTGCTTCTGCTGCAACCCAAGCATGCACGCTGCAGTTTGCACTGTTTGATGTAAAAGCATCAGTGTTATTGGGGACATGTGCAAAAAGCCTTGAAGACACTGTGTAGAATAACGTTAAATAAATAAATGTTTAACTGCACGTTCTTTCATGAAGGAAAGCCTTTAATCACACGCACAGGTGTGCTGAGATTGGTTTGCTTTGGAGAAGCAGAAGAGCTCGTTACTGCTACGCAGCGGGATAACCGACGCTCTCGGACGTCTTTCCAAATGTTGTATCTCAGTTTGAAAGAATATTAAATACTGAAGATGAAACATAAGAACCACAGTGGTCTCAGATGGAGACGAGCATGTAGCCTTATTTAGCCATGTGCTGCCCTTTGTGTGTTGTTAACAAGCTAAGCATATACAGTAGCTGGAGAGTGGATTAAGCTGCAGGAGTGCCTTTGTAATCCACTGTAATGGTTTTAAATTCATGGAGACTACAGCTGCAGAGGAGCAAACTTCAAAGGCAAAAAAATCTTCCTAATTGGTTTAGATAAGCTGGATGAAACATGGCTGTAATCACTGCTGTTTACCAGAACAAACGATCGTCAGTACCACTGAAAGGTCCTCTGGAAGGATCCCCTTTTTCTTCTTCACACGCACGACCGGGGACTCGATCCAGCTCTGCGCCAGCGTGTTCCGTGTGAGCGCCGGGACGGGCCTCCCTCAGGGATGTCCCTGGCAGTGATTAGGTGCTCGTAATTGCTGCCGGCGGCATTCTTCAGCGAACAGCCTCTCCGGCAGCGTGTCGCCACTAAACCGCGCTGTGGATGGGGATAATTCACTGTTTGGACAGCGGGCGCTTACGCTCGCTTACTTCAAGAAGGCCACCAGAGCTGAGGCCGCTGAGCGGAGCGGCTCCTCAAATAAACTCGCTCACGTTTGGTATTTCGTCAGCGCTCAACAGTAAAACCACGAGTGGAGGTGATTTGCAGTTCCTGTCGCTCGGCCGAGACCGCAAATCGCCACGGCCCTGATCTGCGACAGCGTCAACCTACCTACACGTGACGCTGCTTCTGTGTCAGGTGCAGCGCGGCGTGTGAGCGATGAGACGGAGCGTGTCATTACGAGAATGTGAGCAATCAGACGTGAGCGCGGCGAGTGGAACGGCGAGCGTCTCGAGGTTTAATGTATGCGTGCGGAGCGCGTTACCCTGCTGCTGTCACTTTGGGTGACAGCGCAGGGTGATGGAGTTTGTTCCGCACGAGCGTCAGCAGCGACTGGAGGCTGCAGGTGTGTGTGTGTGTGTGTGTGTGCTCAGTTTCAGCTTTTACATGAAATTATGCAGCCCTGTGTGTGTCTGTGTGTTCTTATTCATGGCGGTGTTCAGTGAAAGCATGCAGGCAATGCACAGAGAAATAAATTCAGTCTGTTTCATAGTGCTCCAGTGGGAGCTGCTGCAACCCACACACACACACACACAAACACACACACTCCTGTGACAGGACGCCTCTGAGATAATCGATTATTCTCGTTCACGTTCTCCTCGATCAGGGTCGTGACTCCCATGATCAGCTGTTCAGGGTCACTGAGCTCATTCAGATTTCCCACCAGCTGCTGGAACTGAACAGTCTGGCTGGAAACGCTGGTAAAATGGCGGCTTCCTGTCATTCGAGCTTGGGCAGCTCGATGGAGCTTCAAGCAACTTTGACAACATGAGAGAAACTTTGACAACATTCGTCACATTTACTTTGTAATATTGACCGGGTGTACTGTTGTTGGTAACTTCCCAGCAACACATTATAAAAATGAGTATTCAGCTTTAACTGAACCGCTCGCTGCCTCTGTGTGCTCGGCCATGATGCTGTATTATGACAGATTCTCCAGGTCTGTGAACACGGGCCGCTTCACCAGCACTGACACCGACAGAGCAACAACCCAAATGTCCTCGGTGAGGAACGTGAGTCCAAGGACGCGGAGCGATGACGCAGACGAGCAGTGACTGAAGACTGGCGTCTAAACTCAGCGATCCGGTGCTGAGAATGTAAAGTGAGCCTGCGAGTGCTGACGTAATGGCACAAAGCTGAGCAGCTAAGAGACAGGACGAGTTTATGATGCAGAGTAAAAGGCTATGGCTATTTCCTGAAAGCTATATGCAATAATTAGGCCTTTCAACAAAAACACATTTCATTTTTCTGTAAAAAAGTCCTGTCAGGAACATTAACTGTGGAAAAGCAGCTCTGTCCCCGACTCTGCAAGCAAAGCTTCCACCAGAAGAGCCATTACTTGTTAAGGCGCCCCCCTCAGCGACGCACACCATGGGTCAGATGACTGCGTGGCACAAGTCCAGGCTTTGCTGGAGCTGCGGGTGGTGCTAGCAGACAGAGCAGTGGATGGATATCAACTGAACACGGTGAGGTGAACGTATGAAAAAACTTTGAAGTGAATATTTGGTGTGAGCAGCTTCATCCTCGGCTCAGTCTGAACTCTGAGCAGCTCTCCGTCGTCTCTGTGAGGACCTTCAGGATGAGGCTGTGGATCCAGCTCTCCATCAGTCCTGGTCCTCTGATCTTCAGACCAGTTCTTGTGTCATTTTCACGCCTCTGTCGTTCCGTTCTTTAAGAACAGCTTCCTGACGTCCTTCACTGGGACATTCCTGATGAGGCTTCAGTGAACAGCAGATGATCGGCTGAAGGTCCAGATCCTCTCTCAGCTGCCAGGCCTCACACTTTTGTGTTGTAATAAAAGCGTGTGTGGGATCCTTTTTACAAAGCTCCCGTGTCCATGTGTCCGGTCTTTGCTGGATTGTTTCCTCTTTATTAAGGACGTGACTTTCAGACCATCTGCTGTAGTGTTCTCAGGCCTCACACTTCTTCTTCTGTCCAGTTTCCTCAGATTTCCAGGGCCATGCTGCACACCACGCTGAGATATGTTGGTCTTCAGCTAACAGCTCTTTGGGAGTGGTTTCGCAGAGAAACAACCCGAGCTCCGTTTGGAAACACTTTGGTCTCGGTCTGTAGACAAACGACTCCCCGACGCTTTGAGTATTTCCTGTCTCATGTTGAGTCAACAATAATCATCATCCTGTGTTTTACAGCAGCGAGGTGGCGCTCATCTGATTGTTGCACTTGTATTTGTCACTTCACAGTTGTTATCTTTTGTGTTGCACTGGTTTTCCTCACATTGGTGACGAAGAATTCGAACCTGTGTGGTCCAACAAGCCTTTGTTTGATCTCCTGACAGCAGCCATGAAAACACGCCATCGTTTCCAGCATAATTTGGTTAACGTAGCATCGATAATTGATCAAAAAAATAAAATTAAAGCACCGTTACAGTCAGGCGGTTATTCACACCCGGGATATTCAGACAGCTCATTTCATTTCTGTTGGATTAAGATGTTCTGATGACCTGCGACACAAAGAGACAGCGAGAGGTAAAATGAGGAGTCTGAGCGGCAGAGGGAACGATCACATGTGTCCTTGAGGGGAAGGAAGCGGGAAAAGAAGCCGATGCAACCCTCGACAAATTTAAGAGCATGCTGAGTGACGCCCAGACGGCGTCATGACCTCAACCCCGTGTCGCCTCTCTCTGCGTGACTTTCACTTTATGAACCTACACTGTGCCAGCAGCCGCACATCACCCTTCACCCTTCAGCCCGTCCTCTGCTCGCCTCGTTCATCATGTCTTACACGCCAAGTGACATCAGCTAGAAGCTCAATCGCCGCCGTTTGAAAAGCCATTCGCTCAACAAATATGGGTGCTGTCAGCGAGCGAGAATGAGCCATCACAGTTTATGCCGGGCGGGGTGGCGGAGATGTCAGGCCTCGCACTTTTATAATGTAATTAAAGCATGCGTGGGCATCCTTTTTACAAAGCCAATGTGCCAGAGACGTGATGTGTGGTGCACAGCGAGATGAAATGCTGGGTTTTAATTGGAGGCTGTCTCACTTCAGTCAAAGCGGCTGGATGAAGTGAAAGAACAGAAGGAGGGTTTATGTACAAGAAATTCATTATAAAAGCACAGCTGGCACCAACCTGATGTTGCACAGCGACGAGAGACGTAAGCGGCCCAGGAAATGAAAAACTTAGATGTTGAAGATTACACAAGTGGCGATGGAAAAAAATGAAACTACATTTTTCACTTTAGTGCAGGCCCGATGTTCACAGGCTAAAAGTCTGTCAGAATGAGCCCGGAGGTTAGAGTTAGTTCACATGTCTGTGATAATATCTGCGTCACATTTGCACCTTCGTTTCATCACGTCCTGTTCACTTAGATGAAAAAAACACTGTCTGCTCTGCTGGCTGCAAACATTACAGTACATATGCTGCATGCATACAGTACACATGCTGCATGCATACAGTACACATGCTGCATGCATACAGTACACATGCTGCATGCATACAGTACACATGCTGCATGCATACAGTACACATGCTGCATGCATACAGTACATATGTGGGAGGATCAAGCTGTCGTCTAAGCCATTTGTCACCTGCACTGACTCTCTTATTGACTGTAATAGAACAATAATTTACTAAATGAACATCGTTTCAAACAATAAAGCTTTTTATCTTACAGTGTGAAACACCTTGAGGTGACTGCTGTGATTTAACGGTATATAAATAAAATTACATTGAAAACATGAGCAACTAAAGACATAATCTAAGCAGCTTGGAAAGAAAAGTGTCTGGACGTCTTTAAGTTTCTTGAAGACGTTTCATCTGAGAAGCTTCTTCTGTTCTAAAACCAAATGGTGGAGATATTTAAGCCCTGTGGGAGTGTCCCTAAGAATGACGTTGACCCCCTAATGATCCTCTACCTAATCACATGAGCCAAGGCGTGAAAACGGGTGTAGGTCACAATCAGCCAGGGTTTCGGGTGAGCTCATTGTGAAACCTGGCCCCACCCTATCATGTGATTTCCTGAGGTCAGATGGCCCAGGATGTGAGTGGGCGTTAAGGCGTCTGGGAACTGGATTATAGATGGCAGACAGTTGGTGTCTTAAGCCCCGCCCTCTGTTCAAAGATGGTCGTTCACAGCAGACATAGATGTTTCTTTCAAACCATCTGTCTTCTCTGTCCACTGGTATCCTCAAAGAGTGACCTTTGACCTTTGGATCCAGCTAGACAGCCGAGTCTTGAAGACTCCTGAATTTCTCTAATAAAGCTGCTACATCAGGGATGACAGTATTGTTCTGTTTGTCCTCCTGATCCTCTCTCGTTGTTGTCTGATCTTCTTTTCTGTGCCTCTCTGCTGATTTGATGAAAGCCCAGTTCGGATAACCACATGTTTTAAGAGCTTCCTTTACATGTGTGTTTCTTTTCTTTCCCTTGAGGCTTCGAGGGAACATTTTCTGCCCGGTGCTGCAGGGTCCTGATTACTTTGTGTTGTGTTGCAGATAGTGGTGGGAGTCCAAACACCTGGGACTCTCCATCGTTTGGTTTTAGAACCGAAGAAGCTTCTTGGATTCAATTCAGTTTTATTTATACAGCACAAATCACAGCAACAGTCGCCTCAAGGTGCTTTATATTGTACGGTAGACCCTACAATAATACATACAGAGAACCCCAACAATCATATGACCCCTATGAGCAAGCACTTTGGCGACAGTGGGAAGGAAAAACTCCCTTTGAACAGGAAGAAACCTCCAGCAGAACCAGGCTCAGGGAGGGGCGGGGCCATCTGCTGTGATTGGTTGGGGTGAGAGAAGGAAGACAGGATAAAGACATGCTGTGGAAGAGAGACAGAGATTAATAACAGATATGATTCAGTGCAGAGAGGTCTATTAACACATCTTCTCTCATCGGAGAAGCTTCTCTGATGAGAGGAGAAACATCTTCAAGATACTGAGAAAATCCCCCTTCTTTATTAGTCAGTCAGACATCTTTTATATGTGTGTGTGTGTGTGTGTGTGTGTGTGTGTGTGTGTGTGTGTGTGTGTGTGTGTCTGTGTGTGTGTGTGTGTGTGTGTGTGTGTGTGTGTGTCTGTGTGTGTGTGTGTGTGTGTCTGTGTGTGTGTGTGTGTGTGTGTGTGTCTGTGTCTGTGTCTGTGTGTGTGTCTGTGTGTGTGTGTGTGTGTGTGTGTCTGTGTGTGTGTGTCTGTGTGTGTGTGTCTGTGTCTGTGTGTGTCTGTGTCTGTGTGTGTGTGTGTGTGTGTGTGTGTGTGTGTGTGTGTGTGTGTCTGTGTGTGTGTGTGTGTGTGTGTGTGTGTGTGTGTCTGTGTGTGTGTGTGTGTGTGTCTGTGTGTGTGTGTGTGTGTGTGTGTGTCTGTGTCTGTGTCTGTGTGTGTGTCTGTGTGTGTGTGTGTGTGTGTGTGTCTGTGTGTGTGTGTCTGTGTGTGTGTGTGTGTGTCTGTGTCTGTGTGTGTCTGTGTCTGTGTCTGTGTCTGTGTGTGTGTCTGTGTGTGTGTCTGTGTGTGTGTGTCTGTGTGTGTGTGTGTGTGTGTGTGTGTGTCTGTGTCTGTGTCTGTGTGTGTGTCTGTGTGTGTGTCTGTGTCTGTGTGTGTGTGTGTCTGTGTGTGTGTGTGTGTGTGTGTGTCTGTGTGTGTGTCTGTGTCTGTGTCTGTGTGTGTCTGTGTCTGTGTGTGTGTGTGTGTGTGTCTGTGTCTGTGTGTGTGTCTGTGTGTGTGTGTGTGTGTGTGTGTGTGCGCGCGCCCCACTGGTCTTTACAAAGAGCTTTACCATCACTGACCGTCTCGTTTTTTCATCTTTTATATACAGTCTGTGTGCTAGTGGGCACTGTGGGTAAATATTCTGTGAAGATGCATTTTCTGATTAATTCACTGTCTGTAATAACACAAACTCATATCAGGGAGAGATGAAGTATATCACTTCTGTGAATGTGCTTTTTGTTGCTGTGTTCATGATTCACTGCCTCTAGGACAATTCAGTCAATACCTACAAGTGCCTAACAAGGACGAAGTGGAGGACTCGTACACAGCTGTTTCTTAGAGGCTGATTGTAGCATGAAGCATGCGCTTTGTCAAAACGAGATGAGAGTAAAACTAAAGTAGAGTCCTTCTCACAACGCGTGAGGAATCGTGAAGTAATGTCAGTCGGTCAGGAGGACGACGTCTGTCTCACGCTCACATGATGAATGACAGAAACGCTGCGGGCTGTAAATGTGCCACCACTGTAACAAGTACTACAGAAACATCTTCCTCTTTGTTCGAATAACAAACACGTCTCTTTCAGATGTTCCTTCATCTGCTCTTTACTGAGTGAAGCCATAAATAATAGAGCAGATTGATCTGAGTGACGGGAAATGAAAGATGAATATCTGATGACAGCTTTGAAGAATATTCATAAAATGTAAATATCTGGTTCACACCTCATATGAACAGCGTGGACACTTGACGTACAACTCGAGCTTCAGATTAAAGATTCGGGTTTGGCTTGGGTGCCTGTGCTCTGTGATTGGTTACAAGGTCTGCACTCATTAAAAACATATACGGTGTTTTTACAAAGTGCAGCTTCAGTCGCAGCCATAAAAGCTTCAAAAGAGTCTTTAAAGTTGTAGGTTACATGAACAAAGCCGGACCATAAAGTAATTCCTGAATACAATATTTGTAACTGCAGGGAACGCTTTCTGCTCGGTTCACCTCTGAAATTGAATTTTCTGCACACACTGTATGTCACAACACTCCCACGTGTGCTCCAACTATAATAACATTCACACCAGACTTCTGTAAGAGTGAGTCACCAGATGATTCCTTTTATGAGGAAGCTCCACCATCTCGCTCTGCTCTGAAGCCTCAGAGAGCTCAGCACACGTGCTCATGAGACAGGTTTCCCCCAGCTGCAGCCGCTGGCAGGACCCAGCAGCTGCAGATGGTGCCGCTGCAGCGCACTGACCACATGAGAAGGTCTTACTTGCAGAAACAGCCGGATACCATCAAGGACCATCACAGCATGAATGAGCAACCAGCAGTGAGTGAGCTGGAAGTGCTGAGTTTGCTGGCTAGTAGCAAACTGAACTTTCAAAATAAGAGCAGTGAGGGCTGTCCCCCTGTCATTCCCACACAGCAGATAAAACAAATAAAACAGAGATAAGGTCGGCTGGTGTTTTAGGATGTCCCGGCTTTAACCCAGCCCGTCCTAAGTCTGTCCTAATTTAGAACCATTTGATGACCTGAGGTTAACATTACGTGCTCGCAGTAATGCACACTGTTATAAACTAAGAGCTCCATTTGATTCACGTTACGTAAGAGCGGAACGTCAGACTTCCCCGACTGCTGACCTTGGGCTGAAAGGCTGCAGGGAGCTGCTGGTTCCGTGTGCTGTCCATATATTACATCACATAAAAATCATCCAGCAGCTCTTTCAGACTCCACAGAGAGCCGGTCTCCACATTTTGCAGACTAAGGAATTATTTCAGTTTTGCACGATTTATACGTTCCTGCTGCTCTGCATCGAGTCGTGCTGATGAGGAATTTCATTTGTCAGAGGAAACAGCCGCTGAATGTCACCCAGACTCCCACCGCACTGTGCTGGGAGGAGTTTTAGTGCTGTTACCAGATAAATAACCTGCTGCTGTGCGGTTAATTGTTCTAACGCACCGTCAAAGAAGTCAATGCTCCATCTTTGATGAGTAATAAAATCAAGGATTATTTTCACTTCCTATTGATTGTGTTGTAGAGTTCAGCAGGGATGCAACCTCATCATTCATACAAGCACTTTTTGCTCTAAGTGCATGCTAGCTAACATTCACACATTCATACTCCAATCACAGAGCAACCTGGGGTTAGGATCTTGAGTATTTGGCATACAGATTGGAGTAGCCAGGGATCGAACCACCAACCTTTCGATTAGTAGATGACCTGCTCTGCGTTTGCTTTTTGCACGGTTGTGGTATTTATATGTTGGCCCCATGTATCTGTGTCTGCAGCGGACATGCACAGCTAACCGATGCTGCTCGCTCTGAAACTTAATGCTCAGATTCGGCTCCTCATGGGGAAGAACTCAGCCTGAAATATCTCAACCTTAGCAAAACTGAAGAACTGGCATGCACGACTGTGCCTCTCATGGTAAGCTCAGCTGTGATGTCACTTCCAGCCCCAACAGCAACTTCCGAGGTGACTAACATGCAGCCTCTGCCCTTTGGACCTGTTTAAGCCCACACTGATGAAACCCACTGTGGTGACTGGCAGGTGAACAGGTGCTGGTTTAAATCATGAACAGGGGGAAGTTTAGAAGCATGCTTCCAGTCACTGTTTCCTCATGCTGGGGTTACAGCTGCAGCTGGGCCTCCTTGCTGCTTCTGCTCCATCTGTGACCTGGGTTCCAGTTTGGCACCAACGCAACATTTGAGGTGTTAATTTGAGGACGTATAGATTCTGACCCCTGGTGTGAACGTGCTGTCTCTGCATGTTTGTGCACTGCAATGCTGGGAAGCCTCGGGTTAGAGCAGGCGCTGCTCTGGGAGGCAAAATGTGTCAAAAATCTTAGAAAAGGTTTGGAGATGTTCTCAGGTTTGTCCTCGGGCCGAATCCTGAAAAGCAACACTCAGCCGGACATTTCCACTGATGCTCTGTGGCTGTCATACAGCACAGCACACACTACAGGTGATGTTATGCAATAAGTTGCTCTGCAGCTATAGAGCGGTGCATCTCCTTGTCTCTGCCGGGGTGAGTCAGCGGGCTGTAATGGAGAGGAGAAACAGTGTGCAGCAGCAGCATCTTTGCTCGTGTTTCTCACCCTCTGCGCTCAGCGATAATTATGGTGCAGGTCGCGATTGTGAGTCTGATCACATGAAACTCTGTAATCACACAACGTGGTGTGTGTGTGTGTGCATGTACCATCCTCCTGATGGTGGTCATATCTTCTCCCACTGCCAGCTGCTGTTTATGACGTCTCAGGAACATCAATCGTGATACTGGAGTTGCTGCCCAGGCCATTGCATTCAGAGATGCATTTTTACTTTGTGAACGCATTGTGTTAACACGCTGAGTAAAACTGAAGGAATCAGCCCCCCCCCCCAGCCCTCACAGCTGCACCCCATAGGATGCTGTTGTTTTACTAATGTCATGGCAACAATCATATTTATAGAGCCGTGAAAGCGATCCTCCTTCAGCACACTAGCGCGCTGTACAGCCTGTCAGAGGGGGTCTAATGGATGGATGTAATGGAGCCCAGCAGGGATCCGTGGTGCTCTCTGCCTCTACACATGAAGAGCAGTCAAGTAGTTAAGAGCTGAAGTCACCAGGACCTCCAGGCTTCCTCTTCACCTGCCTGAATTTCAAGTACAACAACTAAAAGAAAAGTTTGAGCTAAACGGCTGCTACTTCAGCTGGACGCAAACTACACTGACGCGTCACGCATCAATGCCTTCTGTGTAAAATGCTGGAGAAACATGGAAAAACTACTCTGCATTTATTCTTTTACACAGTTTGGTGCTTAAATTATATTTTTACCAAGTCCTAAACATTATAAGAGAGACATTATAACCCCCAAACATACAAATATGAAAAGATTTAAAGCCAGAGGTGGTGTTTTTCTTTCGCGTATTGCTCCTGCCTCGGCAGAGTAAAGTTTTCAAGGTGGAAAAAAAGTGTTGAAAGTTTGCTCCATTAGTTTTATCTTTAAGAAATAAAAAAACCATTAAGTTTGACGTCAAAGACTCTTCAGATAAAGTGGCTTCTGAGACATTTTCCCTCACAGACCGGATGCTTTTGTACCTGCTGTTACCTCGAGCTGATTTTGACCCTGAAACACAAATTCTTCCATCAGCTAAAAAGACTGTGAAAAGCTTCGTCCTTTCTCTCGCTCAGAAGCATCAAAGACGAACACTTGGCCAAAAAGAAGATGCCAGCAAAATGAAAAACGTGTTTTCAGCTCAGTGCAGGAGGTCTAAACAAACCTCTGGTTGTCACCTGAACTTCCTGCGCTCGCAAACACACCGTGCTGCCGGCTGTTTCAGGGTCAGAGCTGCTGTGAGCGCTCAGGATATTTATGAGCTGCTGTCTTGGTGATGATGATGTCAGACATGGCGGCTGGTCCTGCTGTTTGAAGAGTGTCTACTGCAGTTGTGAAGAAATCCAGTTCTGGTGTTGTAGTCTCATAGCTGTGAAACGATGGTCTGTAAGAATATGACCTAACAGCCAGAAGGTCCTGGCTTTGAATCCATCCTCTCTGTGTGGGTTCTGGTCCTGGATCTCCTGTAGCTCTTTGACCACCATCATTATTTAAGTCCTTGAGGTTCCAGTTTGTTTGACCTCGCCTACTGTTTTTCTCTCTTGTTACTTCCTGCTTTATTTTGGTACTCTGTCTCTTCTTCCCCTCGACTTTTTTGTCTCGTTGGTTTGATTCTGTCCACCTGTGCCACGTTTCTCTGGCTGTCTTCTCGGTCGGTTCATCTTCTTCATGGTCTCCTGCTCCTGTTCCAGTATTTTGGATTCTGGTACCCTTACTCAGTTTTGGACTGCTAATGGACATTTTTCTCCAGCTTCCAATTAAAACTGTGTTTTCAGCTTATCCACGTGCCTGCTTGTTAGATTAATCCCTGATTTAAACTGACTGTAGATGTTAACGTGAACGTGAGCGTGGATAGCCGGATGAGACTGGTGACCTCTTACTCTGAGAAAGCTGGGAAAGGCTCCAACCCCCCCTCCACACGTCGTAAAGCTCAGCTGGATAAGCAGTGAAAAAATACACAGGCTTGTGGATTTACCGAGCTAAAGAAGTGATTCTGGTGCTAAAATCTGATTTATAAGTGTATCCCAGGTGTGACACACCAGCCTGAGGCTGTTTGTTTGCAGCGTTGTCCAAGCTGATGCTGCTTAGTGGCCTTGTACTTGTTCTTTAAACTAGGCATCAGGAAAGTTTCAGCCATATTTCCAGAAGGCCGTGACAGAACGACAGAATCCACTCTGCATCTGGAGACAGCACAAAAGATGCAGTGAGATAACAACATCATTACAAGGGCAGCTGTCCAGTTTTCCAACACACAGACTCACTGGCTGTATGCCATCACACCCCCGCCATTACAAAGTGTTGTTTTCACCACAGGGGGCGCTGTTTTAAGAGAAGTGAATATTCAGCACTGATGGTGGAGACCAAAGCAGAGCTAAAAGAGAGTGAATACTGAACTGATCTTCATCGGTTGGATGTAAACGTCACTGCAAATAAATCCTGTGGTTGTGAGTCAATAACATTCACAGCATGTGCCAAACACTGCACGTTAACATTGTTTCCTCGTTATGACCATGAAGTGTTTTCCACTGTGGCACTTTCATAATCTTCTCCTTTGGCAAACTAATATAAGTTGTGCAGTGATGTTAAAGACGAGTGTTTCTTCAGCTGTGACTCCCCACACGTCTCAGTGCTGGATGGCAGTCGTGGGTAAATATGAAACCTTTTACATTTTAGGCCTAAAGTTAGATGATGCTACATCAGCCCTTTGTCTTTTCTCCTTCTGGTCCTTTTCTCAGTTTGTAGTTTCTCTGTGTGGACACGATGAATGTGTAAACCTCATTGCTCCTCCCACTCTGCCGTCATTTAAATGTTTTTATTGGCTCCTCTCACTCATCGACTTCTTTGGTTTTTGTGTTTTTGGCTGAAGGAAGTTTTCAATAATCGTGTTTGTTGTTTTCATCTCGACTGAATTTTCTTTTCTGTTTTTTTTGTTAGTTTTTCCTTGTGTGGAAATAAAGATGCTTTTGAGAAACATTTATAGACAAAGAAGGTGAGGTGAAAGTCTTGTATTTACAAATAGCTTATTTCCACAATCTCTAAAACAATATAACGGGTAAGTCCTTACTTGTGTGAATGCGTTGTGTTTATGTGCAACCTGTGTCTGTGTTACCAGCTGCAGGTGTAAATGCTGAATTGGAGGCTTTCTGAGGAGTTTAATAAACCTGAAACGAGGCAAACACACGACTTTAGACCAGTAGACTCGGGTCCAGTCTGGTTTCATTTAGTCTGGCAACAGTGGAAAAGGAAGAAACCTCCAGCTAAAGCGGGGGGGGGGGGGTGTTCTGCAACACCTGGGCGCCAAGATCCAAGACGCCCCTGGTGGTCAGTTAGAAAACAAATGCATGTCTGTGCATCAAGAAACTTTGGTGTCAAAGCTGCAGCAAACCCGACTGATGGACTCGACATGTGACACGTTCCAGTTAAACCTCCTTGGTGACAGTTTGGTATATGCATCCTCCACCATAAGGCTCCTTAGTTCTTTCTTAAGACTAATATAACTGAGTACATAACACAGTTGAATGAGACCACAGGTTTTAGAAAACACAGGCTCTGAAGCATTTGTCTCTGTCATAACACCATCTTCACTTAATTACGATCTGTGAGGCTTTTCAGCAAAGCAGATGTGATAAAGAGGAAAACATGGGTTTTATATTAAATCTCCTCCAGATCTCCAGTGAAGCTCATATTAAATCTGAAACGCTCTAAAACTGGAGTCGGAGTTTTTCCCATTTGGAAAGAATTAACCTGCATTAATACGAATCTGCTGAAACCAAACGTTGTTTTTCTTTCCACTGCAGATATCATCAGAGTCTCCTCGACCTCATCGAATTCATCGTTACCAAAAAAGCCGCAGGCCTGAGCCTTCCTGGCGACTTTACTGACCTGCCCGCTAATCAGCAGCCCCCGCCGCAGGCTGGGACTCTCCTGCTGCTGCTCTGAGGAGACCAAAGACAGAAGACGTCTCGGCTGATCTGGATGCGCTTTGTTTCTGTCATTTCCTGTTTCTACACTGACGCCGATCTGCAGCCTGGACACGGTGGATGTAAAAAAAACCACGCCGCTCTTTTCTCAACACAATTCTTCGCGATGTCGCCTCGCAGGAGGTGACGTGTGGCTCCTCCTAACATGTAGCCAGGACGACCTGAAGAGCCCTCCCACAAACTTTCCTTCAAACAGGCCGATCGCTGCCGGATGAGCGAACGCTCACTCCCAGAACTACCACAAAACAAAAACTGAGACGCTGAGTGAGGGTTCATAAAGTGCTACCGGCTTATTATCAGCCACGCCACTTCCTATTTTCATCTTTAATCTTTGTATTCTGAGTAATCATCTTTTTAATTAATGGTGACGGCGGCATGAAATCTTCCCCGCCGCCCTCCTTTTCTCCCGGTGCCACCTGAAACCAATTAGCAACAGCAGATCTAGATGGGGATTAGACACGGGAGGAGCAGCCGCGATTAGACACAAACACAACGACAGAAGAAGAGAGCCTGAGAACAAAGCCGGAGCCAGACGGAGGCGGGGTTAGGGAGGAGCCCGCCGTCCATTCTGGGTAATCGATAGAAGGGAGGAGTAGATATGGATACGGCCGGATTGGGGAGGCAACCCTCAGCAGACGCAACAGCCAGGTGTGAGTCAGCAGGTAGAGTCGATTGTCAGTGCCCAGAGTCTTGACTGACAGGAGCTCCGGCTGCCCGGGACTCTTTGTCATTCCCTGCACGGAGCGGGAGAGCACGAGGAGAGACTGCTGGCTCGTCTCCACAATCAGGGCCAATTAAGAGAATTTGATTATATGCCTTAATCTTGGCAGTCAGGTGGAAAAAGCAGACAGAAAGAGAAAGAGGAGGCAGAGCAGGTGCCACCGATACACACCATTATCTCCGTCCATCTCTAATTGAGTTTGTTGCTGCCCTCGCCGGGTGCTCGCCTCATCTCCTCTACAAAAGAAATCTGTCTTCAAGAGTTTTTCTCGAGAGAAAAACAGAAAAGAGAACAGAGAAATAAAGGCAAGGCCCTCTGTTTCCTGCCTTAAATGCTCTTTCTTTACCTTCTGCAAACACTTTCACTTGGATCTCCCTTCAGAGACATTCCCCATCTCCCTCACCCTTTCCAAGTCCCTTTTCATCCCACCTTCCAGACTCACAGTCCCAGTATGGACGTGTCCACTCTCCCTGCAGTTTTCACAATCTCCATATCAAGAGTGAGATAAAAGTATTATAGAGGAGAGGGCAGAAAGCAGCGAGAGGCTGAATCTGCAGAGGACGGAGCACAGACTTTATTTCCTCCCATCGACCGTCCCCAAAGCTTCGATTCCTCTTCTTAAACTCCCTCCTCTCCCCTGGAGCTTTTCCAAGCTCTCCTCTGTGGATCGTACTCTCTGCAGTGATCGTCCGTCCCGGACTTTTCCCAGATTTAACCGACCTCCGTCATCCGAAGCAATCCTTTGATATCGGCTCCTCGCGTCCTCATCTTCATTCCGTGAGTACTTCATTTTCCTGCCTCCTCTCCCTCTCTCCTTCCTTTGTCCCTCCCAGTTTTGTTCCAAGATGATGTGATGGATGAAAACAGGCAGTCACAGTATCACACAAAGGTTTGCTAGACTGAGGTTGGGTTTTTGTTGAGACTGTTGAAACAGGTTCTGGCTTCTTCTCCTGAACTCGGGGGCTGTTGCTTTGGATTGAACATGTTGGACTCATTCATGTGACAAGAGGAACATGCTAACACTGCTAACACATAAGAAAGAAAAACTGTCATTTTCACTGCACCAACAATGTTCATTACTCACATCATTCACGACTGCACCTGTCAGGGTGAGCGGTTCTCAGTGCTGACCTGGTGCTGCTCGCACCAATGATCGACATCTCTATGTAATGTGGTGTTAGCATCAGCATGAAGCTGTGTTATCGCCCTGCACAGCACAGCCGGCACAGCACAGCCGGCACAGCTCCTCTCTCTGAGGGACACCAGCAGGTGTGGCTGCCTGTTGGAAAACCTGAGATGAAGTTGTTTCTTTACAACACACCGCCATGTGTCTGATTCTTTTCACCGAGAATCCAGAAACCCATTAATGACAGAGCGGTGGTGATGTCCATCGTTTATGTACAGGCTGTGGTTAAATGCTAAGATGTTGTTGTGCTACATTTTGTTGAAGACTCTTATTTTGAAGGGAACAGTTGACGGTGATATTGCTGGTGGCTCATCAGTGGATATAAACTTCCTGGACATTTGTTCAGTGAAGATCTCGTTTCTTTCTGTTGGTGGAGGTGAGAGCGCTGTGTCGGCTGCTGCTGCATGCAGAGACAGAGCATTTAGCTCAGGCGTGACCCTGTGGGAGCCGTGCAGGTTTGTGGCTTCCTGCCGTCATCTGAACCACTGCTGCACACGACTGCAACGCAGCACACATTTTTACTCTTGGTGCTTTGAATCGATCAGGTCGCCTGATATTTGCTGTGCTGCTTTAGTTATAGGCAAAACTTTAGAGGGATAAAAGTCTAATGATGGCAAACATATGATAGAGTAGTAGCTACGCTTTTTTTGCTCCTTTTATTGAACAGATTAGGCATCAAAGACAACAGATCTAGTATCAGATACAGCATGAATGGTAGAGACAGGTAGGGGCTGGTTGCAAAGTGGCTTGCAGCATCGCTGTGACGTTTACTAACTGGTTATCAGCTGATTTGAGCCAGCATTAACGTCCTAAGACCCGAACTCTTCCATGGCATGCATTTTTAATTTCTGTTTGATATTTGGACTGATTGGGACCTGATGAATGTAAAAACAAAGAATTATCCTTTTTTTTTTTACCTGATTTTTGTTTCTAAGGAAAATGAGAGCCACATATGAGGATATTCGTTTAAAATGTTGATTGAACAGTAGCAGTATAATGTCCTCGTAAGTGGATATCAGGCCCTTGTGGAGCAAAATTGAGTATTTTGGTCTAAATAACCCAAAATGTGATGTCCACATATGTGGATGGCAGGTCCTAGGAGGTTAAGAATAGTTGCCTGGATTTTACATCCAGTATCACTTATGTTTCCTGCTAATATCAGCTGAGACTCACTCTTGTTTTTGGAAATCTCCGCTATAAAACAGAAAACTTCCAAAAGTCAGCCATGGTGGGCTCCTGCAGGTCAGCGTGTTCTCCTCTTGCCGTGCACAGCTAGGTGTGAGCTATGCAGAGTTTGATGAAAAGTACAGCGAGTTAAAGAAATGCAGCTCTTCTCATAAGTGGATGAAATTGCTGGAAGGTGAGCGCTTTGGAAGGTCTTTGCTCTCGTGTGTGCCGTCATCTCTGAACTACCAGCAGCTTTAAAGGTTATGGATGAAACAGAGAAAACACGAGAGCAAAGCTGGATTTACTCAGACACAGAGTTTGGACGCCTCTCAGCATACATGTCACTGCATTGTTAAACACACACACACACACACACTTGCTGGTCCTGTGATAACACCATTATCTCTGCTCCTTGAAGGTGTACACAGAAATCCACCAATAAAGGACATTTAAGATTGCCTGAACGTCGTCTCGAGTCTGGCAGTAATCTGGTGACTGTCCAGCAGAGATGCTAATGGCTAATTCTGCATCATTTTAATGTTAAAATGATCTGATCGTTTGTTAATCACAGCTGTGTGTTCCTGTTAGATGAGCTAAAACTTTCTATTTCCTCCATTTGACTCTAAAGTCCAAGGACGAGGCTCAGGACGAAGTGAAATTACAGGTGAAACCCCTCTGCTGGAAAATAGGCCATAATTATTACTGTGGAGCTTTGGTTACATATTTAAACCGCCACACCTCATCCAGACACAGATCCACTTCCTCTGGGGATTAAGTTATATCATCCTGTGTGTCTTCCCTCCTCTCCTCATCTCTCTCCTCTCCTTCCGTTCTCCTCTCCCCCTCTGTCCATCTTTTCTAAATCTCTGTGCTGGATATAGCCTGCATCCTAAATGTGCCTCCCTCCTCCTCTTCCTCTCCTCTGCATGTGTTGGACTGCGTCATCGTAGGCGTTCAGCGGTCAGGCTCCGTGCTCCCTGCATTCAATCCTTCGTCTTTTTACATGCGATAATAGTACACAAGACTCAGAAGTCATGGTCCCACGTAGGAAGAGCAGATCAATGAGTCTTTATTCAGCTGGTGAACCCCCGCCTGTGTGTGTGTGTGTGTGTGTGTGTGTGTGTGTGTGTGTGTGTGTGTGTGTGTGTGTGTGTGTGTGTGTGTGTGTGTGTGTGTGTGTGTGTGTGTGTGTGAGAGAGAGAGAGGCGCAGTGATGGGCTGAGAGTGTGTGATTTGAATTTTGATCTGAAATAATGGAGGAGAGGTGCGTTCTGAGATGAGCTCCTACACGACTTGATTGGCTGATTATGGATGACTGCGTTTCCCGAACGCCACTCGCAGCTTCTTCGTGTTTATCAGATTCTATTGGACAATTAACTCTGGGTGCTTTAGTTCAGAGGCGTGATAATAACCTGGAGGTGTTAAAACAAAAGAGTTTGATTAATGCAGTAAAGTCTTAACCTGTCCAAAAATAAGTTCTATTAATGAGAAAAAGAAGTTACATCTGTGGTTCAATACGTCTGTGGGTTCGGTGTGCTGTTTAAATGTGAAGGCGGCCCCTGAAAAACACGTGTGCATGGAGCACGTGCTGCTTGAAAGCCTGTTCATACCTTTCAGCACTGATGGAGCTTTTCCAGATGTGCCAGCTGCCAGGGCCACAGGCACTGATGCTTTCAGAATAAACATTATTCTGAAATTGTTCCAGTTTTGGTGATCCTCTGCTTTCTATCAATCATATGACCCCCTATGAGCGAGCACTTTGGCGACAGTGGGAAGGAAAAACTCCCACTCAGGCAGAACCAGGCTCAGGGAGGGGCGGGGCCATCTGCTGCCACCGATAACAAGTATGATTCAGTGCAGAGAGGTCTATTAACACATATTGAGTGAAGAAGAAACACCCAGTGCATCATGGGTTAGAGTCATAGGAGCAACAAGCAAGCTAATGACCTCATTAGCTGCAAAATGAGACCTGCTGCTGCCATCGAAGAAATTTCAGGTTAAACACCTGATATGTTCTTTTTTGTGAATAAAATTGAGTTTATGACTGAGATTTCATTCACACAGAGTATTTCAGGTAAATCATGATCATCTTCTTAGTCCCACCATGCTTCCAAGATCTCCCTCATTCTTTTAGACGCCTCATTTTCTTTGTTCCCACCTGAAGAAAAACACCAACAATAAAACAGAGATAATGTTTTTGCTTTCAGCCGGCTGAACTCATGACGGTGATTCAGGGCACTGGGTCGTTACACCGTGGCCCAGAATAATACTCGTGTTAAATCTGTGCTGCAGAAAATGCCACGGTCCTGGGCTTCTTCGATTTTAGGATCACTGGTGTTTTGCTTAGAGCCGTTGTCTGTTACCATGGTCACAGTTTTCCTTTGGTGTTTATTTCCTGGGTTGTTGTGATATTTCATCTTCATTGTTCATCTGCCCGTCTGTCCCCGTGTTGTGTCTCTGTGCTGTCTCTCTGGTCGGCCCTGTTGTGTCATGTCTCCGTGTTTCTTTGCCTTCTGCATGTGTCAGGGTTGTGTCCGTCTCATGTTATGTTTCCTGTTTTAGTTTGAAGGTCCTTCGTCTTGTGTGTGCGGTGTTCTTCTTTGCTTCCCTTGGTTGGTTAGCAGATTCTGTTCAGCTGTGTTCCCCAGATGTCTCCACTCTGTCCTTACCACCTGTGTCTGTCCAGTGTTTCCTTGCAGAGTCCTAGTTGACTTCCTTGTTTCTGCTTCTGAGTCCTGCATTTGGGTCCTAACTCTGCTTCATGACAGAAAAACATGTAGCTTGTTTTTTTTAAATATATTTCAGCACTTTAAATGTGAATCCATTCACTTTCTAATATGATTATGAAGATGAGATTATAAATAGGTCTGAAGTGAAAACGACTTCCTGCTAATATCTCCTGATGCGCATGGACTCTGTAGAATGACGGGTGTGCCGCGTGGACTCGTATCAGGCCGTCGCTCTTATTCTTCTTGCTTCGGCTCTCAGAATAAAGGACTGCAGCAGCAGTGCATGCAGGATCAAATGTTTTGTCTAAAGTGCAGTCAGAACATCTGAATCCAATTTATTGGCATCATTTCAGCTTTTCAAGTTTTCTAGTTTTACTGTTGTTGCCACAAATCTTTGTTTCTGTCCAAAGTAAGTACGCGAGGGAGACGAAGGCTGAATGGAGCTGAAATGAACACACTAGCACTTAAACACAACATGATACTGATCACAAGGCGTAAACATGCCACGGTTCCACAATCTAAGGATTCATGTCTGCTGGCAAAGCCGAACCTCCACAGGACTGCAAAAGAGAAGACTTCAGCAAACAGTTATTAGAAGTATTAATAATTACTCTGTGCAGTGCAGTTCACCTTAACTCACCTGGAGACTCGTCCACATGAGGACGCATAAACAGCTGAAGCTCTGCAGGAATATATTCAAACCAAATCTGGTTGAAATGGGGACGTTTCCTTCGCCTATTAAACTCGCTATCATGGAGCGAATTTGACTTGGAACGTCTCCGCCTTTAAACTCGGTCACATCCATCCCCACTCTATTAGATGCCACAATCAGCCGCAGCTCCTAAAGAGCTTCTGTCTGGGAATGCTATTACCTGCAGTAAGTAATGGCGGAGGAAGATAACGATTATGGAGCCTCCATCATTTTTCCTGCTCGCCTTTCCCGCACATACCACAGGTGGAGTGAGCTCAGCGGATGGAAGCTTTAAGGGGGTCAAACCTCCTCCGTCACTGTCTGGGCTGCACGCAGTGGATAATTGAGGCAGCTGTATTGATATCCTGCTCCACCGCAATGAAGGAAAATCACCTCTATTTACCGTTAATGGCTTCGGGAGACGGACACCGTTAATGCTGAGCAGGAAGCAGAAGAGCTTCAGGGAGAGTTCATTGTAAAAATGAGCCTAAAAGCAAACAATGGAAACGCACATGACAGGAGATAAAACAGCGCATGTCTGAAAGTTGGTCGACTAAAGCTGCTCGCTGCTGTCCACAGGAGGATCGCCTTTATTCTCCCGTGATGATGATGATGATGATCAAACTCTGCAGGCTGCCATTGAACATTCACTTCATTTATTTGTGGCTGTTCTTAATTCAACCCCACTGCATTGAGCTATTTGACACTTTCAGCTCTTTCTGCCGCCTCACATTTTCTCTCACTGGCTTCGATCTGCAGACGCTCTCAACATTTCAACTGGAAACTGTTTCCATTGTTTGCTCTGACAGCAGCTGTTCCTGCTGTCACACAGCTAATCACCAGGCTGACACGCCTGTAGCCTTTCTTACAGTTTGGTCATTTCAAATCGGACTCAGCTGAAAAAATAAATCTTAAGTCATTCTGCATATATATATATTTCATTTTTCATGCACACTGGACCTCTCTGAGAAGTACATTCAATATTCAAAACGAATCCATCTGTTCAGAAACACCCGTCCTGTAATTGCTCATTTAGATTGCAGAGGTGGTGCCCACGGGTGGATTAACCGTCACAGAGACTGGGGTTGAGGTGGTGTCCTGTGAAAGCCTGGCCTGCAGCTTTCCTGGATGTGTGATCAGAGAAAAGTTTGTCTTTTATGTTTATAAGACAAACTTTATAAGGGAACAGTTGTTTCCGGGGTTTACGTCAGACCTTATCCCTGATGATCATTTCTCCCTCGGTAATAAACACACATTTATTATTGGCACGACGAACATTTTGTCCTTCCACACCGAATGCTTGGTTATTGATTCAGTTATTAATGTCTCACTTTTAGCCAACGAGCTCTTCTGTTCTTGATGAAATCTACAACATTTGAGAAACCAGAAGAATGAAGGTGGGGATGGTGGAGGCTGACGTAGATGAGAGTAACCAGCGGTGTAACTGGCGTGTGAAATATTGCGGTGGGCTGCGTGGGGCCTGTGGATCGCTGTAATGACGTTACAGAGACGTTTGATTTTGTGCTTCTGGGTCGATGTTTTAAAAAGGTCAGCTTCATAGTTCGTGCCAGGAAAGAGATCAGATCTGACGTGGATGTGGATTTATGTTTGAAAGTGTAATGTCTCAGTTATGACCAGGGTTGAATTATTCATAGAGATTCATATAAATGTGAAGGGGCTGTAATGTTTGTTGTCTCCTGTTGAAGGAGACGTACACTGACTGATGGCTTCAGTGGAGCTGCAGCAGTGAAGCTGCAGGAGGATCCCTCTGCCTGCACTCAGCTTTCTTCTTTCATTATTATTATTATTATTATTCCTGCATTAGTGTAATTGTGCACTGCGGTCCTTCAGTTCCTGCCAGAGAAAAGCACCTTTTAATGGGGCTATTGGTTTTCACCGAGGCTAACCTTGGCATTTATGTTCTACGGCTTTACTTCTTCATTTTCACTGCAGGCTTTATTTAGTAAAGATGTTCTTTTATACGCAGCTTACACATCAGCAGTCATTAAATCTGTAGCTTCAATGTAAAATCTATAATGTTTGCATACCATTTTTTAAATTCAGTGCATTTTTCATCTGCAGCTGTGCCCTCTGTGCAGAACAGCAGATCCAAGTTCTCACCCACACTGGTTCCCACTAGCAGTCCTTGCTACCTTTAAGCGGTACCCAGGGCCACTGCAGTAGCTGGTAGTATCTGTCAGTACCTGCTGGTCTCAGCAGACTGTACAGCAGCTGTTGTCACCAGTTTTATGCTGAAGCCATAACCTCGAGTCACAAGAACCAGGTTTCCATTATTAAAGCCGTATATATGAGCAGTTACTATATTAGTGCTATCAGCCGAATCCAAACTGTAGTAAAAATTAAACTATTTCTTGGTTTGTTGTTGGTGTGTTTTTGCTGGTTGTCCCAGAGTAGTCATGTGACAGTGACCAGCAGCTGGTCTCCAGCAGTAATCCTTCCAAACCAACACAGTGACTGGTTACCATCAGTGCAAGCACGCAGTGGTGGTCCCAGTGGTCCCAGTACCATGCACTACAGCAGCCCCCAGCAGGCAGCATCAATCCCCACTGGACCTGTTTGCCATGACAGACGCCTGGTGGTAAAGATGTCATGAGTCATCACTGAGCTTCTGGCCATAACAGCAACATTATTATTGGACGGTCTTTACCTTATTTGTTCTATTTATCCGCAACACCTTAAAGGCCGCTCTGTGAAAACCGGTCCGTGACAGAAAAGGTCGAGGACCGCTGCTCTAACTGATAATGAAGCTACCTCAGGTGCGGTCAGGCAGGTATACCAGGATCGCTTTGGGTTTAGAACACATTTTGTGTAATTATAACAGTATGTCCTGGTTACATTAGAAATGATTTCAGTATAGTTTTTAATAAACGTGTAAGAAAGAAGAACACTCCCACATGCTGTCCACGTCTCCAGCGGACACACAGCCAGCGGCTGGTTGGAGGACGTTAGTTGGTTTTCATTGTAAATTCGTTACTTCAGATTCTTAATCGTTTCCTGTTGGTGGAGACATTGATCATGTGATCGGTGTCTGCAGGTGTCTGGGCATTATGTATCTGCAGACTGTGCGTGTGTGTGTGTGCGTGTGCGTGTGTGTGTGTGTGTGTGTGTGTGTGTGTGTGTGTGTGTGCGTGTGTGTGTGTGTGTGTGTGTGTGTGCGTGCGTGTGTGCACTGCAGCAGCATCCTCCCTGTTCACATAACTAAACATGGACGCTGTGACCTTTCCATGAAACACACTGATTCCTCCCGGAGGCTCTGATCTCTCATCGATCCTGCGTCTTAACTGTACTTCAGGCAGGAAATGAAGATGAAAGGCTTCAGAATATGAAGTGTAACAAAAAGCAGCTCCAGCTCGATACATGGAACCCTTCCTGGCCCCGCTCGATCCCGAATATGAACCTCTGCAAACCTTTAATGAGCTCGCTCTCTGCAAAACAAGCATCAGATCTGTTTGTTTGTTTCCACTTTTACTGGCAAACACATGATGCTGAGATACATGAACTACTTTGTGTGTTAAGATTTGGAAATTCATTGGTCCACGCACTGGTTACACATACTGTAGTTATCGGCCATAAGTTGGTGGTACTGTGATAGTTTGAGGTACTTCTACTAAAACGTCGTTGGTGTTTATGTGTTTCCCAAGAAGACGGCAGCGACACTCGCAGCAGTTAGCAGTTATGCAGTTACACACACACACACACACAAAGCCAATGCACTTTGTTCCTTCGCAGTACAGACTGCATCACATACAACAGAACCAGATGAGGCCGTACGGTGAAGTGAGAGAGGATTTCTGCTTTTCTTTATCCACCAAGCAGACATGTGTGCTCCTTCCTGTCTCCACTCGTTCCTCTCAGGTCGTCCACAGCTTTGTTCTGAGACCAGAGGAAGCTGATGCTTACCCCTCCATCAGTGCTGCTTTGTGCCGTAGCTTTCACGACGCCACCGCATATTCGTACCGTTTCCTGCTTCCAGTACAGACACTTAGAAAGAGGCAGCAAAATAATGTGAAGTCTATCTAACGGTGATGGGATGATAATTAATGGGTCTTCATGTGGGGGGGGGGCTGCGGGACGGCGCTTTAAAAGCTTAAGCAAACAAGAAAGTCTTAGAGTTCCTCCAACTTTTCAGATAATTGTTTCACAGCAATCGATGCTAACGAGCAGTGAGGAATGAGCTGTGATTATTCAGACGCCGCAGAGGCTCCACAGACGTTCGTGCTGCAGGCCCCGGGTACGTTCTCATAACCAATGGCAACAATTTAAAGAAATCAATTAGGGAGTCCTGCTGACGCTTCAAATCTGTGGCCTGCAGTCCCACCAAAACTAGGAAAGTCACATGATACGGGTCAGTTATCGCCAGCTTCACCTCGTGGAAAGGAACAGCAGATTGTGAATTAGGCTCCCGGGGGATTGTGGGTAAGTTTGACAGGGAAAGTGTGTTAAAGAACGGGACCGAGAGCTTTTCAAGCAGCTGTGGAGGCAGATACACTGATAACTCACAGATCGCTTATGATCGCGCGTCACTATGACCTTCCTGACATCACTGTGACATCAGTATTTTCTCCTTTGTCTCTCTGACTTGACAAAGAATTTACAAAGTGGTGTTTGAAAGGCTCTGAAATGGTTTGCAGCCCTGTGACCCCTCGGTGCTGCGTCTCTGACCCAAAGGTGCAAATCGTCCCCACAAACAGAAACCTCACACGGGACCGAGTGATGTGTGTTTGAAGATCAGCTTGTTGGGTTTTTAAGAGTTTGCAGAGTTGCTGCTATTTTCAGCGCGAGCTGCTTTGTGAACACTTCCACTTCCCCGCTGACCTTAAACCCCTGCAAAAAGCAAACGTCTGTATTCAACCGACCTGCATTTCACAGGCATGCATCACCGCTGCGACTGCAGGCAGCACGTCAGCCGAGGAGGGAGACCAGGAGCCTTTCATCTTATTTTTACTTCAGCTTGTTCTCTCACCAGACACAGCCTGAACCGTGTGCATGGCATCGTGTGGCATTAAAAACACACCATCTTCACTCAACACCTCCTCTCCATATTTGGTTTTATCTACTCCATCGTCTACTTCCCAAAAATAAAATCCAACCGAAGGTTTTGGAGGAAGTGCTGCACACAATGTAGAGGCACAAGTATGAGATGATACGAGGTCTGCTGAGCTCAAGTCATCAAAGAAATCCCTCCAGAGGTGCAGGAGAAGAAGACGTGCAGGACTGACGACATGTTTTCATTATTACAGGCCCGTCGCTGGACTGTACTGATCACACCTGGATCAATGATGATTGGCTGATGACCCAAACTGAGCTGTGAGGTGCTGGGCGAGTCCTCTTTGTGAAAAGCTCATCAAGCTTGACATCCCAGAATACTTCCACAGCTCCGGAGCAAGACTGGAAGGTTGGTAGTTTGAGTCTCAGCTCCATCAATCTGCTCACCTCCAATAATAAAGACACTGAAGTGCTGCTTTGTGAGTCTTTGTAGGAGAGCAATGATTTAAATGCATGAAAACACACACACACACACACACACACACACACACACTGAGCTGTTTAGTCAACATTGCTCAGTGGAGCATCACAGCACTGCTGGCTGCTTTGCTGCAACACATGGAGGAACCAGCTCTGCAACACACACACAAACACACTCATCTCCTGGCTGTGCTGCAGGCGGAGGATGGATGTTTGGGGTCAGAGCTGCTGGAGTTTGTCGTGTTCTGGCTTGTGTGTGACCGTGTGTGTGTGTGTGTGTGTGTGTGTGTGTGCGTGTGTGTGTGTGTGCGTGTGTGTGTGCGCGTGTGTGTGTGTGCGTGTGTGTGTGTGTGTGTGTGCGTGTGCGTGTGTCTCCTGTCAGATTGAATTGGTGTTTCTGCCAGGTTTGCAGAGGAGCAGCTCACCTGTAGCTTCTGTGTTCACCACACCTGACACGCTCTCACACGAGTTGTGATCAGAGCAGCGTCAGGAAACAAACTGCAGGTCAGCACACACACACACACACACAGCCTCTGATAAATGAAGTGTGAGTCTGCTGTCTGAAGCCAATCGAGATGGTCGACGGTCCTGGACGGGAAATATTGTCTGTCTCTGTGTTTACAGAATTCAGAGCTGGGAATGATTGAATTAATCTTCAGGTGTGTGTGCGTGTGTGTGTATGTGTGTCAAACAGCAGCAGTGTTACTGAGAAAAAGCTCTCTGCCAATGAACAGTCGAGTGCTGCGTTACTGTGAAAAGAAGTGGTGGTTTGTGCAGAGAGTGAGACCCTGGACTGACAAACACAGGTGTTCCCCCTCATCACCCGACCTCCACGTCATCTACAGTAACTTAAAGTTTGGAAACAGCAGAGCAGCAAAAAAGCTCTAAAACCAAACGCAGGGTGATGGTAGCTCGCTTCGTCCTTTTGTAGGCACGGGGGGGGGTCAGCGCTCAGAAGGTCAAAGGGTCAGAACGACTGACACATGGGACGCTGTGCAGAGACAGAGCCTGGCTATAAGACTAACAGCGTCACACTGATGGTAGCCTCCATCTTCAGGTATTTAGCTTACTGACTACTACTTTACTCCCAGAGGAGAAAGTGTAACATGTTGTTATGAACGTTGTGTGGCGCCTCTGCTGGTTTTCAGTGACACTTTAAACAGTTTACTGGTTAAACTGGTTTAAATTCCATTTCATGTGGAATGAAAAAGGTTTAAAAAATCTTAGATTTAATTTAACCTCAGAATATTTAATTTTATATTATAAAAAGCATCTCAAAATGTAAAATGCTGAGTCGAGTTAATGAATCGCTCTTTAATGCATTAACGTGCGCTGACTGACTTTGATGGCATTTTCTTCCCATTGAAGAAGACACGTGAACGTCTGTTATTCCGGTACCGGCTGCTCCCAGGAGGAGGCCGAGGGGAAAACGACATGTTAACAGAGAGGGAGAGCCAACATCCACCTCTCTTTATGTTTCACGCTCACTGCCACACGCTGAGCGCAGCAGGAGTGCTGCTCCTCACTGGGAGGCATCATTATGGATCTCCATCTCTGCGCCGATCGTCCCACGGCAGCTCGGCAGGAGCGAGCGGCCTCGGAAGACACGTCTCTGCCGCTTAGCTTTGTTTTCTCTGTGAGTGGAGCGAAAGGGAGGATCACTGGAATATTCCCATTTTTTTCCAATTTGACCTTGCTTAACTGGTAGCGCTGTGGGTGTGCGCAGGTTGCCATACGCATGACGGTGCATCGTGTAAGTGCACAAAAAGCAGTTCCCATTTGTTCCTTCCATCCATCCTTCGGTTTTCTGAAGCACTTCTTCAGGTTGGTGCCTGAAACAGTCTGACAGCAGGCGTCGCAGTGCAGCCGCTCTCGTTCTGTTCAGCGTAGACTCGTCAGCACAGACACAGTCCTACTTTCAAGCCTCCTCAGCCCAGAAAGCCCAGCTTCTCACCACACCTCGTTCTCTCACACATTCAGGCTGCTGGGCTTTGGCAGTGTGACGTTAGCGGTTCGAATACAGCCGCTTTTCTTTGTTTGTCTGTTTCCCAGAATGCATCAGAGGACTGGCGGCCGGCAGCTTAGTCGTTTACAGCTCTCCTGAGAGTTCAGTCAGACCTGTTTGGCTGCTCAGGATTTCAAATGAGCTGGTGAAAAAGCTTGTTTACCTGCTTTGCTCTTCGTCACGTTTCAACCTGAGCTAAGTGTTGCACCGCGTCAGGACGTCGTTAAGTGCACATAAAGGCCAACAGCTGAAAGAAGTCATGATGTGAAACTGACCAAAGCGTTCGCTGGCTTTCTGTTGAGCTGCATCAACACTGGATGAGTCGCTGGCTGACACGACGTTCGATACTCAAACGCGGTGAGAGAAAGTCGTGCAGGTTTGTTTACTCTGTGTTTGCGGTGCTGAAATCAGCTCCTTGATGTCGAGCTGATCAAAATATCTCAATCATAAATGAGATCATTTAGTTGGTGTCAGAGGCTGTTAAAGCTCAACTCAGCTGAACCTGCTAAAAAGTCTTTGATTCTGTCAAAGCCAAAGAAAGTCATTGAGGTTATTAATTCAGGCCCGGTGGTCTGAACACAACAGCATAATAGTGTGTAATTAGCCCAATCAGGTACATTGTTGCTAGGCTTCCAGAGAAGCCTGCGGTGTGTATTTGCTGTGCGCTGGCGCTGCTGTTAATGACTGGAGCTGCTGTTAGCCCCTCAGCTACTGGTAAATCGCAAATCAGGCGCTCTGAGTCACAGCTCTGTTCAAAGCTAATAGAGTGAATTCAGGGACAGGTTGTTGTTGTTGTTTGTGTTCGGTCCCCTCGGCGATATCGACACGAAATAAGCAGGCGGTGCGCGGCGGTCTGGCTACAGCTGCAAACACAAGAAGCCAGAGCATCAATTAAAAGTGAAGCCTCCTCGTGTCTGTTTCCACAGATCTCTGTACGGCCAAGGAAATGTTCAAATCAGCGTTAACAACGAACAGAGTTGTGATTTTTCCATCCAGGTGGTGGAGAAAGTTTCAAGATCAGTGGAAATTTAAGCCAATCAGAGGAAAGTTGGGCGGATGGTCATAAAGAAGCAGAAGCTAAAACGTGCTGTCATAGTGTCTGAACCAAGGCCTAGAACAGATTAGTTTGGACGGTGGATCATACAAAGCTAATCTAGTGAAGTGCAAGAAGAAGCAAATAGAGCTGGAAATAAGCAGAGAGCTGCAAACCCTGAAAAGTGGATGGATGGACAGAAATGGGCAAAACAGTTTAAGATTTCTTCACCAACCAGGCACAAACCTGACACAGGGCCAGAGTTTGCCACCTGCAGCCAGATATACCAGATTCTCAATCACATCAAAGGGAGCACCCAAATTACAAGCCTGACTGGGACTCTGCGCACCGCAGCCGGCACCCATCCTTTCACTCAGCCGAGCCACGGCCGGTCTAACTCAGCTCCTGACTTTCAGGATTTTTGATGCAGAACCATGAGTCGTGTCTCAGTAGGTCTCTGGTAGCGTTATTGTACAGTGAATACATTTGATACGTTTGACTTCTCACTGCTGTTTCTGTCACAGACCGACAGCTTAATTTGTTTTGGGACACATTCAATGGAAGGCAATGTGAAAACAGTGTAAAGGGTTTCTTTTTAAATTCTATTTCACTAGCAGGGACCACATCCTTGGTAACGGTGGGCGATGAGGGATGAGGAGTGTGAATGGTGCTGCGGTTTGGGGAAGGCCTTGAAGGGGACTGGCGACGGCTCTCGGGCCGGGCAGATCCCCATGTACTAACGAGAAATAAATGGAGGAAAGGAAGAGAGGAAAGAAAAGGGGGGCGCGGGGGGGGGGGCATGAAAATGAGAACAGCAGGTATTGGAGGGGGGGGAGGGGGGGGGGGGTTATAGCCTGAGGCCAGAGAGGGGGTGAAGGAGGAGTGGTCCCACTCCTGAAATTCAGATGATATCTCCACTAAAAATCATCAGGAGCTTATCCAGGATGCAGACACACTCAGTCTCTTGTCATGTTTTTACAGTACCCTGCTGTGACCACTGTGACCGTATGACACTAACACTGACTCTGGATCTCTACGATTCTATTTAAATGCCATCTTTCTTTTACAGCATTGCATTAGACTACACAGTAGTACGTGTACGGCTGGGGAGCAGGGACGGTACCTTGCTCAGGGGAACCTCAGGGTAGCCGTTCAGTGGGTTTGAACCCCCAACCCTTCTGGTCATGGGGCCAGTTAACTTTAAGGTTAGAAAAAAAGTTAATTTGTTACAGATTCTGCTTTATTGTGAAAATATAATTAAAATTATTAGCGCTCATTATTTGAGAACAAGTTTGTGCACGCTGCTGCCACCTGCTGACGCAGATGAAGATCAGTAACATTCCTAAATTTCCTTTCTGGAGTAGTTTAACATTGTGCTTGTTAGGATTTCAGTGCCTGTTATTCAGTCGTTTGCTCAGTTTGTTGATCTGTATCGGCCTCCAGGACATAAATATTTATCGTCTTAGGCTGAAGATCTTGTTGAAACTTTCTTGCTTTAAGCTTTGTGACCAACATTCTGAGCTTGGGCTTTGTAGAAAAGGTGTGACGTCAATGTTTGTATGTATCTGACTCTTCATGGGTAACAAGCACACGTCAGCCTCCCCCAGGTAAACTGCAGGTTAGCAGAATTATCTGCCGTGTGTTGCTGCAGCACTTATCGCCACGCCTTGTACCCACCTAATTAGGAGTGGCGTCATTACGTCGGTGCAGGAAGTGCAGAACGGTCTGTCCTCCATCAAACTCTTCCCACGTTGTGGCGATGACACAACCCTTATCGTATAACAGAAGGGTCTGTCTGCTGATCTCAGTGGCGAGGCTAACGTCGGCTAATCAGCTAGGCTAAAAGTTCAGCCCAGGCTACAGTGTGGGCCACGACACATGGCTGCTGTAATGGCCAATTAGAGCTGACACAGTATGGAGGAGTCAGACATGTGGAGGAGATTAGAGCCACGTCAGCGGGTGGGTCATCGCTCCACTGGGAGGGGAGGAAGTGGGTGTACGGTCTGATCTGTCCAGCGTTCTCCTCCGTATTTATAATCGAAAAGACGTCAGCTCTGAGATTCAGGAGCGGTACTCTGAAGCAACATGTCTGCTATTTTAAGATGTGTACGACATATAAAGCCGTTTTCATAGAGGGAGAAGGTCCAGGTCTTTACATGATGTCCTCCATACAACTGATTCCTAAATTCTTCTTAAAGACAGAAATAAAATTTAAATGAGATGAAAACATCCGCCTGTTAGTTTTTGTGCTGAATTTTCCCTGTTTAGTGTGTAGAAGTGAATCTGAGTGCAGTGTTGGGTTTTCTTCAGTTTTGTTCAGCTTTTGGATCATAGTCTTTTTATTAACCCTGAGAGAAGCCGCATATTATATTTAAGTGTATGGGAAAATGACCTAGCCAGGACCCAATTCCCAATTTTCTGAACCCTTTCACGTCCAAAGTAAGATGGACAACACTGTCCGGTGTAACCTGTGGCTCATTGCTCCCCTGCCATTTGCAGATTGGTCACACGTGGTTTATACTTTCATTAACTTTCCATGCACTGATGATGATGTCATGCACTGATGATGATGTCATGCACTGATGATGATGTCATGCACTGAAGCTTCTCACACATTCAGAGATCCCAAGTTGCACAAAAAAGGATCCCAGACTTTTTTTTTGGATCTTTCACAACAGAATTCAGTTTTTATTTAGAGGGATGAAATAACAACAGTGGCCAAGAACGCAGAGAATTAATCCACGTTTTTTTGTCACCATTCATAGTTTATGTCACATTTGGAAGGAAACCCAGCGATTGTCGAGGCTGATGATGAGGAGTCCATAAAGCACAGACTCTTCTTCAGTTACATTAAACACAAGTTGAACTGTTTGCCTTTTCAGCAGACTTTCATCTCATTACAGATTTATCTCGTTGTCAGCGAGACGTTACACTAAAGCCTTTATTTCAGTTTTCCTCTGGATTCATCCTAAAGATGTTCAGATCTGTTCGACCTTAAGATCTTTGTTATTAGATGCCGTATGGTGCCATCTGGCTAATTATGATGGGAGATTTATTTAGTTGCATCGTTTGACCTTTGTTGGTCTGCTCCAGCTCAACTCGCCGTAATTATTCTTCAGAGACACAGTTTGGCTTAAACATTTTATCATTGTTGTTTAAGTTATAGTAAAATGTGTCAGCTGTGAAGAGAGTTGCTGGATTTGTGAGTTTCGTCTGCCGAGGTCAACACTGGTATCTCCTAGACTTGTAGTCAAGATCGCCTAAACCAAGACCAAGACAATACCAAGACCAGAGGGTATGGAGACCAAGACAGACCGAGTCAAGACCAAGACAAAGTCGAGACGAGACAAAAAGTCTTTAAACTGCAGCCAGATGCTGCTTCGTTTATGGGTCTCAGGCATATTTATGTGTTTTTGCTTTCGCACAGCCCTCCTCACCGCTGTCTACTGTCTCACTCACTCACTGAGAGGACAGACGCACGCTCCACTTGACTGTCGCGTCTCTGACCCTCTCTGTTTTTCACATAATGATATTATCCTATATCCTCGCATGTGATTGGCCACAATATGGAGGGATTGGAGCATAGCTGAGCCACTGTGTGAGAGCTGAGCAGCCAAAGGAAATTAAGTGAGGAGCCGGCTCTCGCTCAATGGGAGTCGACTCTCACTACAAAGCACTCTCTAAGCACGGCTCTTAGAGCTGATGCTTTTGTGCATGACACATTATCGAACGTTACGTTGCGTGTTATGGATACTGTTGACTCCAAATCTCCCGACCACTATGTCGATCTGAGACACCAAGACAGCGAGACCAAGACAAGACCAAGACCACGTAAAAGTGGTCTTGAGACCGGTCTCGAGACATCCACCTCTAGTATCTCCATTTCTCTGCTCCATAATGACTCCTTTCACTCCTCATTCTCTGCCTTCTTTTCTCATTTGCTTTACTTATCACATCTGTATCCTAGGTCTTCGTGCCACTCTAATTTCTCTCTCGATCTTTGATTTTTTTATTTTTGTACTCAGCTGTAACTGAGCTGGGTAGTAGATGTAGTCACTTTCTACCTTATCTACCACTCTCTTTTTCTATTGTTCTTTTTTTCCGGACACTACAATGACTTTGTTAGATCTTATTCATCTGGAGGAAATGCATAAACACATTCAAGCCAGCAGCAGCAGGAGATTCTGGCCTGAAAACAAATCAGTAGCAAAAGAGGAGGTTTGGTACGTTGCACACCACAGGCCTAAGTTTTATGTTTTCCATCACAAAAAGCTGACATTTCAAGCACCAGCAGTTTGAAGAAGAAACATGAGAACATCTCCTGAACATGGATTTTTTTACTCCAGTGAAGATTTAAATCTGGAGTCTAGTTTCTCCTTAATTTTCCTGGTTACCACGGTGCCTAGTCCAGATAAGTCTTACAGCATCTGTTGTAATGCCAAAAGACTTTGATGATGGTCTATCAAACTACGTTTCACTTGAAAGACCTTGGCCTTGGAGGAGGTGTTCCTCTCGCTGAAGCAAGAAAGCTGAGGTACAATCTTCACGTCACCTGAGGCCTCAGCGGCTGCGCTGATTACAGGCAGCAGTTTTATTCTATTTTGGGCGTTGCAGACTTGTGGATGTGCAGGTTGCTGCAGAGGTTTGTTTTCTTTTATTTTAACCCAGAGCCTTCAGTGTGTTTTTGTTCCCTCATACCAAAAAGATATGACTGATCTGAAACAGCTTTCCAGCTGACGAGTTCTTCTAGTTCTTCTAGTTCTAGACACCTGTGCGCTCTCCTCTTTGTGCTTTTCATAAATAATTGTTTGAGCCTGACTGACAGTAAACACACAAATTAGCCATTGTGCTAACTGCATTAGGGAGCTCCAACCAGGGACGCCTGCTGGCTAACCTGCTCACCGGTGTATTCATCCTCTCAGGCTGGTTGGTTTGTACTGGAGGGAGCAGCAATAAGACATGAAATATCCAGCACATGTACCTGAGCCCTGGGAGGGGAAACCTGTGCAGGACGGGAATGTTGAAAGCTGTAGCTGTGTCAGAGCGGGGATTATGCTCGTGCATGAATAACTTTCACCTGTGGCATCAACAGGTCCCACTGTTTGAGTTGGAGTTCACTTTGATGTAAAGGTTTTCTGTTCAGACGTGTCAGCAGACCCTCAGGGATGGATGGTTGGGCTAATGAGCTGGTAGAGGTTTCTGACACACAGCCAACAACAGGTCATCTTGGAAAAAGCACGTCGTACGTTCTGCGTTTAATAAACAGATTGGACCTGAGTTTAAAAAAACAGTATAGCCACTGTAAGTCTAAATCTTTTTTTTTACTCTTTTATAAAGTGAAAAAAAGTCCAGTTTCAAATTGCTTGTTTGTTTTTTAATCCATAAGAAACCAGCCTGGATTAATGTATTAAGATGAAAACACAAACATGCTGTCGTTACATCATCAGCTGTCATTATTAACAACACAGTCTTTACATGTTGGATTTACTTAATATGTTCTGGGCTTCTGCAGCTCTGATGGGGTTTGGACTGGAGGTGGGCAGAGAGCAGGCAGCTCCGAGCGTCCTGTTTGTTCTCCTGCAGTAAAGTACTCCACCATATTCAAACTAAAATTGCTTACTTAAGAAGATTAGACAGAAAATGTGTAATCAACCAGGAACAAAGCTGGAGCGTGGAGAAATTGTAAATGTCAAAAATACACCCGACCATCCTCTGTGCAACTTTCAAGAGATGCTAAATCAGGCCACAGGACAATATTTGAGTAAAGCCTCCGTCACGCACTGAATCAGGAGCACCCTCGAGGAGCTGCTTTGAATATTTGGATCCCTTTTCAAGTGCAAATGTGTGTTGGAGGAAATCAGTGCAGAGAGAGTGCAGTCTGGTGGGGCTGTGAAGCTCTGATGAAGGCTGAAATGTGTTGGCAGCTGTTTTCCTCATTTTTTTTTCACACTAGAATTTCCACTTCCTGCCATGTGAGAGATGAGAGACGGAGTTATAGCGAGAGTTCTGGAGGAAACCCAGTCTGAACCGACTGAATGCTTTCAGGTGACGGAGCTTCTTCTCAGTCCTCTTCAGCTTCATACATCAAAAGCAGAAGGTTGAGAAGCTCGGTGCTACACGGCAAAACGACTCGTCTGTTATTCGCTCGCTCTGGGTCTGGGCCCAGTCCTCCAAACGGGCCTGGGTCTCGGCTGGTGCTGGAAAGGATTCAGGTGACAAAAATTATCACAGGTGGAAGAAAACTGGTGTTTAAAGATGTGATATGAAAGAATCTTAGCTTCTAAGTTTCTTTTAGCTGCTAGATGTTTGTACATGGAGGCAGCAGCCAGTGGGAAACCAAATCAACCTGAAGTAGTGCAAGAAATGCAGCAGAGAGCAACACACAACGCCACTGTGTGTGTGTCTGTGTGTGTGTGTCTGTGTCTGTGACCGTGTGTGTGTGTGTGTGTGTGTGTGTCTGACCGTGTCTGTGTGTGTGTGTGTGTGTGTGTGTCTGTGACCGTGTCTGTGTGTGTGTGTGTGTCTGTGACCGTGTCTGTGTGTGTGTGTGTGTCTGTGACCGTGTCTGTGTGTGTGTGTCTGACCGTGTCGGTGTGTGTGTGTGTCTGTGACCGTGTCTGTGTGTGTCTGTGACCGTGTCTGTGTGTGTGTGTGTCTGTGTCTGTGTGTGTGTGTCTGTGTCTGTGTGTGTGTGTCTGTGACCGTGTCTGTGTCTGTGTGTCTGTGTGTGTGTCTGACCGTGTCTGTCTGTGTGTGTGTCTGTGACCGTGTCTGTGTGTGTGTGTCTGTGTGTGTATCTGTGACCGTGTCTGTGTGTGTGTCTGTGACCGTGTCTGTGTGTGTGTCTGACCGTGTCTGTGTGTGTGTCTGTGACCATGTCTGTGTGTGTGTGTCTGTGTGTGTGTCTGTGTGTGTGTGTCTGTGACCGTGTCTGTGTGTGTGTCTGACCGTGTCTGTGTGTGTGTGTCTGACCGTGTCTGTGTGTGTGTCTGTGACCGTGTCTGTGTGTGTGTGTCTGTGACCATGTCTGTGTGTGTGTGTCTGTGTGTGTGTCTGTGTGTGTGTGTCTGTGACCGTGTCTGTGTGTGTGTCTGACCGTGTCTGTGTGTGTGTGTCTGTGACCGTGTCTGTGTGTGTGTGTCTGTGACCGTGTCTGTGTGTCTGTGACCATGTCTGTGTGTGTGTGTGTCTGTGTGTGTGTGTCTGACCGTGTCTGTGTGTGTGTGTCTGTGACCGTGTCTGTGTGTGTGTGTGTCTGTGACCGTGTCTGTGTGTCTGTGACCATGTCTGTGTGTGTGTGTGTCTGTGTGTGTGTGTGTGTGTCTGACCGTGTCTGTGTGTGTGTGTCTGACCGTGTCTGTGTGTGTGTGTGTCTGTGACTGTGTCTGTGTGTGTGTCTGACCGTGTCTGTGTGTGTGTGTGTCTGTGACCGTGTCTGTGTGTGTGTCTGTGACCGTGTCTGTGTGTGTGAGTCTGACCGTGTCTGTGTGTGTGTGTCTGTGTGTGTGTCTGTGACCGTGTCTGTGTGTGTGTCTGACCGTGTCTGTCTGTGTGTGTGTCTGTGACCGTGTCTGTGTGTGTATCTGTGACCGTGTCTGTGTGTGTGTCTGTGTGTGTGTCTGTGACTGTGTCTGTGTGTGTGTCTGTGACCGTGTGTGTGTGTGTGTGTGTGTGTGTGTCTGTGACCGTGTGTGTGTGTGTGTGTGTGTGTGTGTCTGTGACCGTGTCTGTGTGTGTGTCTGACCGTGTCTGTGTGTGTGTGTCTGTGACCGTGTCTGTGTGTGTGTGTCTGTGTGTGTATCTGTGACCGTGTCTGTGTGTGTGTCTGTGACCGTGTCTGTGTGTGTGTCTGACCGTGTCTGTGTGTGTGTGTGTCTGTGACCGTGTCTGTGTGTGTGTGTGTGTCTGTGACCGTGTCTGTGTGTGTGTCTGACCGTGTCTGTGTGTGTGTGTCTGTGACCGTGTCTGTGTATGTGTGTCTGTGTGTGTATCTGTGACCGTGTGTGTGTGTCTGTGACCGTGTCTGTGTGTGTGTGTCTGTGTGTGTATCTGTGACCGTGTCTGTGTGTGTGTCTGTGACCGTGTCTGTGTGTGTGTCTGACCGTGTCTGTGTGTGTGTGTGTCTGTGACCGTGTCTGTGTGTGTGTGTGTGTCTGTGACCGTGTCTGTGTGTGTGTCTGACCGTGTCTGTGTGTGTGTGTCTGTGACCGTGTCTGTGTATGTGTGTCTGTGTGTGTATCTGTGACCGTGTGTGTGTGTCTGTGACCGTGTCTGTGTGTGTGTGTCTGTGTGTGTGTCTGACCGTGTCTGTCTGTGTGTGTGTCTGTGACCGTGTCTGTGTGTGTGTGTGTCTGTGTGTGTATCTGTGACCGTGTCTGTGTGTGTGTGTGTCTGTGACCGTGTCTGTGTGTGTGTCTGACCGTGTCTGTGTGTGTGTGTCTGTGTGTGTGTCTGACCGTGTCTGTCTGTGTGTGTGTCTGTGACCGTGTCTGTGTGTGTGTGTGTCTGTGTGTGTGTGTGTCTGTGACCGTGTCTGTGTGTGTGTCTGACCGTGTCTGTCTGTGTGTGTGTCTGTGACCGTGTCTGTGTGTGTGTGTGTGTGTCTGTGTTTGTATCTGTGACCGTGTCTGTGTGTGTGTCTGTGACCGTGTCTGTGTGTGTGTCTGACCGTGTCTGTGTCTGTGTGTGTGTGTGTCTGTGTGTGTGTGTCTGTGACCGTGTGTGTGTGTGTCTGTGTCTGTGACCGTGTCTGTGTGTGTGTGTCTGCGTGTGTATCTGTGACCGTGTCTGTGTGTGTGTCTGTGACCGTGTATGTGTGTGTGTGTGTCTGTGACCGTGTCTGTGTGTGTGTGTCTGACCGTGTCTGTGTCTGTGTCTGTGACCGTGTCTGTTTGTGTAGTTTTGTTTGAGCTGCTGTGAACAGTTGTTGAGCTCACAGGTTGCAGAGATCTGTGAGGCAGCTGCACTTTGTTACTCAGTAAATTGTCAGAACAATGTGAAACTTTTCTTTTTGATAAAATATATTTGAATTGTCTTGTTTTGTCAGACCAACATGCAAAAGTCCTAAAATGTTGAGTTACACGTGTCGTAATTTTCCAAAATAAACATTCTCATATTTGAGAAGCTGAAACAAAAAAGCTCAATAATGAGTCATCAGAAAAAATGCCGTTGATAAAATGTCAGCTGTCAAAATGCCAGTTAAGCGTCACGTTGGTCCCCGAGGCTGACTGCAGCGAGGCGTCGGGATGTGAATCTGCAGCTGTGCAGCAGGAAACAGCAGCAGCATCTTCTCAGCCTCAGAGATGCAGGTGTGCAGATGGCGGCAAGACCGGGGGGAGGAGGAGGTGTGTGGATGAACAGCTGGAGAACTGGAGAGGGCTGAAGGAGGTGGAGGAGGGTGCCTATTTTTGCTGCCCTGAATATCATCCAGTGGATGCTGGTGGTTAATGTATGGGTGGCTTGTGGCACTCTCACAGCCAGAGCATGAGCGAGTGAGCCTGGGCAGGAGGGGAGGGAGGGAAGGGGGGGGGAGGAGGTGGCAGGCAATAGATCAAACGCGCCGAGATGAGCAGCATGGCGGCCAGCCCCCCTCCCCTCCTCCACGAGCCGTTCCCGGAGGTCATTTTGGGCCTGAGAAATAACAACCGCACCGAGCGGCACGCCGCGTCCTAATTGTGTGTCGCTGCACTCCATTGGTCGAGAAAAATGCAACTTAATCAGCTGGTCCAGCTCAGAGGTTCCCCAAAGAGCTGCAGCCGGGACAAACGTGCACGAGCGTTTTTCAAAGGGCAAAAAAGTGCACGTAGCACAAAGGGATCCCTGACAAAGGACTTTGAACGCTGCTTAAAACGTACGAGCTGCGATTAGTAAAAGTGCTTTTTCATGCTTTTATTCCAGCTGACATTAAATAGAGTTAATAACTGCATCACTTCTCCCTGCGTGTCTCTGTGGTTTTGATGGATGTCGCATCCCTCTGCTGGTTCACATGAAACGCACACACACGTGAGAGTGCACGTATCTGCATGAGCGGGCCCCGCCCACCATCAGCCTCACCAAATCAGTGACTGTTTTATTCCAACTACATAATAATGGGCATATTCTTTCATTGTTTTTTTTTTAAATTCCTCATTAAGATTTTAATTGTCGAGGATGTGAAATGAACTCAGAGCGTCACACGTGGACAACATTGTGTTTACTGTTGCCATGACAGCACTGTTCCTCCAGTACATTTAGAAAATAAACTGTATATTTTATTTTTGTAAATGTAATTTCTTTTTCTTTTACCGCGGCTCTTTTGTGTCCTGAGCTGGAACGAGTGTAAACTGTGTGAATGTCGAGTGCATCCATCTGACGTTTTAGTAGTTTGCATAATTCCTTTATTTTTAGCTAATATTTTGGGGGGAGGGGCTTAAAAAGACTAAAGTTTGTAGAAATCAATAAACAATGAAGAAATGTATTAAATCAATACAAGTATTTAAAATCTGTGACAGCTGCCCACACATGTCGGTGCAGGGCGACGTGAACGAGAGCACGTGCTCATACATCACACCCACATTTATGTGCGTTTCACATGCGCGGGCAGAGGGCCGCATCCTTACTCCTGGCGTTCCTGTGGGACTCCTCGTTTCCCGGGTTAATTCTTCTGTTGCTGTGCCCTTGAACAAGGCATCAGCAGAGAATGAGCCTCTCTGCGAGGCGAGCAGTAAACTGTTCTTCATCCTTTATTTCATCCGTATTCACAGCGTTTAAGATCACAAGATAAAATCGTCTTACAAAATAAAAGTATTGCTCACAGATTAGATTCGATCTCAGATTTCAAATATCACCCCGAGTCCTTTATGATTTATTAAACTCGTGATGAACGATGCTGTGTCCTCACAGACAAACAGGAGCACGCGTGAGGAGCCTGTGATCACGCTGTCAGCACGTCGTCCACAAAGCTTTACCTCAGCTGTGAGTCTGCACAGACACACTCGGGGTTTGTGTCCGTCTGACTGCAGAGGAACACACGGCAGCCAAACTGAAGCTAAACAGGAGGCACTTCATCTGTAAGGATGGGTGTTTTCTTCTAACTTTCAGATTCCTGCAACAAAAGCAGCTGATGGTGACACCATGACATCACAGCACACAGGTACAGGTGTGATAGTAACCGCTATCACCAGCCTGTGAGAAGTGTGTGTGCTGCAGAGCTGCAGAGCTGCACACAGACTCTGAATAAAAACAAGCAGCTAATCTCCACCCAGAACATGTTTTTTCTGCTTCATAGCAAACGAACAGATGTGACACAAAAGTAATTTGCTTTAATCTCTGAACATTCAAACAAATTCAATTAAATGATTTTAATTAATGGCAGATTTTTTTCTTTTTTTATAGAACAAATAAAGAAAAAATAAAATAGTAATGTGTGTGACTAAAATTAACCTAATATGCAGAATAAACTGCAGTTTGTTCTTCTCATCAGCTGTGTCTGAAATTTGGAGCCAGTACAAAAGGCTGCCCCACCCCCACTGCCAAAGAGCCAATCAGCAGCTGAACCAGGACACAGATTAAGCCAGTATGCTGCGTGCTAGCACACATACAGCATCTACCTGTGGTAAACATGCAGGTGAGTGGTCTTTCCACAAACCAGCTCCAGCTCCTCGTCCTCCAGGGTAAGAGGGCTGAGAGCAGCCCTGATTCCTGCACGCAGCGTCGGAAAGCGTGACCACAAAGACGTTTACAGCGAGCGCGAGGCCCTCAGACGTCCTTCACAGCAAACATCCTCACTTTCCTCGAGTGGCCCGGCTTTCACAAAACACACAGTGCACACACACACGCGGCAAATAAAAGGCTCTTCAGCCACAAACCAATTTTCTAGAGAGCGAGCATCCTTTGTAAGTCAGGTCGTCACGACAACGAGCCTGTGCTGCCTGCAGCCGCCGGGTCACCAGCCAATCACACGGCATTGATTATCTGTCAGCATCTTCCCCTCAGACACACATGCACACACACACAGACACACACACACACAGACACACACACAGACACACACACACAGACACACACACACAGACAAACACTCACACACAGACACAGTCACACACAGAGACACACACACACACAGACACACATGCACACACACACAGACACACACTCACACACACACAGACACACACACAGACACACACACTAATGAATACGTGTGTACTGAAGTTAGCTGCTGAGTTTGATTTTCATGTTTTTGTTTGTCAAACAACATATTTTATATTTTCAGTTCACTTCAACTTCATTAACAATGCACCAAATCACAACAGCAGTCACCTCGAGGTACTTTATACTGTACAGACCCCACAATAATACAGAGAACAATCATATGACCCCCTATGAGCAAGCACTTTGGCCACAGTGGGAAGGAAAAACTTCCTTTTAACAGGAAGAAACCTCCGGCAGAACCGGGCTCAGGGAGGGGCGGGGCCATCTGCTGCGACCGGCTGGGATGAGGGGAGGAGTCAGGACAAAGGCTAAAGAAAAAATAAGAATCAGTGACATCCAGAGTTGGAGAATTCAGAGAACTATGTTAAAAATTAACTTTAAAGTTTTAATTAAATCAACTTTTTACAAATGTAGACATCATTAACTGTATGTTGACAAAGTGTCCAGATGACTGAAAAACTGAATGACTGAACCCGTGACACGCCCTGCAGAGAAACGGGCTCATGGTGTGAGCTAAAGAAGAGAGGGACTGTGAGCAAACATGCAGGACATGAGCTGTGATTGGTCAGCTCGTCAGTTTGCTTGAGCTGTGAGGGGCCGAACACTAACATCACTGATTTTCACTCTCATGAAAACACGCGAGGTTACTCTTACTTCTGTCTGGTGAAACCTGTGAACATAGATATCAGCTCAGCGTGTCAGTGTTCTAATGTTTCATTTGATGTTTTTAAACTAAAATCCAGCTGTCAAAGCTGCGACTGATTAAAATGCATGTATTCGTTCAGCCATCAGGACCAAAGCACCGCGCTCGTCCTCGTCTCCCTGAGCTGTGGAGGATGAGCTTCCTTCATCACACACTGAGTGCTGGTTAAAGTTTGGCTCCAGTTTGGTCATGGACTGAGAGAAGAGCAGGAAAAGAAATTAAAACTTCCTCGTGAGTGGGGAAAGTGAACGAATTCCTCCTCCGAATGCTTTCTGTCCAAACGGCCGGCTGCAGCCCGAGAGGCCTCCAGGAAACGCTCGCCGGCACATTTCTTTGGGGATGAAGCTCGTGGTATTTGCATTTTTAGACCTAGTGTCCATTACACCTGTGACTGAGATGCAAATGGTTGAAATTTGTGACTTGAGGTGGATCCAGTTAATGATTTTGAAGTGATATTTATTGGAATCTTGGCTCCTCTTTCATAAAACATTTGGAAAACGAGTCTTGGCTGTGGAGCTCGTCCCTTTCAGAGGTTTGGGAAGTGTGTTTCTCGGCTGATTCCAGACTCTTCGGGTTGATGACAGAATGAGGTCAGACTGCAGAAATGACTATAAATTTTTCATATATTGTATTTTGGGGTTAACGTGGTTTTTTTAAAGCTGCACAGGTTGAGTTGTTAAGAGCGGCTAACCAGCCCTGAATCGTGTAATTGAGCAAGTCCATTTCTTTTAAATGCTCTAACAACCACCGCCTCCTTCAAGCGAAGTACAGTCATACAAGCGTTCCAACGTGGAGTCCCTCTGGATCACAAATGTAAATTGTTTGAGCGTGTCAGGGTGAATCAGCCCGTCCGTTGCTCCGCTCTGAACTTTACACCTGAGCTTATTTTCAGGCGCTTCTTTCGGTCGGGGGAGCTGATTCGTGCTGATAGCGGCGTGTACTGAGGCCATAATGCAAATGTGGTGGACCGCGGGGCGAAGCGGTCTGTGACTATGTGATCTGCCGCCGTCAGAGACCCCACCCCCCACCCCCCTCCCACAGGCAGAATGCAGGGAGCTAAATGAATGAACAAACAGTTGAGGTTCGGCGATCATGGCGGCAGCTGCTCTCGGGGTTTTTTTAGCGGCTGTGATCACGAGGAAGGCGTAGACGAGGCGAGCTGCTGACAGGGAGCTGATGTGGCGTCTGGATTCCCACTGGGGGGCTCTTGCTATAAATGTCTCTGCTGTCAGACGTTCTGGGTTAACGCCTCCAGCAAACAGCTCAAACCTGCTGCTGCTGTTGATCTGCAGCAGACACAAATGCAGCCGCAGTTTAAAGACTTTGAGTTTATTCCCAGACAGCACACATGCTCGGGATAATCCGGGTACTTACAGTACGGCCCACTTACAGCTGCGGCAAAGGCTGTGTGGGCCAGAAGTCACGAGGCAGGGACGACAAAGGTTGCAGCATGTCGCACACCTAACAGCCGGACCTGTGGCTGAGCTGCCGCTGCCCCACTCAGCCTGAGTTGATGCTGTGAGTCAGCACCAGACGTGCCCCAAAGAATTCTGCACATAGCTCATGCTCTTCACGCCTTGAAAGCCCAATCGGAGTGACCCTCGACGTTCTTCTCTGCCTGCAGGGCTTTCTGCCATGTTTCAGGATTATGGAACAACATGACTGGGTGTGCATCAGATGGTAGTGACGGTGGTCTCTGCCTGTGCAGCTACACGTGGAAAAACCCAGAAACTACTCCAGTGGAGGTCAAAGCACGTCTCTATTGATTTATACTGAGGTGTCCAAACTCATCATTAAGGGTACAGGCGAGGTCGTCAGAGTCAGTTAATCTTCTGGAATCTTTTAAAAGTGTTTTATGTGACATAGTTTTATTAATAATCTTAATTATAGCTTGAGAAGTCTGAGTTTTCCCTTCAGCAAACCTCAGTTGTATGATTAGCTTAGATTTTAGCTTGTTAACCAAGAATTTCAGAAACTGGAAGATTTGTTGGGAAGACGTATGTCCAGAGTCCACTTCGTTAGACCCAAACAGGCTGAGGTCTCTGGTTCTGGGGTTCATTGTTCCCATTCTTATGTATAAAGTTTTGCTCTGACTTTGCTCCAGATTCTGGTGATGGCTGTAAGCAGAACTCTTATCCTCACAGAGAAATGCGTAAACACTATGTTGGTGTTTTTACAGTAGGGCCTCTAAACATTGTGAGATGGCTTCGTCTTCCTTCTTTCACATGATCTGTGTCTCACACATCCACTCGCTTCTGTACAAACTTTGAATCATTTAGTCAACAGTCATGAATTGTACACGAATCCTCAGCGACATGGCTGACGACCCCACGGTGAGGCGTACGTTTCTTCCCCCTTCAGCTGAGGGAGCTGCTGCCCAAACGCTGTTCTGTGCGTTGGCGCGTCGCTGTTCGAGCGGTGCTTGCTGCGTCTGGTCTCGTTCCCTGCCGGTGAATCCTGAGTCAAAGCTCCAGACGCTGTCATCACGCTTGCATCTTGAGCAGCGTGAGTGGTGAACAGAGAGGCGTGGCGATGGCCGCAGTTTGAAGGACTCTGAGTCGAGTGTCGGCCTCTCCGAGATCATTGTGGTTGTGTTTCAGAGGCGCTGGGAGAAGACCTCAGGGACGGGGCTTCTGCTTTTTGCAGGGCTGGACGATTCTTTGAAGTGCTCGATATCGCATATCATAAATAAACATAAGGCTAAGCATAAGTTTGGAGAGCAGGAGGCCCGGCGTGTGTGTGTACAGAAGCGTGTGACTGTGAATGTCTCGCGCTGATTTAAAAAGAGCCGCTGAAATCGTCGTGCAGCAGAACAGCTGAATCTCGACTCTTTCATCTCCTTGTAATTAATTAAGAAAAGAAAACATCTCTAAATCGATTAGATATCGTTGGGGGTCGTGAAAGCTCGGAGGAGCTCATAAGGTAAGCGTGGATCACGGTGGCGTGAACAGAAGAGCGAGGGGATGATGGATGTTATTTAAATTGGACTCCTAATGTGTCTCATACAGGTTCACGCACTGTGTCGTGGGCTTCACCCACAGATGAGATCTTCACAGGTGTCCAAAATAACGTGAATTCATTTGGACTCGCTGCCCTCCTCCTCGGCTCCTTCTCCTGACCTCGGCCGACCTCATCTGCCTCGGTGTGATCCGGAGTTAATGAAAAAATATATAGGGTGCAAAAAGTGCCTAAAATCAGATTCATAGGTTCCACCTTAAGGATTTAAGGCTATGAGCGGCCATCGTTCTGCATGATTATAAATATTTAAAGGCGGTGAGGATGGACGAGGGCCGGCGTCTGCCCGACAAGGTCGCCGTAAAAGAGGAAGACGTTTGATAGATACTGTTCGTTACACGCCGCCTCCGGAAGGAAGGGCTCGCTCTTTGAGGGCCGTGACGGGGAAATGGCTGCTGATCCCGGATCACTGGGAGGCTTCATGAATGATAAAATGGATATTAAACTGTAGACAGTTGGAAGAGTTTGCCTTTGGAAGCAGTGTCATTGTGCAGCTGCAGGAGTGGAAGTCAATATTCAAAGCACAGCAGGTTCAGTCTGCTAATAGACACGAATCACTCTTGATTCAGAGGTAATCGATCTGACAAACTCGGCTGTGTCGCAGTGAAAAACTCTCAGTTTTGTTGATCTGGATGCTTATAGCCACTTCCTGTGCCGACCTCTGCTGGGGTCAGGGAGCACGTGTGCACCTCACTGTGCTGTTTCTTATTCGTGCTGTCACAAACACACAAACCACGGCTCATGACCCAGAATGCAAAGCGAGAAACCTGATAAACTTGTGACTGATAAAGCTGGATCTTTACAGACAGACACCGAGGATTAAAAAAGCATCTCTACGCCACAACACAAACTCAGGTCCCCGTGTTTGCTTCTTGCAAACATAGAACAGTTTTGGATAACGTCTGCAGGCTTACTTGTTGTTCCTAGAGTATTTAAAAGTAGAATGGGAGGCAGAGCCTTCAGTTTTCAGGCCCCTCTTCTGTGGAACCAGTTTGGATTCAGGAGACGTCTGCCTGTTCTGGTATTCTATGGTAAATGCCAGTCGGGCTCCACGGTGCCGGGCAGTGAACACAGGGCCCACTAGAGGACTTGGGACCCTCAGGACAACCTCATGAAGTCTGTGTCTGATTGTTTGGTCCCAGACGTTCACAGCAGTAACCTCCTGGAGGTCGTTTTGTAGCTCTGGTAGTGCTCATCCTGCTCCTCCTTACACAAAGGAGCAAATAGCACTCCTGCAGATGGGTTAATGGCCTTCTATGGCCCTGTCTCCTCCCCCAACATGTCATCGGCCTCCAGCTGTAAAACCATTCCTGTTCTGGGTGGTGTCTCATTGTTGCCCTTCTCGTGCACGCTGCTATTTCGCTGGCCAGATCAATATCCCAGAGGTTTAACCGGCTAGTTACTGATACTGGTGTGTGTCATTAACAGGAATGTTACTGTCAAATTAAAATGAGAAAATTCTTCCTTTTTTGTCACAGATTTAATAAATATTTCTGTTACAGCACATTTGTTCCTGTTTGCTTTCACACAAAGACAGACTTAAAAGCATCGCTCACTCTCAGATGATTTCTTCAGATTTGAAACCAACTCGAGTGATTTTTCCTCCCAGCCGACAGCAAATTGTTCTCCTGTAATAAACGGTGAAGCAGACTGTCCATCTCCGCTGGCCTTGGAGCTGATTTCTCTCCTGCGACTAAAGCGGAAAAAGTCAAGAACAAAGCGGAGTTTGCTGTCGGCTTTCATTTTATAAAAGATGCTACAAGTCTAGGATTTGGTGACATCTACGAAGCAGACGTGTGTTTGAGTTTCATCAGCAGACCTCGATGAGTGTTTCTCCTGGACGAAGCCTGGTGGACACGGGGAATTACTGCTCATTTTCTGGTGCTCACCTCCAAGAGTTGGAGTCCTGTAATCACATAACACCAGCTTGCCCCCAATCAGTGCAGTACAAGAGCATGACGGCCTTCAGATCTGATCCTCCGCACTTAATGCCAGCCCGTCCGTGTGATGTGAAGATCAATAAATCTACAGAGACCCGAGCGTGAGGAATTGATTCTGTAAATGGAAGATTTTTAGCACAGTTAAATGGTGGCCTGTTTTCGTTAAGGCACCAAACGAGCTAAGGTCAAGGGCTCTGAGGTCACCGCCCACTTCCTGTTTGTGTTCTGACTGAGCGATGTTTGTCACCGCTGATGGAGGGTGGGATCATTAAAGCAGGATTGGAGCGGCCATAACTCAAAGCTCAGGTTATGGCTGTTAATGTGGCAGAAAATGAAAAGACCTTCTCACTGGATATTTCTGGATAAGAGACGCTGCTAGTTTGCCCTCTAATCAGCCTTTATTGTGCTTTGTAGCAATAAGAGCTTCATTACAGCTTCTGCGCACAGAGCCAGCTGATTGAGAGCATCTTTTCTCTGCTGCTGAAACGTTTTCCACCAATATTGCTGCCATTTATTTCCATCTTTAGCTCTACAGAAGCCCACTGCGGCTCACTTCTTACACGCTCGTGTTGTTTGAACAAGTTGTGCTCAGATCAGCTGGATCACGCTGGATTTAAGCCCCCACCACCCCCAAGAGTCTCAGTTTGGACATTTCACACACATCAGATACGTTTGGTGGGTTGTAGTGGGGAAGTCAGCGAGAGCTGGATATCGGATTGGGGTTTGGTTTGGTGAGGGTGCACATTAAAGTCCTTTGAGCGTGGACAGATCACAGAAACCATCTCTGGTCACATGACGTGATGGGTGCTCACACTCGCCTCGTTCTGTTGGGCGGGGTGCGTCCTGAGAGGAATTACACATAACCAGTGAACGGCTCAGAAGCTGGAGTCTTACTTTTACCATGAGAAACTGTGAATTTTAAATTAAACCCTAATTTAATGGCCTGATGTTTGATAAAGTTTCTGTAGACATTCAGGTTTGGTTTAGTCTGCAGCCCAGCAGTCAGTGCTGCGTGAGCTGGCTATATTTTAAATGTAAGATTGGCTATCCCACTGGTACCCTGCATGCTTTATGTGACATGGCTATTGTTTCAATAAGGAGAGATCACTAACATGATTTACTGAGATATAGAAATGAATGCATTTGTGATTATACTGCAATGACCCATCGTGGCATCCCAGCGGTGAGAGGATTTAGGACGTGTTTTTAGAGCGTGTTAGAGTTAATGTGTGTTTGGGGGCGCTGCAGCCCAGAAGCTTCAGGGGTTTGTCAGGGTCATCCCCGTCGGTATGTTATGATGGGTTCCTGTGTGTGATGTAGCTAACTGTTGACGTCTCAGAAAGTGGTCATTAAAAGTCCTGATAAAGGCTCCGAGCATCATTATCCTGAGCTTTTAACAGACAGGACCTCCTGGAGTCTAGACGCTGGTGGCAAAGAAGAAGACTGAGGCTTGAACGGAGCTCTGGCTCCGTGAGGAGGAGACGGAGAGGAGGTGGGCTGCATGAAAGAGAGTCTGAAGGGAGAATGATGGAGGGCAGAGACTTAAACCCTGCAAAGCGAATGATGATTGGCTCAAAGAAGGCGGGCGAGAAGACGATTGGACTAGAGCACATGTGTCAAAGTCAAGGCCCGCGGGCCACATCCGGCCCGGCGTACATTTATATCCGGCCCGCGAGATCATTTTATATAGATGTACTATTATTGTTATGCATGGCCCGGCGATATGAGGCGCTAATAATATACAAACTACAGATCCCATAATGCAGCGCTGCAGCCTCCTTGCTGAACGCTAGGCTAACTGGGAACATTCCCGCGTCAATCAAGTCAAACTTCTGTTATTGCGAAGCTAGCCGCTCACAATGGTGGAGAGAAAGGTTGATTCTGAAAGCAGAGCCTTTCAGCGACAGTGGGTGACTGAATATATATTTACAGACATTGCTGGTAAACCCGTGTGTCTTATTAGTGGAGCTAATGTGGCTGTAATTAAGGATTTTAATTCAAGACGGCACTGCGAGACAAAACGTAAGCTGAAAAACCTAAATGCAGAGCAGAAACTACAGAAAGTAGAAGTCTAAAGAAGAATCTGACATTTCAGCAGCAAAAATCACAAAGTGAAGCTGCTGTGAAAGCAAGTTTTATTGTAGCAGAGGAGAAAGCCAAATCAGCCGGTACCACTCTGAAGAGCTGCAGGATGAAGCTGTGCGACGTCTTGTGTCCAGACAAAACGCAGATTTTGGCAAATGTGAGCCTGAGGAGAAATACGATTGCTGATCGGGTTTGTGAGATGGCCACTGATTTAAGAACACAGTTGTGTGAAAGAAGCAAAAACTTTATTGCATCCTCTCTTGCTGTGGATGAAAGTGTAGACATGATGGACATTGCACAGCTGGCCATCTTCATCCGTGGAGAGGAAATATTGAACATTAAATCGATGCACGGGACAACGACAGGAAAAGACATTTTTTAAAACGTATGTCAAAGTGTAACCGACGTGAAACTGCCCTGGGACAAACTTGTTGGACTTACAACAGATGGAGCGCCGGTGTTGTGCGGTGAAAAAAGCGGACTAGTCAGCAGGATGCGAGTAAAGATGCAGGAGGAGAACTGTACCGGTGAGTTAACAGCATATCACTGCATCATACACCAGGAAAGGCTGTGTGGTAAAGTCCTAAAAATGGAGCATGTAATGATCACCGTGACACAAACCGTAAATTTTATCTGAGCTAAAAGTTTAAATCACCGTCAATTTCAGTCTTTTATGTGGGAAATAGATTCAGAGTTTGTCGACATTCCTCATCATACAGAGGTCCGTTGGCTGAGTTGGGATAAAAATTCTCAATAGAGTTTTTGAGCTCAGCGAGGAAATCTGTCAGTTCATGGACATGACATGTATGATGCGGTGAAAGCATTTCAAGTGAAGCTGTCACAAATGCACCAGTGCAACCTGCCTCACTTTCCCTGTTGCAGTAATGTTGAACCAAGTCAGCGGACTTTGCTGAACTGCACCTGTGCAGATTCAGATGGAGCTGCAGTGTAATGATACACTCAAGGCAAAGTACGACACTGAATGGGCCGCACAGTTTATTAGCTCCACTCCTGAAGCAATGCCCAGCTCCGTCTACATGCGGCTCCAACCTTGTGTTTGCTTTCATTTATTTTTTCTGGGGTTTTTGGCAGCATGTTCATATTTCTAACTTGCATAATTTTGACAGGATATATTTTTATGAAGAGCAAAATATTTAAAGTTAAAGTTTATTTTTTTAAGTTTATTTAATCTGGAATAATATTCCTGTCTGTTTTTATTCATATTTATGTTTAAAAAACATGCTTTTAGTGTGTTCAATAAATGTTTATCTTGTTTGGCCCGCGACCTAAAGTGTGCCTTGAGTTTTGGCCCCCTGTGCAATTGAGTTTGACACCCCTGGACTAGAGTAACGATGTCAGTATTGAGTACTGAGATTGTAGCGATGTAAAGGAACTCATAAGCTCCATTTGTTTCCATATGATATTTATTTGGTCACTTTCCAAGCTAATTTTATTTATAAGAAATTTTAAAAACAACAACTGACCAAAGTGGTTACCATAGCAATAAAAATACAATGTGGGTCAAATTTAAATAAATAAATAGAAAATGAATAGAATTAAAATGACAAAACAAAATAAGAGCTTAAATTCAATAAAGGACAATTAAACATGAGTAGAAACACATGAATGAAACCAAGATTCAAACGGGGTCGAACACCGAGCGTGTTAAGAGCAGAACTGTTTCTGCAACCAGCGTGTCGGCAGCACTTCACATCCCAGGAACTCATTTCACTGCGTGTCCGTGGGTCGCTGTTCCACTTCAGGTGTTAGGAACGCCTCTTTAACCTTCATCCGTCTGCGTTCTTTACATCACCTCGGACGTCGGCTTGAGCTCATCAGTAATATCTGCAGAGGTGACTTTGCCGTGTTGTCACTCGGGGTCACCTTCAGCAACGTGTCAGCAAATCAGCTGATTCATATCTACGAGTTTCCCCTGAGCGCGCATCTCCACGGTGTGCAGGGCCTCTCTGTTAAAGTGATTAGCTGCTGCGCTCAGTAATTCACTTTCAACATCAACACAGATTATTAACCATACTTTCAAAGCTCTGTGGATCAGACTGATCTCGTGTGAGCTGAACACTGAAAGAAGGCAGAGGGCTCTGATTTCACTCAGTGTGTTTCATTAAATGCAGCCAGTGGAGGTTAGCTGACTAATTACACGACTGTAAATGATGTGATCCTTTTAAATGGGGGTTGGGACATTTCACCTATGCTGCATTCGCGCTGCAGCGCACCTGAACGAACAGAGAAAAACACGGCACGTGTCCTCGAGGCAGAGAAGGAGACAGTAATATCAAAAGATCATTCCACTTCAGCGACGCTTGTCACGAGCACGCCATAGGTCTGCGTTACACGTCGGCTGTGCTCAAGGCTACGGGAAACGCAGGCTTCCCGCAGAGCGATGGGCTGACGGCCGCGGTCGCTACATGACAAAAGACCTCTGCGCCGCTGTTATTGCTTCACTCCGAGGAGCTCAAGGTCGAAGCGCTCCAAATGGAAACGAAAAGGAGACGAGAAGGAATTAAAGAGAGAGCTGTGTTTTCTTTTTATTTCTCTGCCTCAGCGGGCGGGTGCTTCTGTGAAATGATTAAAAAGGTATTAATACTCGAGCGTAGCTGCAACGATGCACTGCTCAGTTCATTAACAAAGTTTTTACACCAGCTCTTTAAATGACGTCAGCGCTCGGGCTAGATTTCAAATGTAAAAGGTTTCAGGGAGAAGAGAAGGTGAACTTCCTGTTACAAAGCTCTGCTCTATGAGCACGTCAGCTCTGCCTCTTCACCTCACTCATACTCCTCGACTCTTTTGGGCAAGAAGGAAAACTCAGTGTTTCCTGAAAGATGAGAACAAAATAACAAAAGACGTCCAGGCGGCCTCTCTGATCATGGTTGGGTGATAAAGGGTTAAGATCCTTCAACAGGAGGGAGAAAAGCCAAACCTGAGACGAACCTGTAGCAGTAAGCACTCGGTGGCAGTGGGGAGGAAGAACTCTGAACAAGAAGAGACCATCTGCAACCAGTTAGATGTTTGTGTTCACTGAAATCCCAACACATGCAAACACAAACCACAGACTGTGCACCAGCATGCACCAGTCCCACCAACACAGCGAGCGAGTGCTCGGTGTCCGTCTTCATGTTGCTTCTCATCTCTTCGGTGAGTTTTTCCGCACAGTTTCAGCTGCATGCTCGAGGTGTTTCCTGCGTCTCCTCGTGGTCGTTGGGGCCTTTCGTCTGGACCCGGCTGCGTCTCCGTGAGGTCCTGTTTCCCCGCGAGATGTGCCACAGCAGCTTTTCAGCTGATGTTTTCTCTGATGTTTGAAAGAAGTTTTAATGAATTCAAAGCGAGGTGCGGGGGATCAAAATGCATTTTTACACTGAAGAGCTGAAGCCGTCGGTTTACTTGGAGCTGGAGACAGGAGGTGAGGCTTTCATCTGCTGATTTCATCACGACTGCAGGAATGCAGTGATCAATGGTAGTCTGATCGATGGTGCACAGGAATGACTTATCTGATGTTAATATTTATAAAAATGTGTACTGACTGCAGAGTTTATGTTACCAGCTCAGGGTTGTGGTGGGCAGGAGTGGGCCCTGGAGCACGAGGTCTTCATCATCTTCCTGCAGGTTTTTGTTCAATCTGCAGCTGGACTCGGTCTTTACTTTGAGTTGTTTTTATTTCATCAGTTTCATGTTCGTTTATGCTCATTTGAAAGTATGGACGTAGAGCTGGACCAAGCTCTAAAGCTGTAACATGGGAGTTTAGGGCATCGACTCACATTTCCAGCCCCAGAAGCTGAAGGCTGGTTCAGAGCAGCTCGTGATTTAACAGTAACGCAGACGGAGCTTTCTCTGGAGCGACGTGTGTTATCATTTAAGTTCAGTCTGGGTTGCATTTTGCACAGAGTGCATGCATTTGTATTTCCTGCGTGGAGCGACTGGACATATGGTGACACCTTTATTGACTCTGTGTTTGTGCTTCCTGTGAGACAGTAATACACTGATTTTGTCCGAGGACAGTTCAGCACTGCCAGCTGCATGTTCAGATCTCCAGCTGTGTCCTCAGTTAAGCAGTTTCTTATCACTACGCTGAACATTGTAGGCATTGACAGATCAATAAACAGACAGATTTTTACTCACATTGCTGTTTTTGTTCGTGACTTTTGATTTGCTATGTCGACCTAAAATTTGGCCTAGTGCACGAAAATGAGATCATCTAATGAAGCCGCTCTGATCTGGGCTCAGCTGTGGCCTGAAATAACGAGTAATTATGATTACGGTTGTACTGTAAAATTTTATTTATGTATTGCAGATGTAAAAGTCCAGCTAGGGACAATATTAGTGAAAGCAATAAGCTCTGAGTGCCTGAGTGAGACGACCTGTGAGTTTTATTGGTGCCAGCATGGAGGTGTTCTCCACACGTGTGGTATTAACAGGAACGTCTTTCGTGTAGCTGGACCCTGAGATGCATTGAGGGTCTTGGTTATTTTCTGGGGATTTGGAGGATTTAGGTGCCTTTTACTTGTGACAGCTGAATCTGTGCTTTTCTTTGAACGACGTCGTTGTCAGCGAGGTTTCCTGCTGCTGAGCTGCTGTCCTTATTACTGCCGACTCTCCAGGAGGCAGGGAGTTGGTGAATGCAGAGCAGAAGAGCTCCAGCTTGATTTGAATAACTACTCTACCATCATTTTGTCATTTATTCTCATACACGTGAATGCCACACATTAACACTAAACTGCCATGTACCTGACAGGTCACCTACCGAGCGATGTCTGGTCAGGACTTCCTGTCCTGTTTGTCAGAATCCACCTCAAACCATAGCCGACGGTTTTCAGAGCATGTTTCTGTAACCGCCGTCTCTTTTCAGCTCCACACTTTGAGTTTATACCTGCTCAGATGTGATTGGTCAAACCAGCAGTTTTCAGGACAAATGTCTTTTCTCACTTTTTTTAACACATTTGGTGTCTCCGGTTGTTTCGTAATGATGATCGTGACCCTCGACCTGGATCTCGTGTCCAGCAGTCGAGCCGTCTCTGAAAGACTCTGATGTACATGTTGAAGATAAGCTGTGGGCTGTGGAACACCTTCTGTAGCTGCTTTAAAGGTCTATAAATAAACTTCTGTATGTAATTTCATGGATTAGCAGGCGTCCGTGCAGCTCCAAGTACCGACTGTAATGCTGATTTCCAGTCAGACCAGTTCTGCCCACTCTCACAGTTTCATTGAACACATTTGGGTTTTTGCTGCCGTGGGCATTTTCTTTTAATTAAAACACTTCTTTTTACTGTGGGCTGGATCGTCAGATAAGCTGGTGTTGGAAAGAGAGCTCATCTTTGATCCTTTCGCTGAAAATAAAAAAAGTGAAACGACGGCGATAAGGCACGGGGACGTCTGATGACAAGTTCCACAGCACAGCTGGAGCGTCAGATCCAGCTGTTCTCATTACAGCGTTACTCTTCTGTCGTCTCTCTTTAGAAACTGGAGATTAGCGTTTGGCGTATAGATTTACGGCACGTTGAATCTCTTTGCGCCGTGAAGCTTTCCTACGTTTTTGATCTGTTCTCTGTAAGTGGTCCAGATCACCACGTTAAAAAGTCACTTTTCTCTCCAGGATTTACACCAGCTGATGTAACCTGTTCTGTTCTGGAAAATGTTGTTTGTCGAGCTAAGAAACATCTGCGCGGCCGTCGTGGAAGGATAAAAGCTGGATTCGACGTTTCTCGGATCTTTGCTGTCTGAGAGGACCGACGAGAGAGTTTTCCCGTTGTGTAAATCAAAGCACTCACCTCCAGGCTCTAAAATACCCTTGAACATTAACTTATTAGCCGACGAGTCAAACCCGAACTTTAAATTCAAGTTCAGGTGTGGCTGCTGTGATGTCACCCATCAGCTGTAAATCCATAACGTAGCCATGCTATAAACGACACGCTAGATTTGACCTTAGATAATGAGACCAGCGTTTTTCCAATAAAGACCACAAGCTCACTCGGAGATTATGGATCAAAAGGCTATTTTGGGATACATGACAGATCCATCAAATACTTTGTTACCTTTTAGCTACAGATGCTTTGGTTTCAGCATCCAGTAACACTTTATGATGCAGACACTTGCAGTAGAGTGTAGGTAGAGCAGGAAACAAAGAAACAGTCGTATGTAAGTAAACCGAGGTCATTTTAATACCTGGTAATTTCCCAGGCTGTACTTTTGGACACGGGTCGTTTATGGAGTGATTTCACCTTTATTTTTGTTTTGCGTCATTGTTTAACATTCATTCTGTTGATGTGCATGATGGATTTTCTTTTATACTTATGCTGTATTTAAACTCACCTACAGTAGGTCATGTTACCCAGCATCCTCCACTTCCTGTGATGACAGACCCGTCCTCCCGACCACCAGGCCGGCCTCGCTGTGAACCAAAGCTGACAAAGTCGGTTTTGCGTCAGCGGCGTGTATTTTTCGTGGTCGGAGCAGAGCTGGGTCTCTGCGCTGTTCTAGGAGGAAACCAATGACAGGTTTTGTTGTTTTAATTGGAGGACTTGTTGGAAACAGGTGGCGCGGAGCTTTAATTAGTGACGAGTTTGGTTTTAAATGGAAACGAGAGGGAGAAGCTTTATTGGCAGAAGCTGGCGTGCAGATTTTTCCTCCTTTTTTTTGGCTCTCTGTTTTTGAGCTGTGCTGAACAAGTCACATCGTTTTGGGGTGATTAGAAGCCCACGTCGCTCTTTTCTTTCGTAGCAAATGTGCACGCAGAGAGGAATTTGTGGATGGGGCACGTGACCGCAGAGCTGCTCCGCAGGGTTTGCCGTCGCTCTGTTTCTGTGATTCTGTGGGTTGTGTGTCTGTTTGTCTGTGCAGAAAATACCTGAAACAAAGGAACTCCTCGGACCACGGGGGGCTCTCTGGTGCCTACATTTACATATTAATGAAAAATGATGGTGCGCACTTGAAACCACTAAAACTCTTTCAAGCCTCGGGGAACAGAGTTCATATAAAAACATGTTGACATTGAAATATTTGCTATGTATCACACTGATTACCTTAATTAATGAAGCTGCCGCGTATCCCAGAGGCTCATTGTCTGTTTTACTGGCTGCCATTAAACCAGTTTAAATGTGATTTTAATATCCAGAGAGGAACCGTGTGCCAGCATCATCGTTCAGATCAATGCAGCTCTGTTCTTAATCCTCCTTCCATGAATTTACCTCCACCTGTTTGTCACCTCGTCCATCACACGCCCGGTAGCTCAGTGCACGTGTTTGATCTGCAGCTTCTCTGGGTTTCTCGAGTCGACTGAACTCAGGAGAGAGGGACGAGAACGAGGACTTTTAGGCGATGAGCGAAGCAAAGAGAGCGGTGGCCAGAGAACGGGTAGGAAAAAAACGACGAGAGGATATAAAGGAGAAAAGCGAGCGAGCAAGGACAAGAGAGGAAGATATGCAGCGAAGGCGAGCGAGCGATAACGAGAAGGCCTATTTAAATGTCAGGTACCCTCAGGTAACTAACACTGTGAAATGACCTCCGTTTCCACACAATCAAACCCAGCAGAGCAACACGGGATTATAAATCCACTCGGAAGCAGCTCGCTGACGCTGAGCTTAGGTGACCCCGGCTCTTCTGCTGGAGCTCCAGGACGGGACCGACGATGGTTTCAGTCACGGACGTGTTGGTCGCATTTAAATGTTAGCATTAGAGCAGCCTCTGACCTTCACTTTGAAGGCCGCTGAATTTAAATGACCTGTGCAGAGTGTTATTAATAGCGAGGGGAAAGACTGTTGCATTGTGGGATGTTTGGTTTCCTCCCAGAGACGAGTGCAGAGCCGTCAGCTTGTTTGAATTCACGTTGAGCGGCGGCGTCTGTCCCTCGGTTCCTCGAGGAGACCCTCCCACGCTCGTTTTTACTGGTTTCAAGAAGCAAAGACGGCGAAGGTGAAAACGTTCAGCCGGAGAGAACAACACGCGTCAGCGGCTACGAGCTGACTTACTGTGAAGTCTGTGAGGACAGCAGAGCGACTGTAAATGCTGCAGAGACCATCACAGTCTCAGTGTGTCGCCGTCTTTATCGTATTTGACTTTGGCTGTCAAAGCGCATCACAATCAGGAAGCAGAGCCTGAGCTCCGCTCGTGCTATCGGCCTTCTGTGTTCCTCCACCTCTGAACTGCGTTTTCAGGACTGAAGGTCGGCGGGTATTTGAGGTGTGACCGTCAGCGGTGTCAGTGAGCGCAGCTCACCGTTAAAACTGCACCGAGGCCGCAGCCGACCGGATTGGTCCGAGTAGGTTTGTGGTTTCCTAGCAACAATCTGGATGTTCAGATGAAACCGGACACGTGGACGCACTGGCGCTCGCTGCACACTGCCGGAGTACGGAGAGGCTAATGGAAGACAAGTGCTGCTGTGAATAGACGAGAGAGTGAGCAGAGAGGGAGAAAGACAAAGAGAGACAAGAGCCGGCTAATGTCTCTGACCACATCTGCCCGTTGTGCGCTCAGAGTCATGTGCAGACAGTGATTGATCTCACAAAGTCTGCACTAAGCTGGCATCAGGACGAGGACGCTGGCTCTGCAACATAGAGTCACAGCTGTGTCGTGTTATTCTATACACTGCTGTCCTCTGCATGGTTAACTGTGTATCATTAATATGCATGTGGCACACTCTCGCTATTTGTGTGTCTTTATTTCAAGCACATACGTTTTGGCTCACGTTCTACAGTTTAATTACCGGCTTTGTGTGTGTGTGCGTGTGTGTGTGCATGCATGCGTGTGTGTGTTATCTGGCAGCTCTCTGACAGTGAGCCTGGCACTGATGTGGCTGCCTCAGGAGCTGCTATTGTCAAAGCGAAAAGCATAAAATCTTCCTGCTTCATTAGCTGTGAGAGGAGAACGAATGGTTTGGCCCAGAAAATCTACACAAATCACGAACCCAGGGAGGAATCTTTGATTTCTTGTAAAATAATATTTCTGAACTTTTGATTTCTACAAATCAAAAATGATTCAGTCTGATGGTGAAGTCTGCTTTGGAGCAGCTGCGTTCTGACTGCAGGGTTTCCAGTGCTGGCAGCTTCCATCTGACGTGAGCCGCCGCCTGGCACAGGTGGAATAAAAGTACGATCTCAAACCCTCCTGCTGTGAGGTCAAGGTCAGCTTGGATTTGAGAGTTTTAACAAACGTATTATCTGTTTGAGTATTGCAGCCATTTCTAACCTGTTAAGCCTCCAGGGGCTTTCTGGGCTTCCTGCTTGAAAAGGATGTGCCCAAAAATGAATGGAGTATTTCTCTGCAACTACAAACTCTCTAAACAATCTTGGGATCAAAATGAAGCTAACACTTGTGAGATTTCATCAGAGGAGTAAATATTGCAGCACATGTTACTGTGTCAAAGTATATGAGGCTGAAACACAGAAAAGTATGTCGATTTTTTTCCTCTCCTAATGTGTTTTTTTATTTTTAAGCATATAACTCTTTAAAAATGTTTTAGTTCACATTTTAATGCAGAAAATCAGTAATCAACTTATAAACAATCTGTACAAAGATTTATTTTTTTCTAAAACTAAAACTTTTATTGCTGACAAAACAAACAAGATGAAAGCCAAGAACAAATAATCTTTTACTGCAAGGGATGAAACAACAAAGAATAGAAAAATGATACACAAGAGGAGATTGGGACAGAGTGAACACATCTGGGGAAACGGCTGAACTGAATCTAATGAGATGAGGGACTGTCAAAGTAAAACAGGAAGTAACTAACATTGGGACAAGGACTAAGACATAAACTGACAGAATTAAACAGGGACACAGAAACCAGATAGACACGGGGACGCGACTGACTTCTCACAGGAGATGCTGTACAAAGATTTATGCTTCTAAAGTGAAACTGTTAATAAATAAATGTCCAGGCGTCATGCAGTATGCAGTTTGTCCAATTTTGGCACACTCTGGACACCATAGTTAAAGTTTCTTAGGTATTAAACAGTAGAAATGATTTAATTTTATTAACATGCCTAAAAATGCTTGTTTTTTGAATGTTTTTGAAGAATTAAGCACACGTTCACAGTCAGCGGGCCCTTTCTGCACCCTGGAGAGTTTAAATGGACTCTGGCCCTTTAAACTCAGAGGGGGGTGTAACTTCGGCTTCTATTGGCCGATTTGCATGATTGATGCCTCTTTTTAATCTCTTGAGCCAATAGAATCACAGTAACGATGCCGTGTTCACATCAGTTCCACCAATCAGAACTTTTAAGCACTAGCACCGCCATTATCGATCATTCAACCTTTATTGACAGACTTTACATCCATAGTTAAAAAAACAACACAACATATAAACCTTAAAAAATATAACATTTTTAAAGATATAAAACCATAAAATACACAATTACGTAATAGTAAATACACTCGTTTATCAGGAGCTACAGCGGCTAACGGCGAAAAACAACAGAGGAAACTGTTCCGGTGAGCGGCCGTGTGACGCCTGCGTTTCTGTGGTCGTCTTTTGCGGCTGCTTCAGTAAATGTTGGTCGCACGTGGTGAAACTTGCTGTTTTGGAACCTGTGAGAGCTCAGCTTGCTAACCAGGCTTTGTTTACCTGGTTAAGTCAGGAAAGTTCGTGGCTCTGATGTGATTAGCTGACTTTGATTACGTATCTGCTCTTTTAATCGTGGCTTGTTTTCGCTGTGTTTGGTGGTTGTAGAAACGGTTTATATGAGCGTTTAGCTGAGATTGTGACGTTTCTGTGGATACCACACACATATTTGAATGGGACTGACATCATGGAGTACTCAGTCAGTGATTACGTGATCTCTGCTTCTTTTTAAGGATTTTTCTGTCCGTCCATGTTTGTGCTCAAACCTGCACAAACCCTCACTGATAAACTGGTCTTTATTCAGCTTTTTAAAGCAATGATTGCTGAGCCAGATAAGAAAAGCTAACCTCCAGGATGATAACTGATGCTGTTAAATTTGAGCCTTCATATATTACCTGTGCAGGTGTCCAGTGCACAAGAATTGCTTTATCTCCATCCTGAAATGAAACATAAGAATTAGACCTGCTCATTCCTGCAGTGTGAGGATGTATTGTTTCACACTTACAGCGAGACAGGGTGTAAATACAACAGCTGTGCGATCAGCTGGAGGTGAAATGCTGCGAATGATCTGTGATGGCAAAGCAAGACTAAAGACAGGGCAGGAAAATCCGTCGCACGCCTCTGTGGGCCGGCGGTTGTGCAGTTGACCTCGTTCTGTGACTTTGAGCAAAAACACGAAAGTGTCACGAGGATCCGAGAGGCTTCAGCTCTCTAACGTTAAAAGGTCAGTGGCCCCCTTCAGTTATTACCAGATTTCATCAGTTGACCATGGTGATGTGTTTTGGGAGAAGGACTCTTGTGCTGGTAATGAACTGACTGCGTATGAGAGGAAGGTGGAGTGAAATGTAACAGGGTGACTTTGAGCCTCATTCATGACAAATCTAAATGTTATCACTTCTTTGGCAGCTCGTCCCCTCAGAGCTGTTAAAGCCCCAAATTCCACAGAAAGGAAGGCGCCGGGCTGAAAGGTCAGGCGCTCAGCGAGAGCGGACTGCAGCGTTCGTCCTGTCAGAGCGTCCTTGATTCCAACTGAGGACACGCTGATGTTCTTATTTTTATGTCTGTCTGGAAATGTCAGAATGTGGCACGCACTGTCGCTGGAGTCGGACGACACTCTGGGCTGATACCCCGATGCAGGGGTATCATCCGTCTCTCAGTGTGACTCCAAACACACCTGTATGTGATTGCCTGCAGCGGGTCATAGACCCCGTTACGTTTTCAAATGAGTCCCAGGTCTCATGCAATGCATAATGAAGCATAGTGAGTCGGGGATTCTAATGTAGTGCTGTGATATCAGCTAGGAAAACCGGGAATGCTAGCTGCTGTGGGTAAGAGGACATCAGACAGTAATAAATAGTGAAAAAGCCCAAAAAGAGGCACGAGTCAGGTTTTCCTTCCAGCGAAAGGAGCACCGAACATCTCGGTCCCACCTGCACAGTCTTCTTTGCTCTAGCTCGTGTCCTACGCCTCAGTTCAGCTGATGTTTTTTACATTTTGAGGACCAACATTTAGTCATGTGATGCATCTCAGCCAACCAGAGGCTACACGGGAGTCGGTCCACAGCATTGATCCAACAGGAAGTATGTTGATAATGATGGGATGGACCGATGGGACGTTGGGTCCCTAGATAACGAATCCTCCCGTCTGCATTCAGTGCTGTCATGCAGGTAGTTAGCTCGCTGTTGTAGCAGACGTGGCTAAAGCTGCTCTGGTGATGTAAAAGTGAAAGTAAAGTTCATTTCATCTGAAAGAGGATGAAATCGTGATCATGTTCTTAGGAGACTCCTTCCACTCATGTATTTATTTATGTCGTGCCAATGATTGCAGTTAAACTTGGCCTGAAAATGCTCGAAGGCCTCGGGCCCCAGTCTAAAAGAAAAAAGAGGAGCGACCCTCACCGATTCGCCCGTAGCGCTCTGAAAATGAGCGATTCACCTGCAGTTTGATTAAACTTTACAGAAAACAAAGCGCCGACTAAATGAGCATCCAGTCTCTGATAAACTCAGCACTCAGTGTCTGATTCAAGGAAGCTTTACGCTAACAGCTCCACTGAGGACGGCTCACCTTCAGGCTCCAGAACAATATGAAGAAAATCCACTTTTGTGTGGTAGAACAAAAGAGAAAAAGTCAAACTGCTTGACTGCTTTCAGCAGCGCAGCGACTCGGGAGCAGTCGTGCACCTTTGACAGTTAAATTGATTCTGCAATTAGTTAATAACCTAATGATTTGGCAGACGTGTTATTTTAGCTGGCAGGTTGATCCTTCAGGGACACCTGCAGAGCGACTGCGCGCTCCGACACGGCCCGATGACGGTGCGATATCATCCACAGTGATGACACTCAGCTGAAGGCAGATCAAAATCCACAAATAAAGATTAAAAAGAAATCTCATGAGCCAGATTACATGGAGGAGGTTCAAACACCAGCGCCTGGGTGTAATGGAGACCAGGAGTTCCATTACCTTGTTTGTATTTTTATTAATTGATTGGGAATTTAAAAGTATAATAAAGGAAAAACACACGTTAGTTCTTATGAATTCGTTATTAGGTTTATTTGATGTAGGATTAAATTGTCAGCTTGTAAAAGTGAAGAGATAAGGGGACTGGCCATCCTCCCTGTGTCAGAAAAGAGCCAAAGTTAGAGCTGCTTACATTTAATATTTGTCTGTAAACTAAACGTTGGTATGTGTGAAAAGAGAATTTGTAAAAGTACTCACCTGTCCTGGTTGCTTCCTGCAGGATGTGGAGCAAAAGAGTGGAAGCAGCTCAATCACCTGCTTAAGAGCTGCTGGAGCAGACCAGTGTGGCAGGTTAGAGGAGTGTGGTTAAGAAGGGTTTTAATTTAGATAGTAATGGTTGAAGCTTATGTTACTGATGTGTTTATAGTACGTGTTGGCAATATGTATATGTTTGTTATGTGCTCTAATGTTATTGTATGTTTGTTTGTGTGGAGGGTTATGTTTTCATTTTGATTGGTTAACCCCCATACTCGGGCTAGTCCAGATGCTCACCTGAATAGGTAGAGTATAAAGGAAGCCTTTTTGTTTTTACTTGGTGTTTGTGCTGTTAACATGTGCCTTCTTTCACCCTTTAAGACCTACCATAGAACCAAGTCCGCCAGAGCTTACTTTATATTTTTACATGCTGTAGTGCCATTTTGGGGAGCATTTCAAGTTGCTATACATCAATACAACTGTTATAGCCCAAATTTTAATATTTTGTATGCATTAAGTCCATAGTAACTACATGAAGTGCAAAAAAGTGCAATAAACTACAACAAAATTGAAAATCGTTTTTGGTTTTTTTACATTTATTTCTACTTAGAGAAATTTAAGAGGTTTATCCCTCAAAACTTTAGATACAAAAAAGTTGCAAAACATAGTTTACAACAACAGGAAATTTATTTTGAGTGTCTTCATAGTTTTATTTTCGAGATACACCAATTTTTATATACTGCAGAAAAAACGAAAATAAATCCTATAATGCAAATTTGCAAAGAAAACAGCATGTGCATCAAAATAAACTATTTAAAGCAGGGCAATTTGTAGGCCTTTGTAGCATCCCAGAAACTATTCAGAAAAGCATGAAGGCAAACATGACTTTTAAAAACACCAGTACAGGCTTATAAGGCCTAAAAGTAAAAAACTACATTTTCCGCGACATTGACGTCACTTCCGGTTTCGGGCAGGTAATGGCGGACATGCGATAGTTCGCGCTGACGTCTATTTCAGTGTAGGAAGTGTTATGAACAGCTGATCGGATTGGCAAAGCGTGTTTCTAGAATATTATGTTTTTGTTCCTGCAAGCGCTTTTTATGCAATTTTTGCAAAGCTATATGTGGAAGGAAACTGTGACCGAGGACAAGCTGATGGCATAAGATGTAAGTACAACTCCTCCGGTTCCATATGCAAAAAAATTATTGCGCTAGCTTACGTGGTTCCGGTTCTACAGGGATTTAAAAATAGTTATGCAAAACGGAGCGTGCCCGCTCCGACCGGCTTTAAAGGGTTAATAAAGTCCTCCAGTCCATGGATACATTTTATTCCAGTCACGCGTCATATTATTGGAAGGGACCTATGACCGCCGGCCAAAACTGACAAGTGGTGTCAGAAGTGCTGCCTCTAATGCAGTGGTTCCCAAACTGTTTTTGCTAGGCCCCCCTTTGTTTTACAAGAAAAACGTCCCCCCCGCGCGTGCATGCGTGCGTGTGCACGCACAAACACATCCTCCAACCACACACACCCATATTTTGCTCCATTGCGGTTTATTTCACACCTCAAACATTTAGTAAACAATTAAGCAAATACAAGTAATCTGCAATAAATTACAGGTAGTAAGAAAATAAACTACTAACTCCTTTACGCTACGTCCGCACCTACACGGGTATTTTTGAAAACGCAGCTGTTTCGTCCACACGTAAACGGCATTTCGAATCACCGAAAACGGAGATTTTTTAAAACTCCTTTTTTGCGTTTACGTGTGGACGAGGAATACAGAGTTCATCACGCAACGTCAAAGGTATGTGTCTTTTTTCACGTCACGCTGTGCGCCACGTTATTGTTTACATGAGATGAATTGCAGAATAGCAGATAGAGACACAATACTGTTAATCTGACTGCAGGTTTTACACGCTTACATACACACACAGTTACTGTCCCTCCATTTACAAAGGCAGAGGCGTCACGCTGTGATTATTTTACATGTAGTTGTTTTTTCCTGTGTAATAATATTCAACATTGCTATCAATACATTTTTCAATAATGCCTCTCTGTGCAAAATGGGTTAAAAAACATAAACAGCTGTGGGATGCTGTTTGTCCGTGATTTGAACAGGGGGAACAAATCGTGGCAGGATCAGCCTGATATTATTTGTATCCCGCTGTAACTTTACTGTATAAAGAGCTAACATCCCCAACATGTCAGGAGTAGTTAGTCATTACAACAAGTGTTTGTGAACTAAAAATCAAGAATGTGGGATACTGTTTGTCCGTGATTTGGAGAGCCCAGCGCTGCTCCCGACGCAGGGAAAACCAATTCTGCAGGGGAGACCTACCTCGGCACTTGTGCAGGTGAAGCCAAAGGGAAGATTTGCTTCACCATATTTTCTAGTCTTTGGCTTAGAATGAAGTTGGTTTGGAAACATATTCAGCGATGCTTCATCTCCTGCTTTGCGTTTGTGGAGGCGCCCCGTGCTAGCGGTGTCCAAGCGTTGTTTTTTTTTGGTTTTTTTCCCTTTTCATACCGCGCCCCCCCTGCAGGGCCCCACACTTTGGGAAGGTCTGCTCTAATGAATGAGGTAAACATGATGACGAGAAGTGGAAAGAAAAATGACTTTAATGAGCTGGCAGAGGATGGTGAAGGTGCTACAGCTGATGCAGTGGCTAAAGCAGGAGCTAAACCGGGCGATAGACTGGATGAACTGACAGATCTGGTGAAATCATTGATGCAGTCTCAAGCAACAAGAGACCAGAGAATGGACAAAGAATCAGCCTGACAAGAACAAAGATGGAAAAGTATGCAACACCAGTTTCAGCAAATTCAAGCTCAGGTGAGAGAAATGAGAGAAGAGCAGCAGGAACAAGAGGACAACCAAAACAAGGAGAGAGGTGAACCTGATGAGGGGCCTGGTCTGACTGGTCAGCAGATGTGGTCTCTGCCAAGACAGGAACCATTTCACCAGAGAGATCCCAAGTTGTTGCCACTCACTCCAGATGATGATATTGAGCATTTTCTCACTACCTTTGAGAGAATGGCTCAAGTCTGCGGTTGGCCTAGAGAAGAATGGGCCGTTCGACTCGTACCTCTGCTCACAGGTAAAGCACGTAGTGCTTATGTGCATATGGACATTGCTGATTCTGAAGTCTATGATAAAGTAAAAGATGCCATTCTTGCTAAATATGAAATAACTGCTGACACATACAGAAGAAGGTTTCGAGCCCTGGATATTCACCCAGGTGAAACTCCAAGAGAACTTCATGTGCGATTAAAAGATATGTTTTACAAATGGGCGAAACCTGAAAAATCTACAGTGAAAGACATTTCTGAACTGATGATCTTGGAGCAGTTTCTGAGGATGGTCCACCCTGATCTGGAGGTGTAGATCAGGGAACGTGCCCCCAAATCTGCAGAGGAGGCCTCACAGCTAGCGGAAATCTTCATCTCTGAAGAACAGGATCGAGAGGAACCACCTTTGGCCGGGACAACTTCGTGACTGGACAAGTTAAGTCTGATGGGGGTAGGAGTGGTGGTATAGGCCAGAGTAGAAGTTATCCTGCAAGCAGACATTTTGTTTCTGGTAAAAGTAGTCATACTAAAAAGTCACATTCAGGCTCAAAATCAGATGTTAGATGTTATCACTGTAGCCAGATCGGCCACACTCAGTATACCTGCCCAGCAACAACACAAAGTAGGCCATCGCTTTTGTGCTCAGCCCCCAGACCCACTTTGCCAGGTCCTGATCATGAAGCAGTAAGAACAGCACCTGTGCTTGTTAATGGTCAGTGTGAAGAAGCACTCTTAGATACAAGAAGTCTGTGAAGGTTCTCAGTCATCCAGGTCATCGTAGTCAAAGGAGTTTGCAAACAAAAGCGTCTGGACTTCTTTAAGTTGCTTGAAGACGTTTCACCTCTCATCCGAGAAGCTTCTTCAGTTCTAAGGTCAAATGGCTGAGAGTCCCAGATTTAAACCCAGTGGGAGTGTCCCCCCAAAGAGGGACAAAGGACCCCCTGGTGATCCTCTAATCACATGAGCCAAGGTGTGAAAGCGGGTGTGGGACCTAATCAGCCAGGGTTTCGGGTGAGCTCATTGTGAAACCTGGCCCCACCCTGTCATGTGATTTCCTGAGGTCAGATGGCCCAGGATGTGAGTGGGCATTAAGGCGTCTGGGAAGGGAACTCAAAACTGGATTATAGATGGCAGACAGTTGGTGTCGTAAACCACCGCCTCTGTTCAAAGATGGTCGCTCACAGTGGACATAGATGGCCTCTTTCACTCCTCTTTCAAACCATCTGTCCTCTCTGTCCAAAATGTGAACATTGGCATCCTCGAAAGAGTGACCTTTATCCTTAAGATGCAGATGGACTGCTGAGTCTTGTCCTGTGGAGGTGGCTCTTCTATGTTGTGCCATGCGCTTGTGAAGTGGCTGTTTGGTCTCTCCAATGTAGAGGTCTGGGCATTCCTCGCTGCACTGTACAGCATACACCACGTTGTTAAGTCTGTGTTTTGGAGTTTTGCCTTTCGGGTGAACCAGTTTGTGTCTGAGTGTGTTGCTGGGTCTGAAGTACACTGGGATGTCGTGCTTGGAGAAAACTCTCCTGAGTTTCTCTGATACACCGGCTACATAGGGGATGACAACGTTGTTGCGTCTGTCTTTCTTATCCTCCCTCGCTGGTGTCTGATCTTCTTTTCTGTGCCTCTTTGCTGACTTTATGAACGCCCAGTTAGGATAACCGCATGAGTGCTTCCTTTACGTGTGTGTGTTCCTTCTTTTTTCCCTCAGGCTTAGAGGGAACCTGTTCTGCCCGGTGGTGTAGGGTCCTGATTACTCCAAGTTTGTGTTCCAGAGGGTGATGGGAGTCAAAGAGGAGGTACTGGTCCGTGTGTGTGGGCTTCCGGTAAACTTCGATGTTGAGGTTGCCATTCTCTTCAATGTGCACGGCGCAGTCCAGGAAAGGCAAACAGTTATCCTTTGTGTCTTCCCTGGTGAACTTGATGTTTTTATCCACAGCGTTAATGTGCGCAGTGAAGGATTCCACTTCTTGTGTCTTGATTTTGACCCAGGTGTCATCTACATATCTGTACCAGTGGCTGGGTACTCTTCCTTTGAAAGAGCCAAGAGCCTTCCTTTCTACTTCCTCCATGTAAAGGTTGGCTACAATAGGTGACACGGGGGAGCCCATGGCACAGCCATGTTTTTGTCTGTAGAAGCCTTCGTTGTATTTGAAGTATGTTGTGGTAAGGCAGAGGTCTAACAGTGTGCAGATCTGATCGGGTGTGAAGTTGGTCCTGTCTTCCAAGGAGCTGTCTTCTTGTAGTCGTTTTCTGACAGTCTCCACTGCTTCCGTGGTGGGTATGCAAGTGAAGAGGGAGACTACATCAAAGGACACCATGGTTTCATCTGGATCCAGACGCTTTTCTTTGCAAACTCCTTTGACTCTTAGATACAAGGAGCTTTCAGTCAGTGGTTTTGGCTAGTCTGGTACCAAGAGAGCTATGGAGTGACACAAGGACTAAAATAAGCTGTGCACATGAAGACGAGAAGGATTATCCCAGGGCTGAGGTGTATTTGACATTTCTCCTGCCAGTGGCTTTAGCACCCAGACTACCATATGCAGTGATACTGGGCTTAGATATACCTACACTGCTAGATTTGGTGTCTAATGAAGTTCCTGGACATTTGAATGCATTTCATGTAGATCAGGACCACAACTTACAGAAGCAAGAAATTATTCTGCAGGCAGAGCCAGAAAGTGCAATCCCCAGTTTGATCACCACAAGAGCTCAGAGTGCAAATGACCCGTTGAAAGAGCTACCCTTCTATGATGAAGAATTAGAAGTAAGCCCAGCAAAACCAGCTAAATCTCGAGCGCAAAGACACAGAGATAAATTTAGGGGTTCATCCAGGTTAGCGGTTGTAGACCAGAATCCCAACCTCCTGCTGGAACTTGATATCCCACCAGATATCTCTTCACTTCAGCGGGCAGATCCAACATTAAAATCGTGGTTTGATAAGGTGTCTGAGGTTGATGGACAGGTGCAAGCGGAAGTAGATGTGTTGGCAGATGCAACCTATGTGCTGAGAAATGGTGTCCTTTATGAGTGTAAAGGCAAGACTGAAGCCATAGCATTACCACAGGCACTAAGACACAAAGTCATGGAACTTGGTCATTCTGTACCTTGGGCAGGCCATCTTGGTTTTCAGAAATCTCTACATAGGATTGCAAGCCGTTTTGTGTGGCCTGGCATGCACACTCAAGTGCAGCAGTTTTGTAAGTCGTGTCACACACACGGTGTGTGTTCATAGGAAAGCTCAGTCAACATGTATGGAGATCTAAAACAGGAAGTGTGACATCCCCACTTTATGTTGTGATGCGGAGGATACCTCTGTTCTGTTGCACCGCTGGGATTTCAGCCCTCCAGAGGTTTTATGAGCGACACTTTGATGAGCAGGATGTTTGCTTAAAATCACGTCATCGAGCAGCAGAAATCATATTAAACAAGATGCACCTTCCTGCTAATGGTTTCGTGCTCATTAGCGCCGTAACGAAGAAACACACAGAAAGCAGACGAGACGAGGAAATCTGCCGGCTGGCTGTTCAAAGAACGGGCCCAGCACATGTTTCATAATGACATCAAATGTGCAGCACAAAGTAAAGAAGGATCAGTGAAAGCATTGTAAAATCATAGTGTCCTTCATGTAAAACTGCAAGTTTAAGGAGTTTGAGGCACAGTGATGTACTACAGCCCAGGAAGTCTGCACCGAGCAACCTCCCTCTCACTCCTCCAATCCTGGAACAGGAACAACAGCGGCCTGCAGACGTGCTCCTGAGCTCACGGTCTGCCTGGAGGAAATGAGTCCGCCGTGGTTTGGTGGTCAGCAACATTCCTCGAGTTTTGGACGATGAGCTGCGTGTCACAGATACCTACAGATGCACAGATACGATGACTGAGGATTAAAAATACTCATTGTTGGTCATCCCTGTCTGGGCTGTGGACACACTGAGCGCGCTCGAAATCAACAATATGATAAAACATTTGGAGGGAGGGGCGCAGGGGGAGGTTTTTGTATCCTGAGAGCATTATTGCGTATGTCTACAAATCTAAGGCCAGCTTTCATCGGATGAAAGGCACGAATACACACACACACACACACACACACACACACAGCCTGTACCGAGCTGTGTAAGCTTGGCGGGTTGTTTCTGTCTGACATTTCCTTCAGCAGCTGAAAGGCTTTTTTGATGTTCAGTTTGCCTCCCTAAGAATTTCTTTTGACAGGCAGACGTATAAGCTTGATAAATATTTGATTCGGGTGCCCTTGAGTTTTAAAGCGCAGGAGCCAAAACAATTCAAAGAGCACCTTGTTTGGCCTTGAAACATCTGAGGTGGAATCTAAAACCGCAGAACAGAAAGTGTTCTCTGCTGAAAGAGCAGAAAATGTTCATCAGCTCCTGCAGAAAGTCTTTGAATTCAACAGCACTTCTCAGAGCTCTCATACTCAGTATGCACCTTTTACACGTTCATACACTGATGCTTTATTTTATTCACTGAAGCAGGTTTGGTTTAAGATGAACTAACCTGGGTTTAATTTCCTGTCAGCTGGTTTATGAGCTGACTGCGCTGAGCTCTTCCAGCCACTCAGAGTGGAGGGTTGGGGATGGGGGTGTTGGGGGTCTCTTTCTGGCTCTTGTTTGGTTTCAGAAAACTCTGAGTCTGTGGAAACTCCACTTTCTGGATTCTTTTCTGTGGAGAGGATTTCCTGCCTGAGCTAATCTTGGATCTGTATGATGTCGTACAGAGTGGATATCCTCAATGTGGTCATCTCAGCCCCAGAAGCCCCACCCACTGGTGGTCAGACCTTCTGTACTTAAGTGGCAGTCAATCACAAGACACTTGGCTTAAAGGGAGGGGGGTCTTAAAGGGGCCAGGACTAATTATTGCCTGCTTGTTCAGGGCAGAGAACTGCATGAAGGCCCAGGATAAGATCAGCCAGCTGAGGATGTTCATGCTGAGAGTCGTTTCTGAGAATTCAGGAAACTCTTGAGCCAGTTTATTAGGTATGATGAGAGCGTGGCGCCCATACAGAAGCTTCATTACGATTAGTCTCAGGTGTGCAGACGAGTCACACACTCACACACACGCAGGACTGTTACCATGGTCACGGTAGACCAGCGCGGTGTTTGGCTGCACGCTGGTTCCTGGGTCGATCATCATGCTTCCCTGCAGCAGCGCGAGCAACAGGTCTGTTTGTTCTCATTCGCCGGGTCAAACGTGTCCAATTAATGAGCTGCAGTGACTTATCACTGACTGATAAGTTAGAATAAATGCTTTATAGGAAAACATCCACTGGCATGTTTGCAGTTTTTGGTTTTTGTTATTGAAGCTGCTCATTAAAGGGTCATAAATGTAATGCGCTGTTAAAAAAAAAAAAGCTGTAGAATTTACGGTGAATTACTGGCAGCTGTGGTTGCCAGTAATTCACCGTGAAAAATAAACTGTAAATGTAGAACACAAAACAGTATTTTGGTAACCTTAAATTTCACTGTAATTAATAATAATTTATTTATTTTTTTACAGTAAATGACTATGAATTTAAAAATAAATTGTAAAATTGTTTATGGGTAATTCATGTGAAAACAACAGACATTCTGTTAAGCTGATTACAGTCTTACTTCGTTAAATATAGTGAAACTGTATAAAATAATACGGTATCATAGTAAAAAGTTGAATATTACGGTAAATTACTGGCAGCTGTGGTTGACAGAATTTCACTGTGGAAAATATAGTGATAATGCAGAAAACATAACAGTATACTTTGTTGATAAATGTAAAATTCACAGTGAACTTTGGTTTTTGTACAATAATTACATTGAAATAAAAAACTAATATAATGTAAACCAGTTAAAATACATTTATAATAAGCTTGATTACTGTCTCCTATTGACAAAGCACAGAAGAGCTGTATAATACAAAACATGCCTTTTTATTCAAAAGTTCATATTTACAGTAAATTACTGGCAGCTGTTGCAGCCAGAATGTCGTCTAAAAAATTAAGCTCCAACAAATGAGGCAATAAACATAAATAAACATAACAGGGCTAACTGGCATAAAACTTACATTCTTTGACTTTTTGTTATAATTTGCTAGAAACATTAATAAAAACCAGTAGAAACAATGATTAAATTAAACAGTTAATATTAAATAATCAAATTAATGACTAAAAAGGCACTGATTTAATTAATATCAAACTTAATACAACCAAAAACAAATAAGTACATAATAAACAGTCAAACAAAATTTAAAACACTTGATACTTGCAGTGGTTGACAAAGTTTCTTTTTATCCAGACCTGATAGTAGAGGGCTTTCAGAACAGTCTCTGATGGTGTCTGAGGAACTGGAACAGGTTTTGGATCCGATGTGTTTGAGGACTTGCATGTTGTTCTTCAGATGCTCGTGTAGATTAGCGTTCTTTCCTTGCAGTCTGAAAGCAAATACAAAGCACAATAAAGCAAACTGCCCATTTCAAAAACAAACATACAATCTTACATCTAATAGAGCTGACACAATTAATCGTATAATGATTTACAATTGTGATGCATTGCAATGCGGACATAAAGCATTCTTAATCCATTCAGAAGAAACTAATTGATTATTAAATACAGTCCCGATCAAAAGTTTAAGACCACTTGAAAAATGGCAAAAAATCATCTTTTGCATGGTTGGATCTCACCAAGGTTCCAACAACATGCAACAAGCAGAAATGGAAGGTAGACAACATTTAACTTACATTTAACAAACTTAAACTGGGACAGGCTGTTTTACAGCTGATCAAATGTTTAGGAACACATGCCTTTAAAAGGCCAAATCTGTGCAAAACTGTGGAGTCATTGTCATTTTCTGTCAGGTAGTCACACTCTCAGGATGTTCTGATGGCAAAAGCAAAAAAACTTTCCTTTTTGAACGTGGTCGAACTGCATAAGCACGGTCTCTCACAGCGTGCCATCGCTGCTGAGGTGGGAAGCAGTAAGACAGTCATTTGGAATTTCTTAAATGATCCTGGAGGTTATGGAACAAAAAAGTCAAGTGGAAGAGCCAAAAAAATGCTCAACCCAAATTAAGGCCATTAGTGGTGCCGACTGCAGCAAACGGCATCTGAGACTGAAGGGCTTCAAAAACAAATTCTCTGATGAGAAAAAAATGTAACCTTGATGGTCCTGATGGTTTCCAACGTTACTGGCATGACAAGCAGATCCCACCTGAGATGTTGTCTACGCCCCACAGTGGAGGGGGCGCCATAATGGTCTGGTGCTTTTTCCTTCAGTGGAACAATGGAGCTTCAGGAGGTGCAGGGGCGTCAAACGGCTGCTGGCTATGAGCATCCCTCATGTCTGAGGGCCCTCGTCTGTGTGGTAACGACTGGGTTTTTCAACAGGACAACGCTACAGTACACAATTCCCGTAGGACAAGGAACTTCTTCCAGGAGAATAACATCACTCTTTTGGACCATCCTGCGTCTTTCCCTGATCTAAATCCAACTGAGAACAACAGATCCAGACAGTAGACGCCCTTCATGTGGCCGTCTTCACCACTTGGAGAAATGTTCCCACTCACCTCATGGAAACGCTTGCATGAAGTGATCAACAATAACAGCGAACCTATTCATTACTGAGTTCAAGTTTGGACCTTTGATTTCTGTTTTTTGGAGGTGTGGTCCTAAACTTTTGATCAGCTGTAAAACAGCCTGCTTCAGTTTAAGCTTTCTTTTTAATAAATTGCATGCTCAAAAAATGTTTTGCCTCACTCCCATTTCTTCTTGTTCCATGTTGAAGCTCTACTTGGAGCCTTGTTAAGATCCAACCATGCAAAATATGATTTTTTTTGCCATTTTTCAAATGATCTTAAACTTTTGATCAGGACTGTACAACCTAAAAATAACAGCGATTTGTTTTCTTCATTCACATACATCACAGTGGACCAACAAGTGCAGCCTGTGTTCAGACAAGTTTTGAGCAATAAAAAAAGTAGCTTATATGTAACCTCCTTTATTTGTTGATGAAAACAAACAAACTGAAATGAAGTTAGCGTGATGCATTGGGATATTGAATTTTATTGTTGACATGAAAACTGCAATTGAAATGCGAGTAGGGCTGGGTACCAAAACACGATACCTTTTTAGTACTGACTGAAAACATTCAGGAGGTATCGATACAGAAAAAAATAATTTTTGGCGCAAAATTTCTGTACTTTTGTAATTAAATCTCTGTTACTGAGCCTCACAGGTCCTTTTCTTCTGCTGCTGCGCATCACATGCCAGCAGTGGCTTTGCACATGCGCGATTCATTTGCAGTCTGGATGCAGTGGGGTAAAAATCATCTGCTCCATCTTTCACTCTGTCATCAATTATGAGAGGCAACAGCTTTAAAAAGTTCCAGTTTTGTATTAACTGTCCTGAGAGTTTGTTTGAGGACTGATCTCACACGGCTTTGAAGAGGTATCAGAGTCAGAGTACTTTTTTTTATTATTAGTCCTTTATTTATCCAGGTAAAAAATCTCATTGAGATTTAAACTGTTTAATGCTCCAATTCAGAATGGAGTAGGTGAACCATTCTTTTTTTTCACTAAAAAATTTAAGAAACAGCACAACATCATATGACAAAATGCCATAAAAATGTTGTGTCCTAAACAAAATGGCAAACCTGGCTGACAGATGTGGAAATATTTTAAACAGTTGAAAACTGACTCAAACTTTACTCCTTCTATATCTGGTGTACCTTCAGTCTTGAGGTGTTGAACAGGAGAGTTGTACATCTCTATGGTGCATTCTGCTCCACACTGATTTGGATCACCACCCTGAAAAACAGATTGTGTCATTAAACAGTATCTACAGAAATGTTGTGTACGACTAAAGCAGAAGCCACCAGTGCAAAGTGAGCTCAAATTATCTCCAGCATGCAAAACAAGGTTCCTTTAACTACAGTTTTATCTTTTTATTTCTATAACCTAAAGGATGAACAACTTCAAAGGCATCTTGGTATAGCAGCAGTTTGAAACATAATGGATTTAGATTTTTTTTTAAAAAGTGCTACTTTTGAATATCTGACCATCACTAATGTCACACAGTACATCTGATGAAGACTCAGCTGATTGCTCACCTGTTACACATCTCTGCCTCAAATCAGAGTCTAACAAATATTTCAAAGTCTCTCTTATGCCGGGCTCACACTGTGCGATTTTTGGCCCATTTTGAGCCGATTTTTGAGTCGTGCGACCGTTTTGGCGATCGGCCCGATTTTGGCCTTCATCGTGCGTCGTGCATCGTGTAGTATACGTGGGGTAACGAGAGGCGATTAACACCTCACGACCAGCTCCCGATCATCAATCGCTTGGTCGTGAGGATTTCAAACCTGTTTGAAATCCTCGCGACCGTCGTGAGGGTGTCACCGCAGCTTCTCGCACTGCACACGCGCAAACACAAATGTCAGCGAAAAAGACGCTATTTAGCAAAGTTGATGGTGGTGGTGTGCGTGTCTATGTGAGTGAAAGACCGAGAGGGAGAGGGAGCGACAGATTTTCTGTTATAACCTTCATTTTATGGACGCACAGTATGAGCACTCAGGTCGCATCAGAGCATCGGGCCGTATAGTGTGAGACCCTGCATCGTGACCTGTGAACTTCTAACCCCTGCGAGTCAATCGTACAGTTTGAGCAGGAGCTGAATCGCGCGACTGAAAAAATCGCACAGTGTGAGCCTGGCATTAGAGGTACATAGCATGCAAACTGATCTGTTCTATTCTCACTTTGTCCTAAAAAATTTTTCTTGGGCTCCACATAGTTCAACATGTGTATAAAGGACTGTGTTCTGGCCCTTTATGACATGCAGAAAACAGCCTGGATCCCTTGACCGCCTCACCAAGCTCATCAGATAATGTTTCAGTATAAAGAAGTGTAGTGAGCTTATTCAGAGTAGATGACTGACCCAACTCATATATTTTTTTAAATTTCCTCTACAATGGTCAGGATGGCAGAAGCAGGTCACAATGAAATACATAACCCCTCAGTGACTTCACTGACTTGGCACAGAAATCAAAAAGGAACATTGTCTTTAGCTGCTTTCGGTAAATTAAACTGGTGTTTGTTTCACAGTAAAGCTAGCTAAAATCTTCAACTTGCTGCATTAGCATGAACTTTCCAGAAAACTAAACAGGACTGAAGGCGACGCCTGTGACAGAGGAACGCTTTCAATGCAACAAGAAAACTAAGCGAACTATGGTTACAGCTGATATACGTTTCACGTCTAATGATATACTTACATTGAAAGAGAAGGTTGTTGGGTCGGCACAGGGTGCTGCTGGGCTCCCTTGCTGAGCTGAGTCAGTCTGGACCGTTAGAAGTGGCGCTATCTTCTTCTTTGTTGGTTTAGGCGGACTACACGCCACCAAGGAGTATTGGTGCCCTCTGCTGTTGCAGTACCTCACAGTCAGACAGCTGTCTCTCTGTGACAATAACAGTACCCTCCTCGTCTAAATTGGGTTTTTTTTATAGAGGTATCGGTTTAGACACGTGATGCAATCTCTCCAAAACGTGGGTATAAATGAGACTTTTTAAAGAAACTGATTGTTACAGCTTTTATAATACATTCTTTGACTGCTCTTGACCTTGCAAGCTACACCAATTATTTTATTAACATTATTTCATTATTTTTTGGGGTATTTCATTTTTATCTATTAATTTTAATTTCAGCAGGTGGTATCACACTCAAACAGATTGAACGGTGGTAAATCCATGATTTAAATCTCCTGTTCACCACATCCCAAAGGTGCCCTTGGTTTGGGATCTGGTGAATGTGGAGGTTGATGGAGTTCAGTGAAGTCATTGTGATGTTTAACATGATCACAGTTTTGTGATATGGTGCATCATCCTTCTGGAAGTAGTCATCAGAAGATGGGTACACAGTGGTCATAAACGGATGGACATGAATGGTGGAAGTTCGAGGAGAGGAGTAAACAGTTAACTAATAAGAAAAATTATGTTTAATGATACAAATCCAAGTTAACTGATGAATCCCTGAGATTCTAAATCTGAATGTAATTTTTTTGCAAATAAGGAAGATTAAAACAATCACTTGTGACTCACGATGTGCATTAAAGAGTTAAAAAACACTGTAAAAGCACACAGACGGTGTTATTTTTAGGGTAATTGGTTCTACAATAGAAAATGGCCTTTTGCCATTAATTATGCAACAAAATATTTTTTTTCATTGTAAATAGCTGTGTTATATACTTGGTGACTGTAGAACTTAAAGACATAAACATATTTTTTATTTTTAGTAATTGGTCGTATTTACTGTTAAGATACTGTTTTATCAAACAGTCTGAGCTTGTTAATATAAAAAAAAATTCATCGTAATTTTCACAATTTCACAAAATTAACATTTTGTTAAAATTAAAAGCACGGTATGTTTTGAGTAATTAACACAGTTTTAAATTGTAAATTGAAATGAAAAAAGCAGCAAAGATTGTCATTCATACAGAATTGTTATGTAAATTTTAGGGTGATTAATTGTAGATAATGTTACAGATTCTCCCTGTTGTTTTCAAAGACAATGTGCCATATTACTGCAAATTAATATATTTTCAACATACTAGCAGTGTAAAAATAAAAGCAAATCACCGTTTGACAATATACAGAAATTTAGTATAGATATTACAATCATTTACTCTTTTTGATTTAATGGTAATTTACCGTTGCCATTTTACAGTTATTTAGGGTAATTTTTACGTACATTTCTTACAGTGTGGAACAGACGCAGGATTGATGTTGGTAAAGCAGTCTGAGTCTTTGTGCCTGTTTTGCGACACAGTTACTGTTATTCAGAGTATTAAGTGTGCACACACAGGTCTGATTGTTTAGCCAGTGGTGGCAGATTCACTGATTTTAAATATGAGAGTGAAACCGAGACTCATGCCGAGCAGCACCTAAAACTGTGAGTCTGCTGCACGAGTTTAGAAACTCGAGCAAAACTGGGATACAGCAAAATGAACAGTGCTCGGAGACGGCAGAGCGGGAAAAAGACGAAGGATGCGGGCCGTGGTCACAGATGGTAAACATACAACCATCCATCATCCCAGCGCTGAAACTGAAACTGTTAATCTTTTATGTGTGTGAAGGAAATTCATGCGTGACTGTATCTGTGAAAAATCAGCACAAATGTTGAAACTGTGCTCTGAGCAGAGCACGGAGCGACATAAATTCATGAGTTTATCGGTATTCAATCATGTTGGGAAAAGATGAAAACTGCAGGGGAAGAGAGCGCGGGTGGAGGTAATAAAGTACAGAAACAAATCAAAGGAGGAATCAATGAGAGAGATGGAGTCCCCTCCTTCCAAATGTTTTCATCCCCGAGGCTCGGCAGACCCTCCGGCTGCTTCTTTATGAGAAAAGCAGCAACAAGAAAAACTAACAAATGTTGTGTAAGCGGGGCTGCTGGGTGTCAGCGTCGGTGCTGCTTAACTACAGACCGAGCTGCCTCTGTGGCAGGATGCAAAATCAGATCTGAATTACTGAGAGGAAAACGAGGGGGAGGTCTCCTCCAGATATTTAGTGCATGTAAACCACTCGCTTCTTCTTAAAGTTTGGACCGCAGCAACAATAATCAGGAGAGAACCCATCATCACATCATCATCATCACATCAAGTGCAGTTGTATCAGTTCCACAGTTAGTGTGGAGCCTAACCAGTGCATCATGGGATCTGCTCTGAAACATCGACTCGCAGCCAATCGTATCGTAGCTTGCACATAAAGTTCCTGATCTGTAATCTGAACTGATCTCAGGATCTCTGAGAAGGGCTGAGGAAAGGTTTCTCATTGTTACTGTTTGCAGAGCTGTTTTTTAAGCTTACACACCTACACACCAGCGTCAGGCTTAATCATGAAATATACAAATAAAATATTTAAATAAAAGGACAAAATCACACCTCATGATTTAGTCCTTCAGCAGAAATCACTTTAAAAAAATGTCGGTCATTGTTCTGGTCATTCATGGACCGCTCTCTGAGGTCTGGACTCTCGATTCTTTTCCAGCCGTTCGCTGCAGATTTGCTGCTGTGCTGGCATCATCGTCCTGCTGTGAGCTACTGTATCATTTCTCATAAAGCATACAGTTAGGGCTGGATCAGCTGAGCCTGGTTCTGCTGGAGCTTTCTTCCTGTTTAAAGGGGGTTTTTCCTTCCTACTGTCACCGAGTGCTTGCCTGTGGGTGGTTGTCACTCTGCAGGGAGGTGAGTGGGCAGTGTGGACACCCACGTTTGTAAAGGTGATAACTTGAGAATAAAGAAATGATACCAAAGGTTTATCTACCAGGAGGCTGGGGGATAGGGCTGCATTGTAATTGTAACTGTACCATTGTTGTAATTATATATAAACTGAATAAAAAAAAATGGATATTATGAGACATTACATAAATAAAATTATATTGAATTACTTCCATGAGCCCCTCCCAAACAGCCATACTTGTTCAGTCTTTCTCTAATTGTACTGTCATGAACTTTAACCTTCAGCACGACTCCACGGTCACACCACATCTCAGACGTGACGTCCACTCCTCAGAAGACTGTGGCATTGTGTTAACACCTGAATGCTCCAGACCAGCAGGCTGCTTTTATAGAGGTGCTCACGCTTGACTGATAATCAGTCAATCAATGCATTTGATTAGCACCACCTGCCTGCTGCCTACCCCGTTCATTTCTATGGAAGCAGTAAGCTTGGATTTCCAACAAACTGCACAGAAACCTGTGAAAACTGTCTTTGTAACGACTGTAAATCAGGATCGATGTAACCACATCACTCACTGAGTAGATTATACTAACACAGAAATACAATCTCCTGTACTCAGTAGATGCATAAATAGACATTATAATCACGTTGTGCATTTGTGATACTCGATGTGTAACGTCTGCTTTGTGGCTATTACAACATGAGATGTTATATGTTGCAGAGTAGCGTAGATAGTAGGTGGCTGCATTCGTCAGTCTGAGTCACAAGAGTCCAATTACTCAGAATGAGAGTCTGCGGTCGGTGGACGGGCTTGTCGGGACTCTGGATGCTAGAATGATTTTGTGTGCTGTCTGTGCTCAAAGCCATCATTACAGGGGGTGTGCTTGTATTCTGACATATTCTGTAACATGTTACATGATGACATGTTTAGTGACGGAACGAATCTCTGGAGAAGTTGTGGGGAAAGCGCAGCATCTATAAAAGAGAGCTGATATCTAACACTGAGATGTGCTGATTGGTTTTTGTGTAACAGACTCATGTTCTGCCTGTATCTTGAGCAACCTGTCATTCTTTATATTTTGCTTCAAAGCAGCCAGACATATTGTAACTGCTAAAGTGCCCTTGAGCAACAGTTCTCCAGCTTCATGAAGGTCTGTCAAAGCTTTTCTTTGGACATTGTCAGTTCAGTCTTTGTAGCTTTATACTGTAAGGTAAAGGCTCTGCAGTCATACAGAGCAAACCCCAACACTGAGACAAGCGCTTGGCGACAGTGGGAAGGAAAAGCTGCCTTACAACAGGAAGAAACCTTCGGCAGAACCAGGCTCAGCGAGGGGCGGCCGTCTGCCCCAACTGTTAACACTGACTGAAGGATGAACCAGTGTTGTGTCTGCACATCACAGACAACTTAGTAAAAGCTGTTTCTAATTTGTAAGCTCAGGCTCTTTGTTATCTTTGACATTTTTCCAGAAAGAGGAACAAATGATGTGTTGTTGTAAAACACAGTTTGTCATAAATTAGTATTGTTGCACCACCGAGGTGATTCTGTGGTCAGTTCAGTCTTGTTGTAAGAATGGAAACAACAGTTGTCAGTTTGATTTGCCATCATTTCTTGGTTTTCTCTTTTGTGCAGTTTTGTGTGGTAGCATCTGTGCCTGTAGTCATCCTGCATCTCGTTCATTCTGTGTGTGGATTTCAGCTCTCGGCGGCTGCTGTTGGAAAACTAAAAGAAGAAGAAAGTTTGATCAAAGTTTAGCACCAACCATGGTTGGATGTTCAGGCAGCTGCACCTGAAACTGGCACCCAAGAGAGAAGGCTGGGCGGGGCTGGTGCAGGGAAGAGGTGATGAGAAGGAAAGGTTGAGGAAGAAGGTTTTTTGTGGAGGAAATGGCCATTTGTTTGGTCTGAAGGTGGGAAGTGGAGCTGACAGTAATAACAAAGAGGCCATGAATCAGAGCCATAATTAAATGTGAGCCTTGGACCAAGGTGAGTGCTGGAATGGAGTGTTTCTTGGAACGCCGCACGCCGGCGTCCAGCCAGAGTCCAGCCAACGTTAAACAGCAGAGAGGAGGATAAACGGGAGGGCGGCCAATGGCAGGTCACATCTGGGGGTTGTTGGGAGAGAGGGGGGGTGAAGATATTTTTATTTTAGCTTTTACTGAGACAGGTCCAAGGATAGAAGAGCTGAGCACAGCAACACTTCACAAATCACCGGCTCCTGGTGTCCAGCACCCAGGTGCCGCGGGGATTATGGAGTATGGACCGTTTGCAGCATGGCACCGAGGGTGACGACAGCATCTGGGACCAATCCACGCGCAGCAGAGTCCGAGCAGCAGAGTCCGAGCAGCAGGGAGAGGCCGGTGCATCCGACTTTTTTCATTTCACAAACGCTTGTCAGAGAAAAATGAATGGCATGTTTGAACTGTGAGCGTTCCCCTCATTATCTGAAGAGCGCTACAAACATCCTGCGCTCCTGGCACGCTCGTGTGTGTTCAGCCCACCGAACGGCTGTTATCAGCTCTCAATTCTCCCATACCAGGTGTGTGCTGGACGTTCCAGCAGTGAGACAAAAAAGAAAACCCTGAGTAAACCTCACCTGATTTAAATCTGGCTGATCTCCGATTCACGAGGATCGTCTGGTGCACCTCTGGGGTGTTCTCAGTGCAGCTGGAGAGTCCCGTTATAGCCGATCTCCTCCAGCGTGTCCCCCAACCATCTGTCAACTTTATGTTTATCTTCGGGAAGTGGCTGCCGCTAATTTCCCCCAGTGGACAACTGTGGCAGTGCGACAACCAAGTGTCGTTCCCTGGAATCAGAAACACACGGGCCACAGTTATTTAGAACAGTCCGTGCCAAGACATCTCCTCCTCCTGGAGTTTAAACAAAGCAGACAAGCCAGGGAGACAAACACTAATGCACTCTGAGTCCCATTTCCAGCTCTTAATGCATTCGTGCCTCACACTGCTCACAGTGGTGTGGAGCAGTCAAATGAGAGATTTAAGAGACAACAGAAAGAGAAAAGTCAGATTGTGATTGATTCGAACAGACGTCCAACGCTTCGGTTCAGCAAAGTTTTTGCTTTTTAGATTCACTTTGGCTTTATTCACATCATAAAACATTTTTACTTCAGAGCAAAACAAAAAAGTGACACTGAAGAAGTAACAGGAAAAAGCTAAGCTGACAAGCAAAGACGCATCTGTGTTGGATGAGAGGGTTCAGATGACAGCTGGAGACAAGAAGGCGGGAAGCAGGGAAATAAGACGGGAGATGGCTCAGAGGGCCGACGCGGTTAAGCAGCAGCAGAAGTCGAGATAATGACTCCACGTAAACACTCGTCAGGACGCTGCCGTCAGGTCCTGTAAGAGAAACCTGCAGAGGAGGAAATCATGTTAAAGCTGCAGCTTGTTCACTGAGGGAGGAGGAGGAGGAGGTGGTGAGGAGATCCCCCCCCCCCCCCATACGTGACTTCGCCCCCCAAAAGTCCTAATGTGAAAGTCCATATTTGCTGAGAGGATGTGAGGTGAGCCTTTCAGCTGCTATGAGCTGCTTTGTGGTCTTCCTCTGATTTCCTCTCTGCCACTTCCTGCTGCGATGCTAGGAGGCTGTCAGACTTCCCAGACTCGGGAAGTCTTCCTCCATCTTCACCATCTTACTGGAAGTCGCTGGAATGTGACGATGTGCTCGTTACATGGAAGACGTGTTTTACTGCTCAGGAATTTCACTATAAACCACAGCAGCTCACGCTCTGCTAACGTTATTTTGTACATGAACACTGTGAATAACTGAACGTAACCTGATGTGAAATGTAAACAGTGAGGTCAGAGGTCAAATGATATTTGGATGCTGCTGTAATGTGATGATTTGAATCCCCACAGCATCATTTCCTACATGTTCTCAGTGCAAACAGTGGCCGTAACCTCCTATAAAGCATTATTATCCCTTTGCTCTTGAAGCGGAGGTCAGAGGTCAGCTGTGTGATGACATTTTAAAGAGTCTCTAAGTTCTATAAAGGTTCGTCAGAATTCATTCAAAAGCTATCGTATCCTCAAACACAACCTCGTTGGTGAGGAAAATAATTATTCGAATGACGCAGTAATAATTGTTTCCAGCTTATAATTCTATTAGATGAGCTCAGGATTACAGGGAAGCAATAACCTTTCTGACTGATCTCAGTGGCCGTGAGCAGCAATCGAGGAACCAAAACGGCTCCAAAGATGTGTGAAGCTTCTCTGACAGAGCTCCTCGGGCGGCTCCCAAGGAATCACCTGGAGGTGTTCCCAACATGGCTGCCAACAGACGCACTGAGACAAATACTTCACACTTTTTTTTAACATTTAAACCTCTGTTTGTGTGTGTCTGTGTGTGTGTGTGTGTGTGTGTGTGTGTGTGTGTGTGTGTGTGTGTGTGTGTGTGTGTGTGTGAAAGAAGCTATATGTGCAGCTGCTCCCTCCCCTCCTTCCACCTGTTTCTCCTCCTCCTTTAAAAAAAAACTTTATCGACACCAAACTGAAGAACAGCAGATATCAGAGTCTCTCTTTCATCTCATCAGCATGACTGAGATGATGCTTTCTGCCCTCCACCACCTCCAAGTCCCCCTTCACTGCACCCCCTCCTCCTTCTCCCTCCATTGCTCCTCTTCACACTGCTGCCGTGGCAACAGAGAACGGGGAGCGAGGCGGGAAAGGGAGGAGGCGAGGAGAAAGGAGAAAGAGACAGTGACAGAGGGAGAGGGAGAGACCGAAATAAAGAGAGGAGAAGATTGGTGAAGATGAGATTGGAGTCTGGGTCCAGAGGCGGTGTGAGAGCGCTGCTGTGTGTGTCTGTGTGTGTGTGTGTGTGTGTGTGTGTGTGTGTGTGTGTCTGTGTGTGTGTGCGTGGTTGCATAATCCCACTTCATTCACTGGTCAGAGCTAAAAATCCAGTTTCGTGACAACAAAGAATCGTGTGAAATGTCTGTGTGTAACATCATTACACACACAGAAGAGTGTGTGTGTGTGTGTGTGTGTGTGTGTGTGTGTGTGTGTGTTCAGAAACTAAACTGTAAGTCAGTGTGTGCGTCAGAGCAGGTACACTCAGGTGTGTCAGCTCTTCGTATAGAGCAGGTGGTTGGAACAGAGGGTTGTGTGTTTTACAGTGTCGGCGGTGCGAGCGTGTCTTTGCGTGTTCTGCATGTTGCAGGACGTTTACACTCTGCAGAGACTCTGTGGAGAAGCAATCAAAGGCACAGTGATGTCCTCAGTGTTTGTCCTGATGGACTGAATCAGGTGACACCCTGATGATTTGTGTGTTTGTGTGCATGGCTCACACTGTTGTCCTCCAGCTTTGGATGCAGGCGACTTGAACCTAATGAAAACTTTTCATTTGTACCTTTGGACTGTAAAGATACAGTAATAAAGGATGAACCCCAATAATCAGACTGTCTCTGAGTCTCTGCACCTGGAGACTGTGGGGAGGAAAAACTCAGGCTCAGGGAGGAGGAGCCATCTGTGACTGGTTAGGTATTGAAGGGGAAGCTTGTAACCATGACTTTTATTCATGCTGCATAGTTTAAAATCACTCAGCTGTAGGGATGGGTATCATTTAGGTTTTATCCAATACCGGTGCCAAACTGGTACTTTTGAAACGGTGCCGGTGCTTAAACGGTGCTCAAACCGGTGCTTAAAGAATGGAGAAAACAAACTTTGTCCAAAAACCTCTCATGTTTAACTGTTTTCCACTTTTTCTTTGGTCATTTTAGCCTTTTTGGTCAGGGTGAAGGGAGCATCTGCCATCAAACAAGAAGACAGCCGCATGTAACTACGACGGTGTTTGCTAGTTCACCTTACATGCATTAATGTAATAACGTGGTTAGCCTACTCAACGTAAATTGCACACGAACAACATTAAGCTACTCACGCAGAGAAGAACGGCTGCTGCTGCCATCATCATCCTCATCATTTCTGCTACACTGGCAGGGCTAGGGGCCAGGACTCTACTCTTCGGGTTCTTGGGGGATGTTGCTAACTCCAGGTCCGATAACAGGCACCACACCCGCAGTAGATGTGCTCGGTGTGAGGTCTCGCAGCAAGCTATCAAATACGGTGCATTTCTCGGCTTTTAAAAAAACGCTATGCGTCGCCAGGTGTTTCATCAGATTCGAGGTGTTACCTCCTTTGACAGTATCACAGTATCAGCTTGAAGCACTTGTTGCAGGCTGCTGAGTTTGCATCTTTTGCTGTGAAGTACAGCCAGACTTTTGACCGCTTCGCCTTTGGCATTTTTAATCTGTAGCTCTGCTCTAAAAGAACGTACGTACCTGGGCCCGCCTACTATCCTTGCAAAGGTAAAATGATTGGCTAGAATCCAAAGTGTATGACATCTCAGGGAAATAAAGCACCGAAATGTGCGCTGCTTTTCGATCTTGTTACTACCGTTTCTGTCAGAACCCATCCCTACTCAGCTGTGAGAAGTGCTGTGTCGCCATTCTGATAGACAGATGGTAGCTTCACAGATATCAGAGGAGGAAATGGGAAGTTCCTGTTGGGAATCAAACCAGCGACTCTGTTTCAAACACCGCTGGACCCCGACATGCTCCACACCACTCTCTCCTCTTCCTGAACAATGCAGCCGGTCTCCTTTACGTGCTCTCACTGCAGAGATTGCAGGGCCTTTGTGTGGTGTCTTCTGGGAAATGTAGTTACAGAAGCTCATTAGTGTGAAGGTCATATTAAAATGGAGGGCGGGGGGTGGGGGGGTTCAAGCCCCAAAAGACACAAGCTGAAGCTCAGCCTACGTCAGAAAAGGCAAGTGAAGAACTTTTGTTTGATCGTCAGTTTGTTTTCAGTCATTAAACGAGGTGATCGACACATTTATCAGCCTGAAGTTCGTCGCCCGGTAACCAGGAAGTGCTACTATCTGGATTATATTTACAGGTGTGCTGATCGGTGTGGACAGCAGGTATCAGGCCACGCCCCAGTAAATGTGTGTGTCTGCAGTGGGCAAAGACTGCACATCAGTTTGTGTGGACACTGTATTTTCTCTCAGACTCCAGCAGTGTGCTCTCAGCGAGGCATCATTTTACCTCCTAAAGCTCTAAACGAGAGTGATAAACACAAAGGTTTGTGCTCACAGATGGTAAACTCTTACTGCTGGCACTCACTCACTTTTAACTTTAAGTGTCCGGTGCTGTCTTCTTACTGGAGGAGGGCTCCAGCTGCATAGAGATGAAGGTGGATGGGGCAGATACCCATCTGTATTCAGAGGCAGCTTGTTTTCCTCAATAAATCAAAGCACGATGAAGAGCTGTGAGGGTGATGATGGTGCGGGGTCTGTGATGGTGCTGCCTGTCTCCACGGGTCAGAGGAAATGCAAAAAAAGAGCCTTAAAGAAAATCCCCAGGGTGACCTTTCAGCTGCTCTGTAGCAACAAAAACACACTTTCGTGTGTGTGTGTGTGTGTGTCCCAGGACCTTCACACAGTTTGGGTTTTTATTTAAATTTCTTGGTTCGCTCATTATTCTTTTATGCTGCAGGACAGACGGGCCGGCTGCCAGCAGACCTGCAGACTCCTCACATTAAACGCAGTGCTTTTATTTATTTAATATTTCACTTATGCATATTATGTCACTACAGCATTAAACCTCAATGAAATGACTGAATATGAAATATGAAATGGTACCAGTAAGAGCGCTCTTATCTGAATGGGTCTGTGCCATTTATTAATCATATCTGTGTTTGTGATTTCTGGCACAGATGAAAACGAGGAAGCGCTTTAAACAGCGAGAGGAACAAACCCCGAGGAGAGCGGCGGAGCCCTACAAATAAGATTATTAACTCGTGTCAGAGGAGAGAGACGAGGCAGAGCGGAGCAGAGAGGGTGGTGTCAGGCCTCTTCAGCCTCTGTGAGGCTGAGAGGCGGATGTCACCTCTGATCAGAGTCTGGTGGTGGGAGGGGGTGAAGGAAGGAGGGACGACAGAAGTGTTGTAATCAGGCCTGATTTTAGTTCAGTGAAACGCACATGTCCAGACTCTTATTTTGAAACTTTAGCAAACAAGCTTCATTTCCGGGTCACAGAGACACAAAAACCGCTGGTAACTAATCACCAATGAAATCTGATTTGACTTTACCGCATCACACACGGCTTTAAGAGGCTCCACCTCCAGCACCGTCCTGTGACAGCCACAGGTGGATCAGGTGTAGCTGGTATCCTGAGACTCTTGGTGTCTCCATCTGACCCAGCTACCAGCTGTGCTCTGCCAGTGCAAACTAAATACGTCCCCATGGCCACACATGCTTTGTATTCTGGGATGTTTTGGGGTACCATAGATGTGCAAAGGTTAGCAACAAGCTGTGAGCTCTCCATGTTCTCCAACAGTCCAGAGCACTGAAGCTTCTTCCTGTATTTACGTGCAGCAGACACACCTGAGGACACACAAACAACTGAAGCTGGATTCAGAAATCTTTGAAAACATGGTTTTAGTCTGACTTGTTAGAAAGTCAACAGTTGTGAACACGAACCTGGATTTGTGTTTGTGTGCTGCAGTAATGTTAATCAGATGTTATGTACATGTTGTCATTGCTTGCCCTGAGACATAAGTAGTGTTGTAAGGAGCGGTTTTGTTGTTCATATGTGTGCTGTGTTGTGGTATGATGACAGGTTGTGCATGTGCGTGTGTTTTATAGTGAGCTGTTAAAATGTAATAAGGAGACTGAAACTTTTCTCTGCAAAGAAATGTACAAATATAAAACCTCATCAGCTGATTCAGAGCAGCTCTGATTACCACAGCATCATTTAGCGTTAGCATTAGCGTTAGCAGACTGTTTGGAAAGTGTTGGAGAGTTTAAAACACCTTTAGTAAATATCTAAAGTGTCACTGTAGTCTGGAGGTGATGTCATTTCCTTTGACAGAAACTGAAGGTAAATTTTGATTATGTGACATGAGCTTTAGAGCTCATTGTCCCAGCAGTCTGATCCTCTTCCCTTTGTGAGAGCACCAAAGCTAAGCGATCAGTGCTGCAGGGTTAACATGCACCTAGTAAAATAGCACTGTCCACGATTCCCTGATGAAGGCTGCAGCACAGAAACACAGAGTTGCTGTGCAGGAGAAGCTCGCTCACACCAACACGATGGTTTACTTTTTAACATTTAGCTCTGTACTCGGCTGCTCTTAGGTTTAGCTAGTAACCTGGATGTCATCGCTAACTCATCCCATCAGTTTTCCAAGTGTGAACAGGCTCCCTCACTTCCTCTCCTGCCTCCTGTCTCATCATAGCGCTTCCTTAAGCTTTACTCTGGACACACAAACTAGCCCATTGTCTACAACTTAACATTCACACCCACTGCGCTTCACAGTTGACGGTTCCTGCTGAGGTGGAAATGCAAACGCGGGCTCAGAGACCCGCAGAGGTTCTGCTGCAGAGCCGAGGCGAGAGGCTGAATCTGCAAATCAAATCAAATCAGAGCCGGCGTTCCTCTGGAGCCCGGCACAGCGGAGCTATTCAGACTCTAGCTGCAGCTCACATGGGCCCGTCTATTTAAAGGAGCACCCAGTGTCCTGGGGGAATGCCAGTGAACATTTTACTGACACAGCCACTATCAACACAGACCACAGTCTGAACCAGCCCTACAAATGCCCCGTAGTAATCATTAAAGGAGCAGCAACACAGTCAGCAGTGTTCAACACAGAACTTTTCCAAAGACCACATCATTACATCCTAATCAGAGTTAATGAGTCAGTATTAGACTGCACAGAATAATAAACACCTGCACACTTACCTGACCACAGAAACAGGCAAGTGAACGAGTGAGAGTGGAGCTGGTGTCAGTTAAGAGAGGAAACAGCTGATGATGTTAGCAGCAGACGACTTCTTCACTGAGCACGCATCAGAGCTTCTCCACTGGAGACGAATCAGTCCGCCGGGTCCTCAGACAGCAGAACTACACGACATGTCAGCCCGTTATATGACAGTTAAAAACTCTATGATAGTGCGGTCCATTCATCCAACCATCCATCCGTCCATACATGCATCCATCCAGTTTTTCCATCTCCAAGACGATGGATGAAGGCACACCACTGACCTCGGTACATGCAGAGCGTCATCTTCACCAAACTGTGATTTTTGTTTGGCTCTGATTGGATAGTGGTGCACTTCTGTGCGATCTCATCACAGACCAAAGACTCAGCTCAGTGTCTTTTGTTTCACTAAATGTTTTTATGACTCGTTTGAATCTGCTAGAACTGTTACAGAATGGTGAAACACTGCTGATTTCAGCAAATGAATGAGTGAATGAACAGGCATTGTTTTATAAAAAGATGTTGCTGAAATGATCAAACCATCTCCAACTTTTATTCCCCTCAAGCCTTAAACCCAGCCTGGGACTGAAGCCTGTAAAGCATGTAAGGAATAAAGACTAAGGTGTGTTTCTTGTACATGTTTGTACTAGAAACCAGCACTGAGTTGGTGCTGGACAGTAATCTGATGTCACAGTCAGCTGACCTCAGCATCATCTCGCTCAGCTGACACCTGTCGACACATCCACCTGCAGATCTGACACGGAGCGTGCTGTTTACGCTGCTTCAGCTGTAATCCACCTCCACCCGTTCATGCTGCGTGACGTAGCGCCGCGTCAGCTTTCACTGACACATGCAGGGAGGCCCAGAAGAAACAAAGGAAACATGAATGAGTGCCGTACACAAACAACAGTCCTCTTTTGTGCATCTTTCACTGGAGAAAAACTCTTTGCTGTATAACGTGATGGTTGCACTGCTCTGAGCTGAAAACTGGAACAAATGCATCCACAGAGCTGCTTCTCTGGCTTTTCCTGGAGAACACGACCTCAGGTGTCCTGAAAGCTCACTTCAAAGTCTTCTTCCCTCAGACTCGTGTTGTTGGCCCCCTGCCGGGTGATTTCTCTGCACCTGAATGACTAAAAGAGCTCGACCTGCATGCTGGCAGCAGTAATGACAGGAGGCAGGAAGTGTTAATGAGGTACTAACGGTGAAGCTAAACGTAAAGCAAACACATAAAGAACAAGTCTCTGATTGAAAAGTCAAGCGAGGCCACATCTTTGCAAACCGAGCGTTAATGGAAGAATGATGGATTTAATTAAAGCTGAGTGTTTTCATTATTTTTAAAGGCCTTTTCATATCCAAGTTGTAAATCACTGATTAGTTACGCAGAGAAGCATTTCTGAATGTAACATCAGTGGATTGTGAGTAATTTCGGAAAGATCAGCGGAGCAGAGAATACAAATGTGATCCGCTTATTTATTCATTCATGGTTTTTTTCACGCAAAGATGAAGCTGTGAGTGTTTCAAAGCTGCAGTCGGGCTCATGTGGCCCCGAATCTCTGACAAACCTCCCGTCGGGTTCACTGCAGGAGGCCGGCCAGTACAAGGGCCCAGCCAGGAGGATAAAGACAGACCCGTTCTACTCAAGTCCACAGGACTTTACTTTTTTGATTGGGCGTTGTCACAGTAACCGTGGTAACTGTCAGGAAACACAGTGAATAAATATTCTGCTTATTTATTCTTTCCCTGTGTTTGGCTGTATGCTGTCAGTACAGCTACACTTGAGGGAAAACAGCCGACATCTTCTCATCCTCAGTGTCTTTGGCTTCCACGTATCAGGAGCAGCAATGCTGGGCGTACTCACTGAGTGTGTGTTAGCAGGTATGAGCCTCAAACACGTGAAGAGTCTGTGGTCCAAATGAGCCCGTTCACAGTGAGAGATCATATCACGTCATGTTGTTCATATCATCAGCAGCGTTTGAATGAAAAGGTGACTCTGGAGTTTATGTTGGGATCATGCTGAGAGTCTTTCTGTGAAATGGATTTGTGGGTCTGTCTGACATCCTGTCTGAGGGTCTTCATGCATTTAAATGCCCACAACAGGACAGAAATCCTCAAATGAGCCACAAGATGATGAATGGATAGATCGACTCTATTAGAAAGCACGAGATTCAAATCTGTAAGGTCGCAGGCAGGAAAGACAAAGCTGTGTGTGTGTGTGCGTGTGTGCGTGTGTGTGTGTGTGTGTGTGTGTGAAATATGGTGGCAGATCTGCGCTAATTGTTCAAATTTGGAGACGTGGTGTTTTCCCTCTGTCTGTAGCTGAGAATAAGATTGGCTGCGTAATTAAATGCAATTTAGTTTAACATTAGTACGCTATCATTCTCCTGTGTGTGTGTGCGTGTGCGTGTGTGTGAGTGTGCGTGGGTCTTTGCCGAGTGTCTCACTGACCTCCTGAGTGTTCCTTCAGCGTGGCGAGCACCAACCACAGCGGTGCAGAGTCAGAACAAGCTCCTCACGTTTGAATCTTTCCATCTTAAAGTCTCATCAGTTATAACTGCTTATCTTTACACTTGATTCTTGAACTCAGATTCACATTTCATCAGCCACTGAGCGAGTCCTCCGAGCACCTTTAACGGTGCGATAACGAGCCCCGTTCCTCCCGAGTCGATTCCACCTCGACCCCGGGATGTTAATGGCTGTCAGAGTACAGTCGCAGGCTCCGACGAGCATTTATCATTTTTGTTTTTGTCCATCTATTCTGCTCACGTGTCTGCAGGCTGTGACCACTGTTAGCCACTGATGGCAAACTGGCACCATGATGTGTGAAGCGGTTTGGGCTTCATCCATATTGGCTCGCTCATCTTCGTCATGGAGTCTAAACTTCTCTTCCTGCTGTTCATGTTCCCACTAGGGCTGGGTATCGTCACTGATTTCTAGAATCGATTTTTTTCCGATTCACAAGGTCCCAAATCGATTCGATTCAATTCGATTCGATTCAGTTCGATTCGATTCAATTCGATTCAATTCGATTCAATTCGATTTGAATCTGGGAAATTTTGACAGTCAGAAATATTATAATTCAGATCAGTACATTTACATATTTTTGTATCTATAAAAAGGAAGCTGACACACACAAGACTTTATCAAAGGTGTGAGCGTCACAGCAGATGCCTTTGTGTCAAAGTAGCTGAAGATAAAACACAGAAAAACATGAAGGTGATTTTCCTGGCCTGGGATTTTATAAAAATATTCTGCAGTACATCAAAAACGAAAGAAAACCATTAATCAACATATGAACGTTACCTCTGACGTTACAGCGGTTTTATTAGAGACACGGCTAAGCATTTTGCATTTTGCATCATTTTAAAAAGTTTAAATTTGTTCAGTATTGAACGGCAGAAATTAGGTTTTCTTTTCGGAAGTATGTAAAACAAAAAAATAAAAACAGCGGCCGACAGCACTGTAAACAACAGTAGACTTGTGCGTAACAAGCAAGCGAATAATGCAGAAAACAGATTTTTAGACGTTCTTGAAGTACAGAGAGAGAGAGAGAGAGAGCTGTGCATGAAGTTTTTATCGTGGGTGAAGCAAAACAGTAAAAGTCAGAGTGAATTCATAACGATGTTTATGTGAAGCGTAGTTTGGATCTTCTTTTGCTGCTGGTTCGGTCAATATTGTTTGGAGAGAGATCAAACTAACAGCTTTAGAATCAGCGCAAAATGGCGCGGACCCGCCGACAGATCAGAATCAGCGAGCTGTCGGCTTTCAGCCCCGACCGTGTCCGTGCCGTCAGGTGAGAAAGGCGACATCTCACTGATTCTGATCCGCGGGTCCGCGCTGTGTGTTTACGCCTTTGTGCAGAATCCGTGTTCCTGCTCTCATTTACTGTCTTAGCTGTTTGGTGGTTGTTGAAATTTTGTGAGGTTTCACCTGAGATTCTGGCATTTCGGGCAAAATAAATTTATATAAAAAAATCGATTCAGGATTTTAATGAATCGATTTCACGTTATCCAAGCCAGAATCGATTTTAATCGATAAATCGATTATAAAAACCCACCCCTAGTTCCCACGTATCTCAGCACTCACCGTCTGCTTCTGACCGACTGTTTTCACTCCATGCAGCACCGCCACACGTGTACGTTAGAAGGAAGTGAAACTCTGACCTCTGGGACTTCAAACATGGCGACCCCCGTGAGACCCCGACACTGTCCAAGCCTTTGCTGCATTAGCTGCCTGTTAGTTTCTTAGCTTAAGTAGCATTTCAGCACTGTGAGGTTTTCCAGTGTGAAAGACCTTTTTTTTCCTTAAATGATGATTTTTACTCTTTTATATCAGGTAGGAAAAAGTTTTTCTAGAAAATGAAATATGGATAATGAAAAGCAGACTCAAAAATTCAAGCATTAGTGTGAAGCAGAGAGGTCTGACACCTGGCAGCCTCAGGTTGAGTCCACGGTACAATCACACTGATGAGCTGAACACTAACTGCAGTCTGCTGCTGTCTCATTTCTTACCTTTGTCATATAATGTTTTACTGTCTTTGCATTTTAAGAAATGTGAGTGTTTTCTGCAGCAGGTATGAATAACATGTTCTCAGCACACTGATCTGCTGACTGAATGATGGATCGTTATTGATGAGGAAATGCTGCTCACACGAGTTCTGTCTATTTACCGGAAACATGATCTTCTTCCAAGTCCATCTATCTGCACATGCTGGGATTATAAAGAGCTTATTCTATTCTATTCTGGCTGTGATGTGCAGTTTTCAGCCTCTGGGCGAAACAAAGAGCAGTCACCATCTGGATGAGTGTTTGGCCTGCTGCTGTCACTCCAAGCCCCGGGGAAACCTTTCACACCTTGTCATCATCTCGGTTACCCAGGGTCAACCGACCAACGAGGAGAGGGTGAGGAGGAGGGGGGAGGCGGTAGTTTTGGACAGAAAATGTTGTAAACAACAGAAATCTGAGGTGAAGGGGGGAAACAAAAGGAGAGCAGAGCAGATCTGAGCGTGCCGGTGACGAGCGAGGCTCGTTTACATAAGAAATTGAGAGGATGCCGGAGATGGAAGGAGGAGGCTTCCTGCACCGTCCTCGTTGAGCGCTTTGATACAGAACACACATCTCCACCAAACAGGTCGACTTCAAAGGCTTCTGTACCGGCTGAAAGGTTATCCTCATCTTTAAACACACACTCCTGTGCAGGCAGCTCTAACACACCTCAAAGATGAAGGAACGACAAGAAAGGAAGCCAAACACACGAAACAAGGGAGGAGTGGAGACTGTGTGTGAGATAACTGCTGGTCAAACATCAAGAAGTTGAAGTTACCACTCTGCAATCAGACTCTGTTTTCTCTACTTTGTCAAAAATTGCCACCAGGACATTATTCTCTTTCTGGAGTTCTTTAAGGTACACACCTGCCTGCTCTTTTAGTTTGTATATACCTGGTCACTGATAGGATGGCTCCATATCAGCCACTTCTTCCACCGGCAGATAGAGGAGGTGGCTGACATCCAGAAATCCTACCAGTGGCTGGACTGAAAGACAGCACGGAGGCACTAATCATGGCAGCACAGGAACAAGCTCTGAGCACAAGATCCATAGAGGCTGGGGTCTATCACACCAGGCAAGACCCCAGGTGCAGGCTGTGTAAAGATGCCCCAGAGACAATCCAGCACATAACAGCAGGGTGCAAGATGCTAGCAGGCAGGGCATACATGGAACGCCATAACCAAGTGGCCGGCATAGTGTACAGGAACATCTGTGCCGAGTATAACCTGGAAGTCCCGAGGTCAAAATGGGAGACGCCCCCAAGGGTGGGGGAGAATGACCGAGCTAAGATCCTGTGGGACTTCCAGATACAGACGGACAAAATGTTGGTGGCTAACCAACCGGACATAGTAGTGGTAGACAAACAGAAGAAGACGGCCGTAGTGATCGATGTAGCGGTTCCCAAATGACAGCAACATCAGGAAGAAGGAACACAAGAAGCTGGAGAAATACCAAGGGCTCAGAGAAGAGCTCGAGAAGATGTGGAGGGTGAAGGTAACGGTGGTCCCCGTGGTAATCGGAGCACTAGGTGCGGTGACTCCCAAGCTAGGCGAGTGGCTCCAGCAGATCCCGGGAACAACATCAGAGATCTCTGTCCAGAAGAGCGCAGTCCTGGGAACAGCTAAGAAACTGCGCAGGACCCTCAAGCTCCCAGGCCTCTGGTAGAGGACCCGAGCTTGAAGGATAGACCGCCCATAAATCCCCATAATTTGGAGTAAAGAGTTTGCTATCAGCATGTGCACAGAGTATATTTTCTGAAGTCCAGCAGAAAGTTTCACTTCCTGGTAAAATGACGATACAATCTTCTTGCCTTTTTAACATTTTGGGTAAATTATCATTAATATTATTATCAAGGACATACAACAATAATATTACTGTTAGCAGAACAGCTGTACGTACCTGAAGATGCTGAAACCGGCCCAGCAGATCAAACACAGCTAAGCTCTGAGTGTTAAGCCCCAGCCTGAGCCTGTTGAAGTGCAGTGCCCGCTTGGATCTAATGATGTCTCTATACAGCTCCTTGAGTCTGGATATAAGTGGCACGCAGGCAAACCAGCATCCATGGAGCGCCCTTGCTAGCCGAGCTAAAACCTGCTCTTGTCAGTAAACCCTCTGTCTCCGTTTCCCCCGTTATTCGCCCTCTCTCTCGGTCCTCTGTTCTCCACCTCGCTCTTCCCTCAGCCGCCGTAATCCCTCCATCTGTCCTTTGTATTTCTGTCCTCTCTCCGCTCCACGCCAGCGGTCAGACCAGCTGAGCCCTCGCCTATCCGCCGATCCTCCCCCGGACAGAGAAGCCTCGACGAGCTGCGCCGCAGACACGGCTCTCCTGGCAGGAAGTCATATCCCAGCATCTTATCCCTCCTTATGGCTTTGTCTTCTGTTCCTGCTGCAGAGGGTAAAGCTCACAAAGTCAAAGTCAAACATCTACATCTGCTGATGCCGCCTGACAGACCGTTGGATTCTGATGAAATTGATGCCGCATGTCTTGGTAGGCTGATGGATCTTAGCAGGTGAACTCAGAGAGAGAGCTGCAGAGGTGCAGACATGCTGATGTTTGCTAAACTTACCCCAGCAGGTCCTCGCCCAGCAAACCGTCCAACCTTTCAGCGGTTTCATCTCTGATTTTAACAGCTAATTTTAGCCTTCTGTGCATGCTTTACTGTTTTATTAATACCTCACATTTTTGTATTGTATCAATACTTAAAGTATTGTTAGCACAGGTGTCTGCGAGGCAGAGCTGGGTCTCTGGACCGTGTCTGTGCTGTTGGAGCATTTTTAATGACATCATGTGACCAATAATATGGCTGTTGTGAGGTCACTGTGCTAACAGCACTTATTAGCAGGTATCTGTGTGATGCTACCTACAGTTTACAGCTGTCCACCTGCTGGTCTAACTATGGTCTCTTTTAGCACCAAAAACCATAAAAACAAGGCTTCAAAAGAAAATTCCACCAACTAATTTTTGATTTTTGTATTTTATTTGCAGCCTGTGGTGCAGACTTTACAAACAGGCACTTATAGGTTTGTATTTAAAGTCTGGGAGCTGTAAAATGACATGGTCTTTGAATCCAGTCAGAACAGGATTCCCAGTATAGAAAGTGGCTGAGCATCCATGTGCTTGTCCTGTATGACAGGCACAAAGATATACTTTTTGTTCATTTAAGACAACAATGGCAGCGCATCAAGACTATGACTGATGCCTGAGAACAGCCGTGTGAGGCTAAAGGAGGAATGACGTGGACAGAGCGGGACACAATGAGAAAAGAGAGAAGAAGAGACCGCTGAGGAAGGAGGGGGGCGGGCAGAGTGAGGTGAGGAGAGCGAGGCCCGCCCCCCCGCTGTATTCGCGTCTGTCTTCTTGTTCAGGTTTCAGACCTTCCTGTAATCCAGCTTTGTGTCTGCCACGCTGCCACTGCACCTGTAATCTGCTTCCTGCGCTGCTGTAAGCTCGCTTTAACTCTGCTTATCTTCTGCTTCACGCTGAGGGAAATCTCACCGCTGAAACGCTGCTTCACTCCAGAGTGAAAAGGAGCCCCCTCCCTCCTTTCCCCCTCGTCATCGACAAATCCAAAGCTGTTCTCTGATATCAACTCTTTTTTCTGTAATCGCTGCAGTTTCACATTATTGCTGCTGTCACAGGGACATCGCTGCTGATTCTTATGATGTCTAATCCTCTCTAATCCTGATGTTCCACCACAAAGTTTGTCTGGACAGAAGACAAACTTCTCGATATTCATTTCAGCATTTAACTCTCAGCCTCACCGTAACCTCCAGCGTTCTTGTAATGTAATTAAGTCTTTTGGGTGGTGCGCGGTGTTGCTGCCCACACCTGAGGAGGTGGACTCACCTGTTCTAATAACACAGCCGTCCCTTCTTAAGTATTTTATAGCTGGCTTTCTGCTGGGGCCTCACCTGTGCACACATACTCTTTATTGGTTTCCTGTTTGATCTGAAAATGAATTTAATTTTCTTTTTCCGCTCACATACAAAGATCGAGGCATGGTCCACACTGCTGTGGTGAATCGCTGCAGAGCCTGATTCATATGCGGTGCCAGCCGACAGAAACAAACAAAATGCTGGGACGTTTTCCCTCCTGCGTCCTCGCCCTCATCACATATTTGTCCACTTCTTTGTCCGTCGTTTCAGCCGTCTCCCTCCAGGAGTTTGCTGATATTTGTGAGCTGTTATACTGATGCTGTGGGTATCATTCTTTATCCTGAGACTATGGTTGTTATTCTCTCACTGATAAATCCAGACACCGCAGCATAAAAGTTAATACACAGGAGGACTCAGAGCGCGAACAGACCAGTCCCAATCTTTGCAGACTGTGCTGATGTGATGTGAGGTGCACGTCGGGTTACAGCGTAGGGTTTCAAAGGGGTTTGCAGTGATGACGCAGCGACAGCACAGATTTCCCGCTGCAGTAAATACCCTCTCTCAGCCATGCGGCACATCCCAGTGAGCCACGCCGGCGCCCTTCACTGCTCTTTGTGCATTTATGAGCTTCTGCTGCACATCTTTAACTTTTAAGATCATCTTATCATTGCAGTCGTCTCTGGTTCAGTCATCACATGATTTAAATAAAAGTAACAGCACAACACAGGCAGAGTAGAAGCATGACAAATGGAGTTTGGGTGGAGGTGGGTTTCAAAGCAGCATGCAGGGGCAGCAGCAGCTGCAGGGAGGCTAAAGCAGCGTAGACCCTGTGGATACACTTTTTAAGGATGACTATTTGGATGCATAGAAATGTATTAGTCAAGCCAGATGAGCCATCTTCTGCCAGGCTGTGCTTGCTGTTTCTGTGACTACTTATTTGATGTGCAGGAGTTCCAGGTTTTACGTTCATCTTACCTGCAGACTCAAACTCAGCTGAAACTCAAAGTTTGTTCTGCAGCTAAACTCTCACAGAGACTAAAGTGTGCTCTGACTTTTCTCTCTTGTCTAAATGTTTGGTCTTGAACGACTCCGGCATCAGAGCTTCCTTTGTCTCTGCCATCAGCAGATCAAACATGTCAGTGATAAGAAACAAACTCAACCTGACTTCATTAAAAGCCAGTCAGATTTGGTCTGTACGTCCAGAAATCAGCTTTTTTGTCTGACTCGCCTTCACTTCTTATCTCTCTCTGGCTTTTCACTCAGTTTAAGAGGCCTTTTCTCCTTCGTGCCCTCAAAAACATCTCTGCAGGGCTCTCTCTGCGTCTCTTCTCTTAAACTCACAATCTCTTTGTTGTGATGAATCTGTGTTTCATTACCTGCCGCGCCACCCCCGCCGCTTCCTACAACATATTGAGGCACGGGTACATACATCTGCTGTGCATAGATGCAACAGAGGAGGCTGCACACGGTGTCAGCAGAGACGTGCAGAGAGAGGAAGACGGCTGATTTATTCATTCTTCATTGAAGGAGTTCCTGTCTGTTTGTCGAGTCACCAAAAGAACAAGAGAAAAAAAAGAGTTTGTACAACCTAATATTTTATATAACGCTGGGAGAAAAACAGTGGCATGAGGGACTGAGAAAGAGCATGGCTTGTAGTTAAACCAGGTCACCTTGCTAAGGTCAGTGAAAGCCTATCGGGTTTGCAAAAGTCTTTGAAGAGCCATAATGGACGCCTTCATGGCACACGCTCTTTCCTCAGTTGCTCACTTGGTGAATTTGGTGAAAAGGTTTGTGCTGCGTAAGCGTACAAGTCTGAACTCTTTTCGTGCTTATTTTCCTCTCTCCATTTTTCCAGGCTGTGCCGCAGGAAGTCCCTGTAAAGCTCTGATTGGTCCATTGTTTTTCCACTTGGGGAAGCACTGACAAAAACTGGATGTGCACAGCTTTCAGTGAATATGTGGAACCACATACCAGAGTAAAGACTAAATACAGGGGTAGGCCACAGTGGAGATGGGGCGCAGGTGACCTTGGGAGGGTTGAAGCCCTTGTAGAGTTTGGGTTCAGCTTGGATTTTGTTTTCAATCAATCAATCAATCAATCAATCAAGGCTTTATTCGTCACATGCAGGGGGGTCCTGCAGTGAAATGGGACCCCCCCCGACCTTACATAGACACACAAACATCACATGGGGATACAGTCGGAGATTGGTAGCATTGGAGAGAAAAACATTGAAATGTGCATTACAATGGGAAAGTACAAGAGGAAAAAAAGAGACCCCTTCTCATGCTGTGCTTCCATGGTAGGACAGCACGAGAACAGGAAACAAAAAAACTCCTCTGCACAAAAAAGCACATAAATGTGACACATCATTGGGAAGACATAACAAGCCACACGGTAGGGTGATGGGTAAGGAGCAATGTGAAGCAAACCCAGCAGCCGCCTCGCACAGCGCTATCTTATCCAGCGCGGCACGTAGACCCGCCGTGTTCCCCCACAGGAAACAAGCATCGAAGGCGTTTGGAAAGGGAGGGGGATAAGTGTGTGGTTTTCAGTGTAAGTGTATGTGTGTGCGTGTCCATAGTTCAGCGGAGACAGTGTCCTTCGCCCTGCCAGGCTAAGTAAACAGTCTGCCAGCCAACCCAGGTGGCCTTAGAATGGGGAGGAACAATGTCAACACAGGCGTTATCTCGGATTGTTTTGATCGGCTCCAGCCTTGAGCCCGCAGCTGGCGCCGGAGGGGTAGCCGTATTAAGATGGTGATTTCTTTCCAACAGCTCATGAGAATTTCGAGCTGTATTGTTTTAGCACTCCGACACTGATCTCTCCATCTCCCGTTGGATAGCCGTCAGTTTCTCCATGATGTTGTTAACCTTCAATTCCGTGGTCTTGTCAATCTTTTGCTCACAGAGCCGGTTCTGAGACCTCGCGACCGCAGCCAACTGATCCGTGATGTTGTCCAACTTTCGCCCATAGTTGTTGATTTGAGCTGATTCTTCCCTGATGTGTCCCAGTATCCGCTCAGAGATGTTATTCTGAGTATTCACTGCAGCCGCAATAGCCTCCAAGCTCTTGACCATGTCCCCGTCTGTGAGCCCTTTCTGAGAAGCCGCGCCTCGTCCAGTCAATCCAATCTCAGCAGGCAGCTTGGTGGGGGTTTGAGCAGTCAGTCCCGCTGTCTTGATTCTCCGATAAGCCAGGGCCAAGCCAGCTCCGATCAGCAAGAACCCTGCTATCATGGTTCCGAATAGGTAGATATCTTCAGCGTCCTCGATCGACAGTCCCGCCAGGCACACGATCCTCCATGTCTGCCACCCGTCCATCGTGTATCCAGCAGGGAAGGTCCCTCCAGGGCACTCAGGCTCTCCCGAGCCCAAACTTCTCGTTGAGAAGAGGGTGTCAATAGCATTCAGAGACCAGTTGATCAAATCCATAGTTCTCTTTAGGTTTTAGACACCGGCTGTGAGAGAGTGTTCCAGGGTAGTAAGAAGAAAAAAAAGCACGAGACAAGACAAGGACATAAGCGGCTAAGCAGGGAAGATAGGGGAAGGAGGAGAGGAGAAAAGTGCGACCGCCTTCGCTGAGAGCCAAACGAGCACGCTATTCAGATATATTTTAACCCTGTAACCCTGTACCTAAACCTGATGGCTCATTAGTGACGTGGTGAATATTAACAGATTTATGTGTTGAAGCTCCAGCTCGCCTAAGCCTCCCAAAGCCTGTAGGAGTCATTTCTCTTGGCTCTTGATGGAGGCGGTCGCATTTTCTCCCTCTCCCTTATCTTTCCTGCTTGGCTTCTCATGTCCTTTGTATAGTCTCGCTTATTCTCTGACCCTCAGAGAGTCTCCCAGACGTGTTCTTTAAAAACCTAAAGAAGAATTATGGATTTGATCAACTGGTCCCTTAACGAAACTGACAACTCCTGGGCTGGGGAGAGCCCGATTGTCCTGCGGGGACGTTTGCTGCTGGATACTCGATGGTCGGTTGTGTCGTGTCTCTGGCGACACTCTTGATGGAGGACATTGAACGACATCTACCAATTCGGAACCACGATAACAGAGTTCTGGCTGATTGGAGCCGGCTCGGCTTATCGAAGAACAAGAAGGAGCTACAGCTGTTCAAAATCCCACAAGGCTGGCCGCCATGATAGACGATGGGCGGGGCTGTGAGTACTCAGACTGTGTTTTTGAATGCAATATGGATAAGATCTTGGAGAAGAACAACGGGAATTGAGACACCTGGTGACCAGTGACGGACATTAGACAAACTGTAAAATTGGAAGCAGTTTGTTCGCACAAACCAAAACAACTACCATCTTCATCTCATTTTGCCTAACCGGGTGAAGGGACACTTTCTCTCGGCTGAACATGGAACACACGCACACACACACGCATGCACACACACACACACACATAGGCATGTACACTGACACGGACCTACACTCACCCCCCCACCCCCTTCAAACGCCTTCCAAGCTTCTGTCTTCCATGTTGTGAGATGTGATGATTCATGTGCTGAGGTGTTTTTGTCTGTTCTCAGACTGATCTCCCTGTTGGAGCTCAGTCTGGGGGGAGTTCTTTTTTCTCCTCGTCTTTCCTCATGTTGTGCGTTTTCCATGGTTTCGGTTCGGGTCGCTGCTCGTGCGGTCGACCGGCCAGTGCTAGCTAGCCTGACCTGTCTTCCCAATGTGATGTTTGTGTATTGTATGTACGGTCAGCAAGGTATCTATCTTAATTGCCCTTTGGGGATAAATAAAGTCTCTCTGGCTCTGACTGTAGGCCAAGTCCTCACTCTGTCCCGACTGATGCTCTTCTCTACCTTATGCACCATATTGTACACACTGGATGTGCAGATGGGTACATAATGTTCTCTCTTAGGTCTTCCAGGAACTCAAGTTTCTTCTGCCAGGACGTATTTCCGAGCCACAGGCCTGCGTCCCATCCAAAGTAATTGCTTGTGTGTGATGTTTGGTTGCTAGTGGACATTTAAGTGTCAGCTGTGTAGAGCATTTTCCATCCCCAACATGTCAGTCAGCTGTGTCATTTAGTCCGGTTACTTCAGTGACTCGCATTAACTTGTCTTTGTCACAAGTCACTACAGCCAGGACACGTTGGACAGAAGCCAGAATGACCTCCTTGTGCGTCAAACTGCAGCCGAGTTTGTCAAAGCAAACTGGGATTTCAATGCTCACATGAGCATGTGAGTCATTTTGGTATTTAAAGTAATCATTTGGTTTGCTACTGTGTGCACAGACTCATCTCATAACCTCGTATTATTCCTGCACGTGTGTTTACAGACACACGAGGACCAGTCTGTCACTCACATTCATAAATCCTTCACGATTGAGTCGCGACAGCCTCTGCCACGCTGTGCTCCACCATTATGGCTTTTTGAGTGTTGCCTCACGGCCTCGCGTCGTACCCATAATCCCTCTAATGACCGTCCTCTCAGGTATTCCCGCTCGCTGATGTCAGAGCTGCACGATGAAGCAAACAACATCAAAGAGATTGATTCCTCTTAATGGGTCTTTTCATAATGGAGGGGAAAAGCGTGGGCGAGCAGTGTGTAGATGGACAGGGAGAGAAGATAAAGCAAAGACGGATGTGAAGACGCTGTATTGTAGAGGCCTTGCAATATCAGCCATAACTGCAAATGTCACCATGACGCTGCAGTAAAGTAGAAGAGACGCGAGGCTGAGGAGGAGGAAAAGATGGAGGGAAGAATAAACAAAGAGAGCAGGAAACATGAATGTGAGGATTGTTTTTAATCTTTAATTTCTTTTTTTCTTTTTTGCAACATTAAAAAAAGCAAATTTGGCTTTTGTAGCTGACGCATTGTGTGTGTGCATGCGTGTGTGCGTGTGTGCGGTGATTAATGAGGAAGTTGGCATTTAGTCGTGTGATATCTGACTGGTTGGGATAATTACACCAGCAGAGAAGCAGAAGCCAGGACTTTATCAGCTTGTGTGGGAGTCGGAGCATTTGGGGATTTTTTTCCCCTTTTTTCAAATAAAAAACTTTTTTTAGTGTCTCCACTTAAACATTTGCCAAGTTCACCTCAGTAATTTATTCCAAAGTTATTACTGTGTGAGCTGCAGTGAGGGGAGATTAGCAGAGAGGAGAGGTGAAGAGGAGGCCTGAAAGCAGTTATTGCTATTTACACACTGGAGGAAGGCAGCCTTACATGGTGCCTTACAACACTGTTTTACAGTTTTAAGTTGGGGGGGGGGGGGGGGGTCAGATCAGTCAGGGTGATCGGGGTTAACGACAACCGCCTCGGTGCTGTTTAGAATCAATCTATTAAAATTTCACGAGCGAGTGCCAGTGTGGTGCCATTGCGTTCTGAATAACTGCATTCTACGTATGTGGCTAGAGACCAGCCTCTTTAATTTATTTTTAATTTAGAGATCCAAAAAAGTTCTTTCATATTATATATGACCTCTGAACATTTGAACATGTATATTTTCATTGTCTCTTTCTCATTATGTCCCATCCTCTGCTGCTCTCTCTCCTCCCTCATCTTCCTCCTTACCTCGAGCATCATCTCTGAGCTGAAGTCAGGCCTCTAACACATGAAGACGGGCATAAATATCCTCATTTATTCTTCATATTGTTGGAATTATTATTTATTGTCAGCAGATTAGACATGATAGTGTCTGTCTCCTGAATCCAAACTGGTTCCACAGAAGAGGGGCCTGAAAACTGAAGGCTTCACCTGTGAGGCGACCAGTTTACTACTGAGGCATTCAATAGGGAATGAGACTTGTCAGAATTATTAACTATTATTAAATGTTAATCCTTAGTAGGTGAAACTCTTTAAAAGAATCATAGTAAAGTTCAAAAGCTGCTGGGATCAGTTGCTCATAATGAAAACAGAGCTGCTTTCAATCTGAATGAAATGTTCAGGTTTTTCTACCTAAATTAAGCAGCAGGAGAGAAAATCTGAGTCCAAAAACACAGTTTTCATTTGGGTGAATGTTTTTTTGGTCTGGTGATGAAACTCAGAGCATGAAATTCAATCATTTCATGGGACTGAGGTTTGTAGATAAAACAGAGGGAACAGTCAATCTGGGGACATTTCAGCAAATGAACGAATCGTCTTCCTCAAATCCAATATTTCTAAATTAGCTCTGCTTTATGGTGATTTTGGATCAAGTCATTAAGCTGCGACATCAACGCTTTAATAAAAGCAAAGATATTAAAGGAAAATCTCAAAATCTATAAGAGAGAAAAAAAACTTTTGTCACAATCAAAGCCTGAAGACAAACAAGTTCATCTTCCTTAAAACGGCTGCTGATTGGCCGCACCGAGACGTTTCCCGTCCTTGAATTAAAATCAAACTGAAATAAAAATTCACCTTCCCCACAAACATCAGTGAGAACAGTCGATCTTTGCTTTATCTTTGACGATGATTAGTCATTTCTGTCCTGCTTAGATTTGATTGGTGCACATCACGCTGTTATTCCAAAGGATGCTTCCAGCTGGAAGCCTCCGTCAGCTGTAGCTAACAATGTCGCCCGTCTTTGTGCCGGGGCTGCAGGAACAGAGGACCTCGGTCTAACCACAAGTGCTGTACTACATGTCAAATATTTTCCAGGTCAGATTCAGTCCTTTTTTATTGCCTTGCACAGCTGCAGCAGCTTTTAGAGCCTCAGCAGTTCTTTATAACACGGACGGCCCTTATTTACAGTCTTTTATGATAATTATGAGCTTTATGAGGTTTTACTGCTCAGGTTTGAGCTGCTTGCACGTCTTTGTGCTTCTCTCACGGTCACACCTGTCGATCCTTCTCAGCCCGTCGTTTATCTCATTGCTCCTTTTTGCTCGAAGGTCAGTGATCACATGGGTCTTAATTAAACATTCAAACCTTTGTATTCGAGTGTTTGCTGGGACCGCTGTGACAACATAACCTTTACATTCGTAGTCAGCCTCCTCTGCAGTTTGCATCTCACAGTAACGTGCGTGAGGCAGCAGCTCTGCTGTCTCTCTCCACTCACCGTCCTTGGACGGCGCTCGTTTTTGTCGCCTGCATCTCTGATCTGACCCTGACTGACCCTCCTCAGTACTCGGGATCACCGAGCTCATATTGTCCTGATTGAATGCTCCTCTGTGATAAGCCCAAATGATTTTACTGCACAAACACTGTGTTGAAAGCATAACCACCATAAATACTGCAATAATTAAGCAGAATTAAGCAAATAAGTAAAAGTTTGGCAGTTTAAATGGTCACTTAATGGTACGCCGATGATAATTTTCATTATGGATTAATCCTCTGATCCTTCGTTGCCGGTTTGAGAACCACAAAAAGGTTTATTACATTCATTTCCTCTCTGTGGATTAACTAATTAACTGACTAATAAAAAAACCCTTTAATGTGCTTTTTTATGCAAATGTGTAAAGTAAGTCGACACAGAAATGTAATGGAGTAGAAAGCGCAGTTGTTCCTAATATTTTAGTATCAGAGCAGAAGCTGGAGTACCTCGGGTTTGCATTTGAGTGCAGCACTCTGCGCATCGCTCCAGACGCTTTAATCCCCGCAGAGTTTAAAGTTCACACACAGTTCAGCCAAAGAAAGCTGAGCTTCTTCTGCAGCTACATCTGGATTAAGACTTCCTCTGTTTGTGACTTCGGGGTTTATTCATTAGGGGTTAATTAAAGGGTTATTCTGTGCCTGTTAGCAGATAAGAGCTGGACTCTTCATTACTCGCTGCGAGTGGCAATCACACAGTAATCACTGCATTCCCGTCGGAGCTGCTGCTGCTGCTCACGGTGACAATTTAGCTGCTGCAGTGCAGTCTGGGAAAACGGCAGCCGTCCTCCTCGCTGACACGTGTGATTAGCGAAGGATTTCTCCCGATTGACACGACTGTTTTCCTGCGTCTTTCCCATCTCCGTGCATTAACATTAGCATCGCCACACACACTTCTCCTTCACCGTAAATGTGCTGACAGCTCGGGGAGTTCCAGCTCCCCAGCAGATGATGACTGCAACCTTTTCTCTGTGGTGCAAACCAAAATCTGCTTTCTGCTGCTGTGTTTGACCAGAACACTCTCAGCTGTAGCCACACGCTAGCACACACGCAGTCTGTGCAAACCACAGGTGCTTCTCAGTACCGGAGACGGCGTCCGTGCAGCACCGACAGACACGAGGCAGACAGCGAAATGCAAATGACGCCGCACTCGGGAAAACATTAAGGCACAAAAACATGCATCCATTTGAGGTTTGATGGCGTAATGTGACAAGAAGACAAAAGAAGACGCTGCTGCTGTGATGGGAGACTTCCTGTTAAGGCCCACCCCTCTCTCCAGGAAGCGACAAAGCGAACCGCACCGAGAACCGGACTCTCACGAGCCTGGGTTATGGTCCAGGTCAGAGGTCATCGGGTGACCGATCAGTTCCTTGTGTTTTAGCCTCTTGGCTGAAACTATTTGATTGATGTTAGATATTTGCTCTCAGGCCATTAAATGAAAGGGTTAACGTGTGTTAACGAGCCTTTAACACTAAACTCCCGGACATCATGTTTTTCCTCTCACATGTCTTCATAGTGTCGTTTTTATCCTTTACACGTATTGTTAGTTATGATTGGTCACAGGTTGCCAGCTCCACCCCTTTCATGGGTTAAATTGGTGAGCTCTTATCCTGTCAGCCAGGGTGTAGTTAGCATAAGATGATACACATAACACAAAGACAGCCTAGATATACAGATCCTAGATAGTACAGGACCCAGTTTCTTTGGCCAAAGTCCTGCCAGAAGGCTTTTGCCTGGTAACCATGGCAGGTTCAGCGAGCACAGTGGGGATGATTATTAGGACGGACCGTGGAGGGGCCGACAGCAGGCACATCATGCCAGTGAGAAAGCGCCAACTGATGGTTCACCTGGGCCAAAGAATGGCCTTACCTCACCATAACCCATTATTGGTAGACTGATATCAGCTGATAGGTTAAACACTGTTAAGTAACATCTAGATTTATTTATTTCTATAACAAGTAAATCAACCAATCTGAAAGAAAAGTTTTGCTTTTAATCCTGTCAGGTCAAAGTCATGACCTCGACCCTAATCCTAACCTGAGGTTACCACGTAGGACGGCGTAGATATGAAAAAGGATGCCTTAATCATATCTGACAGCTGGGGTGACGACGTGTTGAATATTCATATTAACTCTCAGCAGGCGGGTCGTATTTTAATCATAGATTAACCTTAACCTTAGATTAACATGCATGTGGTGGCCCAGCTGGAGGGAGCTGGAGCACCCAGCGCACCTCTACCTGCCCGTGCAGGTGTGGTCCACAGAGAGGCTCATGTTTGAACCCAGTGGCCTTTTCTCTGACTTTGTTGTGTCGTCACTGTGGTGAGCGTCTTCATTTCTCTAATAGCTGCATTATTATAACAACACTCAGCGCTGCTCGATGAGTCTCCTTTTGTCTCTGATGAAGGCACGTCCGCTGTAAGCTCGCTTACTCTGTTACCACCATCAACACACTTATTTCACCAGCTGGGCCAGATTACAGGATCTGACTGCTGGTCTCATCAAACAGGAAATAATTCAGAGGCTCAGTGTCCAGAGGAGTGTGTGTGTGTGTGTACTGTACTTCCTCTAATTAGCTCTGCCTGTAAATATTTCATGTCCGACAGCGGAGCAGCAGAGGATGCTACAACAACTTGCTAACACGTCTGGATCGGAGCGTCTCGGCTTCGTCTGCTCAACAAACCTCGGCTCGTTTCCGCTTGGCTCCTCCCTGTGGACGTTCCTCTGACACCTACGTCCCTCGAAAGCTTTTCATTCCTCTGACTTTACAAGGGGCAAACACGGAGGCAGCGGGCCACCTCTTCATACAAAGCAGCATGACGGAAAAAACACAGAACGACAACACAACGTAGTCTGCACCTGTTCTTCTTTTTCCAGATCTTATTTTGGGACATTTTCCTGGAGAAGCAGGCATCTCGTGTCGTTTTTTTTACATGCTGTTTTCTTGTTTCGGTTTCATGGTGATCATTTTGTGTCTCAGTTTTGGTAGATGCCACCTGTGCCTCCACTTTAGGTGAAGGGATAACATCCCTGTTTCTTCAGAAAGTGCACATCAGAAGTCATGTGACAGGTTTATCAGCCAGAGCTGTTCACCTGTTCAGCCTGAACATGTTTAAAGAGCATGCTGTGTGTAAAATATCACCACTGCATGTCAGTAGATTGGAGACTGCAGTCCTGTTTTCTTACTCCTCTCACTTTAAGTTTATAATTCTGCTGTAGGACTGCAGCTGAAGGCTGTCTGTTTGCAGTTTACCTCAGCTCAGTTTTACTCTGGATGTAAAACTTGGTGAAACGAGGTCGATAAATTGATGAGTCAGTGTAGCTCAGTTCTGTCCAATGACAGCGATACTGAGGTGAGCTGTTGAGGACATCCTGAACGTTTTTGTTAATATCACTGCATTTTTAGCTGCTGTTGAAGATCAATTTGCCTTGGTTAGCTGCTGTTAGCTTTTGTTAGCTGCTGTGAGCCTCTGTTAGCTGCCATTAGCCTATTTTAGCAGCTGTTAGATTTTGTTAGCTGCTGTTAGCTGCTGTGCGCCGCTGTTAGCTGCTGTGCGCCTCTGTTAGCTGCCATTAGCCTATTGTAGCAGCTGTTAGATTTTGTTAGCTGCTGTTAGCTTTTGTTAGCTGCTGTGAGCCTCTGTTAGCTGCCATTAGCCTATTTTAGCAGCTGTTAGATTGTGTTAGCTGCTGTTAGATTTTGTTAGCTGCTGTGAGCCTCTGTTAGCTGCCATTAGCCTATTTAGCAGCTGTTAGATTTTGTTAGCTGCTGTTAGCTGCTGTGAGCCTCTGTTAGCTGCCATTAGCCTATTTTAGCAACTGTTAGATTTTGTTAGCTGCTGTTAGCTTTTGTTAGCTGCTGTGAGCCTCTGTTAGCTGCCATTAGCCTATTTTAGCAGCTGTTAGATTTTGTTAGCTGCTGTTAGTTTTTGTCAGCTGCTGTGAGGCTCTGTTAGCTCCTGTTAGCTGACATTAGTGAAACTGTGTTTAAAGTGGATCTCACAGTGTTGGACATGGTTAGCTTGTAACGTTCACTCAGTGTGAGAACGTAATCAAAAGTGTGATTTCTGAGCCTAACATTAGCTGGCACAATGTTAACATACAACCAGATGTTGTTATTTAGCCAGCTCTTCTCAGCTGTGCAGAGACGGGAAGGTCACATGTCTAATCTGCTAATAACAAGTACTTACGACTATATCAAGGATAAATGAGTATGTTTGTGCGCGTGAATGTTCAAGTGCTGACTTTAGTTCAGGACATGAGGCTTGAGGTGATGAGGAAGAGGAAGAGGAGGAGGTGAGAGTGGAGAGACAGCAGTGGTGGAGGACAAGAAAGACAAGAAGCAATGATGAAAATATACATGTGCAAATGTAACTAGTCTTATATATTATGAGAGAGATAACTGTGATATTTGGGAGTTATAAGGTGTTCCTTCCCTTGGTTAACGTCTTCAGTTTTCAGGCTGTTTGGTTAAATGTATGAAACTGCTGATGGTGTCTGTAGCTAATGAAACACATTAGTGAATGAACAGATGTTTCATTTTCAGATAAAAAAGTCCCCGGCGACTGAGCCCAGCGGGAGCTTAACTTATTATCTGACAAATAATATGTTATGTTATTTGGTTAAGTCTGCAAGTGACCATCCAAGGTGGAGGTGGCCATTCTGCTCCTTATTATGATCACTTTACATCTGTGTGTGTGTGTGTGTGTGTGTGTGTGTGTGTGTGTGTGTGTGTGTGTGTGTGTGTGTGTTCCTCAACCTCTCTTGTACGTCCTGTTGATCACCCTGGGTTCACTGCTCTAAAAACATTTACGTGACTCGAGCTGTGGGAGCTCGCTGTCTGCAGCTTCCTGTCACAGCGAATCCACACTGACACATAGAGAGTCTATTATGAAATACTACATGACAGTCTTTAAATATGGCTCCCGGGGCTCCTGTGGCCTGGAAGGCTCACCCACACCCATCAGTCCCACGAGGGAGTAACAAGAAAATAAAGTTTGTGGAAGTTTCAGTCTGAGATCTGTTCTCAGCAGCACTGTCGTCAATTTATTGTTATTAAAAGTGAAAGTGATTCATCACCTCGGAGTCCGTGACAGCGAGTGCAGAAGCACCAGATTCAGTTCCTCACCTTCCTGCTGTCACTGATTCCTCCCTCATTCAACTTACATACATGAGGAATGAGGAGGAGGACGGGGAGGAGGAAAGGAAGGTGTTCCTCAGGTGTTCAAAGCCTCGCTGGGCTGCACTTCCTCTTTTATTTTCCTAAATTTCCTTTTTCCATTCATCTCTGAACCTTTGATGGTCTTTGCTGACATTTCACTCTGCGTCTAACACACCCGGCATCGCTGCAGTTTCATCGAGACCGCCAAAACTGGAGGAAATAAGAGCAATCCAAACCTCAGTTTAACAAACAGGAACCTCATTGGCTTAGTGAGACACACCTGAGCATGGACAGACTCCCACACTGTCAGCATGTGGCTCAGTTTAGGCCACTCTAATTCAAAAAAGGCTGAAGACTGTAGATAAATGATGACATCATCAAGTCCGGGATATGTCGCTGTCGCCATGTTTGTGTTTGGAAAGTGGATGTGAGGGCGGGCCCGACCGTGACTCTGCTGCGTGCCCACGGTTGTTCCCTGTATGGGCTGTAATAAAGTGATGTCATCTTTTATTCTGTAAGAGTCAAAACGACTGTGTTGGCAAAGTCCTCGGGAAAGTGTATAAAACAGGAAGTGTTCTTGTAGCGACAGATATCACCCCTTGCTGGCCAAGGAAAAAAGGTTTAATGCATCAGCATCTTTGTCACTGTCCATCTTTTATATACAGCTGCCACATTGTTACGCTCATATTTCTTTTCCTCCCTGGTTTTACCCGATGAGCATCATTTTTCCCTGTCAGGCTGCAGATTCTCATCTTTGTGTCATTCAGTCGTCTCCGTTAGTTCTGCACACCTGCAGCTCCTGGTGTGTGCACGCGCCTGCTATCAACACATTGAAGGACTCCATAAAACCAGCCTTTCTTGACACCCAGCAGTAACCAGACAGCGTGAGTCAGGGTTTCTGAAACATGTAGAGTGATATCTTCATGTTTGCGTTGCACTTTCCTGTGACACAGTTCTCTAAACACAGATGGATTTGTGTGTTATTATCAGTCACATCAGCTGTGGAAAAGTGCGCCAACCCCACACGCAGCTGAAAATTCAAGTTGCCGGTTTGTCAGCAAACCAATAAGCTCTGCACATCCCTCAGCGCTGGCCGCCAGTCACTTCCACACTGTGTTGCCAAGGAAACAAAGCAGTGCAGGAGGAGGAGGAGGCTCAGAGGACCACAGCTTCCTGACAGCAGAGTGGAACTTGAGATGCAGCGTCACACTAGTATTTCCCTTCCTACCCAAGTCTTCAAAGTTCAGGCCATTACCTCCAGGGTCATCGTCAGAGGGAGCAGGAATCAAGGTGTTGGAGGAGAAGGAAGGAAAGAGACAAGGAGACCGGAGCCGGGTCAGATGAATGGAACGAGCATAAAGAAGGAAGGAAGCCTCACGGGCAGATAAACAGACGCTCTGACAGTGACGGAGAGCAGCGCTGACACGCACAGACAGAAGGTTGGAGCCGTCCGGCTTCCTGCCGCAGAGATGGGGATGATCCTGACGTGCTTTAATTTAAGCAGTGCCCTGATTAATGCCCCGCCCGCTCGCTGGCCTTTTTTACCACTCCAGCCCGTCCCGGTGACAGGCCGGCGGAGGTCAGACAGACCCGAGGGCAGAAGGAGGCAAACTGTCAATCACTTCATCATCGGTGGGTTAAAAAAGGAAGATGGGGGCTGAGAAAGAGTGATGACACTCCTGCAGGGGCGCTGGAGGCAGAGCGGAGCGACGGAGGGGGAGACGATGATGCATGCTGATGTGTCGTCTTGTTTAACCTTACATTAATTCAATATTTATTTAGGGATTTATAAATGCATAATAGACACTAAATCAATATTTATGAGACGGCTAATGAATCTGCCAAGACACAATCAGCATTTTAATGCTACAGAGTCTGCAGCAGGCGAGTCACACACACACGGAGGGAAGTATGAGTCCGCTCGTCAGCCGCTGAGTGTAGATGAAGGTGGCAGCAGAGCAGCTTCTCCTGGAGGATCCACAGTTCATCCCAGGCCACGGGACACGTTTTACCCACCAACCACGGGCCGGTGTCCTGCAGGTTTTACATGTGTGCTTGATCCAACACAGAGATTTACCTCCTCAACATGCCCTGAAGTTCTCCAGAGGCCTGGTAATGAACTAATCATCTGATTCAGGTGTGCTGACCCAGGGGGAGATCTAAACCCTGCAGGGCACCGGCCCTCGAGGCCTGGAGTTGGACACCCCTGATCTAAGAGATCTCCCCGGGGGAGGGAGGCGGTCTCTCAGGAAACAGCCGGTGCTCCGACATTTTTCCCGGAGATGGAGCAGCAGGTGTAAGCCAAGCTCTTCCATGTTTCTGAGCTCTGTGTGTCCCTCTGCCACACACCACACTGAGCCCTGCTCACGAACATCAGGACGCTGACATCAGTCTGATGGACCGCTCACTGAGAGCTTCACTCTCAGGTTTCCAACAAGCAGGAAGTCTGCCCCATCCCATCACGTGTGTGAATCGCACTCACCGCACGGTGACAGACACACTGTGCTTTGTGCCTTACACAGCTGATCACGCAGGTGATCACACAGCTGATCTCACAGATGATCACACAGCTGCTCACACAGCTGATCACACAGCTGATCACACAGCTGATCTCACAGCTGATCACACAGCTGATCACACAGCTGATCTCACAGCTGATCACACAGGTGATCACACAGCTGATCAAACAGCTGATCACACAGCTGATCTCACAGGTGATTACACAGCTGATCACACAGCTGATCACACAGCTGATCTCACAGCTGATCACACAGGTGATCACACAGCTGATCAGCAGCTGATCACACAGCTGATCACACAGCTGATCTCACAGGTGATCACACAGCTGATCACACAGCTGATCTCACAGGTGATCACACAGCTGCTCTCACAGCTGATCTCACAGCTGATCAGCAGCTGATCACACAGCTGATCAGCAGCTCAGCATACCCGTGCTGTCTCAGATGTTTCCTTTGTTGTGTTTCATTATGACGCAGTACACAAGCACGTCTCAGGTGTGGACACTGAATCCTGATCAGTGCTACTGACACACATCAGGAGAATAAAGTTCCAGGTAACTTTCTGTAAATAACATGCACAGCAAACACTTTTGGAACTGCTCAGTCTGTTAATGTTCCTTCTTATACATCAAAAGCATAAATCTCATCATCAGCATCCGTCAGCATCAGTCAGGAAGGGAACGCCGGCCGTTTCATCGGACAAAAAGCTGTTATTCCAGAGTCACTCTGCTGTGTTAGGACACGCCGGGATCCACAGCACGCCTCCAAATCAAGAAACGGCAACAACGCTTCTTTAAGAATCATTTGTCATCAGCTTTGTTCGGCTTTTCAGTCCAAGCGTCATCAGCAAAACAAATAAAAGCAGCTTGCTGTCGCACGCAGTCACCAGTGAGCGCGTTGGCAGACGGATCATCTGGATTCCTGCTGGAATTTAAAACAAGCCTGGTGTTGTTGTGTAGGAAGCTGAGCATATGCTCGAGTTGGTCTGATCACAGAGGATACAGTAACTGATCAGGATCAGAGACCAGTTTTCCTTCTGTGCATTAAACCAGAATAATCATCAGGTGGGCGTCTCATTGTTTCAACTTTAAACCCTTATTTTCATTTCAAATTTCATACACTGTGTACAAATGTGATGCATCGACAAATGACCCTCTGGGCTGTCAGTTAATGTCAGTATGAGTCCAGTCCACACAGAGCTAAAGTGCTCCAGAAGACACCAACACCACAAATACTCCAAACATGAAGCTTTACATTAGTGAGAGCGGGGAGGATCTGTGAACACGGAGGTCTGTGGGGACGTGTCTCAGAGCCAGCCTCAGTCTGTGGAAACTTTAGAATACAAGTTCTCTCTGATTTATTGGAAAAGTGCTGTGAATGAACATCACAGAACTCGTAATGCGACGAAGTCAAATGCAGGAACGCTGCAACAATAACAAAGCTGCTGTCAGAGACAGAAGATGCTGTGCTAATGAGCCGAGAGCTTGTCGTGATGAATCTCTGAAGAGCAGGAAATCCCCAGATTTTCAAAGCCTGAACCAACAGATCTAAAAATAACCCCCATCTGCTGGCACGCTCCGGCCGCGGCCGTGTGAAATCTGTCGGTATTTCCTGCGTTTCATCTCCACGCGCGCAGCTCTTCTCTCTGTCGGCGTAAGCCTGCAGAGGAGCTGAAGTCACAGAGGATGTTGAACCTCGTAGGTGTGAACGATCCCACAGGACACCAAGCTTCTGTTCATCCTCCTCCTCATCTTCCTCCTCGCTCTCATTCGTCTGTGCCGCTTTAGTCTGTCTGTGCTTTTCATTCTTTCTTTGTTGCAGTGGTGGAAGGTTACCAAGTGCATCCATCCAAGTCTGTGCCAGCCTGGGAATCACTTCCAGCTCAGTGTGACGCTGCTCATTAATATTCTGTGGTGTTATTGAGCCTGACCAGCACACAGTTAGTCACCTCGTTCCTGCTGATGCAAGAAATCAGAGTTATTATTTCTGCACGTCAACAGTCTGCACGGCTGCATCCACTTGATGGAAAAAGGAAGCAGGATGCTTCCTGTGCAACCCAGGAACTGGCCAGATGTTTCATCACATCTGACATCAGAGCGGGACTTCCTGTATCGATGCTCGTTCTCTGCATTCGACCCACGTACTGGGAAGAGTGAGCGGTCAGCGTGCAGCAGCTTCAGATGTCACTGTGAGGAGAGGCTGCACAAACACACCTGCCGACACCTGCGTCCCCTCAAACAGCCTGGAATACAAACTGATGCTGATGTTCAGCAGGAAACAGAAAGCAGGCTGTGTGCTTTACTTTTTAACCTTCTGATCGCACGTTTACTGTCGTTGCTCTAAAATTAAGGAACCTGCTCACTGCCTTTAAATACCAGCCTGTTTCCTGAGTGGCTGTGGGGTCGCCCGCCCGGTGCTGTCCTGCAGGATGCTGCAGGGGTGGAGATTATGGGCTGGTATCAGGTTTCAGGCATCACTCTTTTGTATCTACAATTATTTAAAAAGAGAAGAAGAAGCCTCTTCATGGAGGATTTGTGAAACAACGCACGCTTGACTTCAAACCGCTGCTCGTTGGCGGTGCGTCTTCAGAGAGTACAGCACAAACAGCTGTTATGCTGCTAACGCCGGCTTTGTTCAAAGCTCCGTCGCACTGAGCGCCGTCTTCACCTGTTGTTTGCATCCATATCTGCGCTGCATCGCTCTCGGCTCATTACTGTCGTCCTCCCCGTCGCTCTCCCTCCGTCCGCCACATTTTATTGTGAAGGTCAGGCGTCGACTTTGGAGCTCTCCCCAAATTACAGCAGAGCTGCTCGTCCCTCTCTCTCCATCAGGGCAGGATTACGTAAGAATTTAATTCTGAAGTGAAATTCACTCATGAGCTCTGCTCCACAGTGACATGCTGTGTGAACCTATCCACTGAAGAGACAAAAGCATCAGCATTACTCACTGTGTTTCAGTCACAGGCTGCAGATTTTCAGGACCAAACGTGGATTAAGAGCATCACTCTTTCCTGCAGGCTGAGAAGCAGGAAGAAGCAGATGTTTCCAGATGTTTCAGATGATGCAGTAAAACCAGAGCGCTCCACCAGCGTCAGTCAGCTGAGAAATGGATGAAGTCAGTGCCGGTTTGAGGCCTTCAGCAGATATAACAGCACAGCCTCCCGTGTGTTTGCAGGAAACCAGCCTGGTGGTGAGGTCATGTGACTTCCTGACGGTCCTCCAGTCTAAATGACTGCACAGGCGGTTTGCCCCTCCCCTCTGAAACCATCCACTGAGGTGTACGAGCAGCACGAGGTGGTTAGCCGCCGCCTCACCAGCCTCAGTCTCTGAATGATTCTAACAGGAAACACGTTTTAATGTCAGGAGCACACGTGTGTCAGTCAAGCAACCATAAAAGAAATCTGAACTTTCCAGGAACTCATTGAGAAACTTCCAGGAATCCAGACTGTGACCTTTCTAACCTTCAGCTTAAACTACGATGACGAGCCGCACGCTGGTGATGAAGCACGATTACTTGAGGAGCCTCGCAGCAGAGCCTCGGTCCTGCCTGAGAGAGGTGGAGGAGACTCTGGCTGTGTTAGCGTTCGCTATCAGGCGTTTGATGATGTCGTTACAATAATTACTGCTGGAGGAGGACAAAGCTAGAAAACGGTGACGATCATAAACTCGAGCCTAAGATGAGCGTCTGCTGTTGAGCAGGGTCTGCTGTGAAAGCTCGTCTCGGCTCATATTAAACTTAATGTCCATTTCATGTCTTTCCACTGTCTCCTCTTTTCATCCCTTTTATAATCCTCACTGTTTCTCTTCCTCCTCACCCCCTCTTTCCTCTCTCACACCTCTCCCTCCCTAATTGACACCAGATTCACCCTCTCTCCCTCGTCTCCTGGGCTCCGTCCCGTCCATCCTCCCATCGTTTCCCTCCTCTATATTTGCTGACAGTGGACTTTATTTTCCCTGCTGGCTCGCCTCCGGAGCTTTCACCCTGCCGGTCGGCCTCTCCCAGGTGCAACGGGGTCAAGCTGTCACCTTCACACTGCTGCAGCAGCATCCATCTCTCTATCATCCATCTGTCCTTTGTTTCTCTGTGTTGCTCTGTATGCCAAACCGTGTAGGCGACATAAGGAACAGCAGCGTGAGCAAAAATCACCACCACATATTTACTTTCTGTGGTTAATAAACTGCAAGCTGCATGTTTGATGTTAGTGGCGCTCTAATGTGACCTCTCTGAGGTCACAGCTGATGTCTGTCCTCCTTGGAGTCATGTGACTCGAGACCTGCAAACTGCACATTTCAACAGTGCAGAGATGACCCAGGTCCACATGATCTTTTTTACAGGACACTATACGTTTTCTTCTTCTCTGTGCCCGTGAGAGTCGAGCACTTTGATTGGCCACAGGCCATGTGAGCTACCGTCCGCCTGTTCGATGCTCTTTAGCTCCGTGGGGAGGTTTGATTCTGTTTGCAGGAAAGCTGAAACAAAGATTCGACTGGTGTTTGTGGATTGTCTGCATGTGTTTTCCCTTTAATGAGGACGTTCGTTCAGCTGTTGCATGTGCAGATCCTGCGTCGCATTCAAAAACAAGACGAGAAACAAGTGGAAGAGTAATTTGTTCCCACACAACAGCTGACACGTTCCTAACATGTGCACATCTTTATCTTTGCAGGGGAGAAAAGCCTCAAATTACAGCAGCTTGTCTCGCTGCAGTATTTCGTTCACATCTCCATCCCTCCACCATCCATCAGCACCGCCCTGCCTGTCCTGTTTCCTCAGAAATATGTTTCCCCCTCACACGCAGCCTCTTTAAATTACCTCACCATCATTTTAGCGTGACAGCGAGTGAAGCGGCCCCTCCGTCACCTATAACTCCCACCGCCGGCGTCCACGGGTGGATGCGTGTGGCGTGCTGGGCTCCTCGGGTGGAGGCAGTGGAGTCCTGTTTGTGTTTGACTCGCTTGTGTTGGAGCTCAGTTACAGATCGAGTCTCAGCGAGACAAATGTCAGCAGGTTTATCGGCTTTATTCCGCTTGACATTTAAAGTGAGAGTTTCCAGCGTCTCCTCGGTGCGCTCGCCTCCCGCTGATGACTGCAGATTATTGGAGGCGACGTGGGAGAAAGAGTTTACTGTGACCACACGCTGTACCGTGTGAATGTGGAGTCAGCAGATCAGCCCTCCATCTGTTGGTAGAGAAAAAGTTCCCAAAAATGAAGGTGCGTGAGGTTTTGCACGAACACACGAGCAAAGGGTGAGGCGTTGGTGTGTGGTTTCACCTGTGAAACTTCCACAGTGGAAGTGCTCTGACCATTCGAGGGACAGGCCTAGAGCAGGAGGCGACACTCTGAAAGGTACAACAACACGGGAACCTGATGATGAGGACGAGCAGCTTTACTGAAACTTTAACGTCTGCGGAGACGTTTTCCTCGCCTCCCGACTCGCTGTTTTCCTCGCCTCCCGACTCGCTGTTTTCCTCGGTTGATACCTCCCACTGCTGCTTTAAATTATCTGATGAATAATGTGTGCTGAAATCTTCGAGCTGTCGATAAGTCTGTCTTTGACGGTACCACCAAGACGGATTCCTCTTTCTGTTCTTCGGCTGAGCGATGAGCTTGAGGTAATGAGAGAACGGATCAGAGCCGTCACCTGCCAGGAAACTGAACTCTCCATTGTTCTTCTTCCCATCAGCCCCGGCTCACTCTCTCCTTCCTGTCTCGAATCATCTCTCATTCAGCGTCTGCTCGGCCAATGAGGTGTGAGATCAGGAGGTTCTCATATGGCCTTGAGCCGTCCCCGCACTTGCTCGTGTTTATTCATAAGTGCGGATCCATGTTGGGGTCTTTTAATGCAAATGCACATCTGACTGACTGATGGCGCCGGAGCGCCACAGCCTGACTCGCGTTCAGTGGGCCAACGCTTTCACGAACTCAGCAGGTGGAAGGAGCACGCTGCTGCTGGTGCCGCCAGTGTGGATTTTTGACAGCTGATGCTGACGCGCAGCACGCATCCCGCTGCAGCTGGAACCGCACTCAAACGGTCAAAACTGGAGCTCTGAAACATCACCAAGAACAGGAGGCGGAGCCTGTGGACGTACGATGAAACCTGAGTATGATGCAGTGCAGGAAGGGCACGGGACTCGACTCTAAATGTAGTTTCTGACGGCCTGTTTTATTTAACATCTGAACAGTTATTTATATGACAGATTACATCCTCATGAAAGTTCATTTCTTACCTAATTGTTGCTCATGTGTGACTTCCTGGAGTGGGAGGAGCTTCTGTCTGCACAGGCAGCAGCTGAAGCTGAAGCGAGCAGGCTGTTGAAGCTGTAAGGGCGTTTCCTCAGTTTAAAGGCTCGTCATGCTGCCTTCAGTGCTCGTGTTGACTAATGGGACTCACTAATAGACAGCGTCCTGTGGCCGTTAGAGGAACTGCGGTTTTTGACCCTCGCCTCCAGTTTCCACGCCCGACAGACTGATCCTGAAGCAGCGCCACTGCTGGAAGGTGAACCGTGGTTCTCTTTGAGTTCCTCTCTTTGAATAATCCTCCCCTCAAATCTGACCAGAGAGCAGGATGATACCACCACCATCCAGGAGCCAGATTGGCACCACCTGAAACTGACCTTTTACAAGTTTTACAGCTTTTCCTGTTGATAATGATGTTAAGTTTTTTCATCTCCTTCTTGTGTAGTGAGTACAGAGTTGTGTGTATATGTTTTGAGTTCTTTGAATGAGTAAAAATGCTGACACGCTTACCTCAGCAGCGTTTCTTTAAAATAACAGAGACGTTGAAGCTGCTCTTCTTCGTCTCTGACGCAGATATTTGAGGGATTCTGACAGAAAGTCCAGTTTTACGTGAGGTTGGGTTTGGCCGTATGACGCCCAGCATGTAGGATGAAGTTGAGCATCGCATTTACCACGACAGGGTTTTTGTCCGTTGTTCGGTCAGCAGTGGAACGAAGCTGACGCTGTCACCGAAATGTGCGAGAGGCTGCAGATTTCAGACTCGACTCAATCGAACGCTGAAAAAGAATCGTTTCAGAGGCCGTCTCCTAACAAAGCAGCTGCCTCGTTAGGAGACGGCCTTTGAAACGCTCTGATAGATAAATCCATGCATTACACAGCCGCCTGTAACTCTGGGCGTCTGAATGAAAAGCTCCTTTTTCTTCTGCTCTCTGTTTTAAAGCTTTGATTAAAACCGAGCTGCATGAAGCCGGCATGCTGACCACCATAGAAAATGTTTACTGAAGTTCTAATTGGAGCTTTGCGCCGTCAAACAGGCTAAAAACAGACGCAGCGTGTCGCCCGGCTCGTCTCCTCGTTTCCTGTCGCTGGATCTGCTGCAGAGCGCCACTTTTCAGAAGGACGGCTTTATGTGCAGGAATCAAACCTCCCCGCTGTCGTCTGAAGGCACAAATGTGTCGCGTGTCAGCGGCTGAATGAGAGGATTACCATGTCATTATAGTGTTTTGAGTCAGCAACACTCTGTGCTTCATGATGCCACTGCTGCTAAACAAAATCTCCTTATCCCCTGAAGGCAGAGAAAACTAATATCCTATATTTAGGTGAGCATTAAGGGCCATTACCAGACAAACAGGATGCTTTACAGGGAGCGCTCCGCTTCTGTTGGGTGGGGGCCTTGTTTTTCCTCTTTTATTGCATCAGAGAAAAGGTGGAGGAGGCACCGTCCTTCATATCTGGAAGCCTCGCGGCCCGTCAGCGTGAGAGCAGATGTGAGTGTGAGGCAAACAGAACGGCTATTTATATCTAACCACCTGCCCACCATCCACCCCGAGCACCTCCCTCTGAGGCCCTCTGCTGTGTCAAACACCCCCATCACTGTGGTACATTACATACACAGGTCTAGCACTGAGCTAACAGTGGCCGCAGTACAATCTAACCTTTAAGGCGTCGCTGTGATGTCCGAGCAGCGGATGGGGAGGTTTGGATTTCTGAAGATTAAAAGGTGTTTTGTCCAACCTTTTGTGTTTGAAAGCGGGTTTGTGTCGGGGGAAGCGGTCTGGCGAGCTAAACGGTCCCGCTGAGCTAAACCTCTGGAGCTGTTTTTAGGGTTTTCTGTTGACCGGTGAACAAAGAGCGCTGGCTGCTCGCTGGACTCTGCAGCAGTGCACGAGCATGCTGTGGGCACCTCTGTGATACCAACAACGTGACTTATTTAATCCCACACCGGGGACCAGTACTTCACAGCATGGACAGTAGGGATGGGTACCGGTGTCCGGTGCCATGATGGCACCGGTTCTGACATAAACGGTAGTAACCAGACCGAAAAGCAGCGCACATTTCGGTGCTTTATTTCGGTGCTTTTTTTTTCCTGAGCCAATTCTAGCCAATCATTTTACGTTTCCGAGGATAGTAGGCGGGTCCAGGTACGTACGTTCTTTTAGAGCAGAGCTACAGATTAAAAATGCCCAAGGCGAAGCGGTCAAAAGTCTGCCTGCAACAAGTGCTTTAAGCTGATACTGTGATACTGTCAAAGGAGGTAACACCTCAAATCCGATGAAACGCATAGCGGGTTTTTTTTTTAAAGCCGAGAAATGCGCCGTGTTTGATAGCTTGCTGTGAGACCTCACGCCGTGCACATCTACTGCGGGTGTGGTGCCTGTTATCGGACCCGGAGTTAGCAACATCCCCCAAGAACCCGAAGAGTAGAGTCCTGGCCCCTAGCCCTGCCAGTGTAGCAGAAATGATGAGGATGATGATGGCAGCAGCAGCCGTTCTTCTCTGCGTGAGTAGCTTAATGTTGTTCGTGTGTAATTCACGTTGAGTAGGCTAACCACGTTATTACATTAATGCATGTAAGGTGAACTAGCAAACACCGTCGTAGTTACATGCGGCTGTCTTCTTGTTTGATGGCAGATACTCCCTTCACCCTGGCCAAAAAGGCTAAAATGACCAAAGAAAAAGTGGAAAACAGCTAAACATGAGAGGTTTTTGGACAAAGTTTGTGTTTTTTCCATTGTTTAAGCACTGCTTCCAGCCAGGAGTGATACCATATATGCCCCATAGCTGAAGAAAAGGCTAACATTGTTATCTTTTTACAAAAAAACAGCTAAACATGAGAGGTTTTTGGACAAAGTTTGTGTTTTTTCCATTGTTTAAGCACTGCTTCCAGCCAAGAGTGATACCATATATGCCCTATAGCTGCAGAAAAGGCTAACATTGTTATCTTTTTACAAAAAACAGCTGAACATGAGAGGTTTTTGGACCAATTTTGTGTTCTCCATTCTTTAAGCACCGGTTTGAGCACCGTTTAAGCACCGGCACCGTTTCAAAAGTACCGGTTTGGCACCGGTATCGGATAAAACCTAAACGATACCCATCCCTAATGGACAGTAGTACTATTTACAGCGCTCAGGGCCTCCAGCGCCTCCTGCAGGCCGTGCGTGGTGTTGCTTTCTGGGACGTCGGCATGGCTCAAACAGGCCTGTGACATCACTGCTGTTAGTTACCTGTGAGTGCCCGCGCGGTACACGCTGCAGATAATCTCTGAAACTGTGCTCGCTGAGTGGCTGATGGGTCTGTTACCAGGTGGGTTTATTTCCTGTTATGATGTCACTGGCGGCGAAATTTTGAACCTTACTTTGTGCAGCCTGAGCTCTCACTCAGGCTGATCACATGACCTGGCACTTCCTGTCTGTCTGCCTCGTTCTGTCCTGTCGCCTCTGATCCTCGGCCGCTTTGTGCCGGGCATTCAGACCTCATCTCACACGTCCTCGGGAATATTTGCCGGCATGTGATTGCCGACGCTCTGACCCTCGCCATCTTCACTCGATGAAGCGGGGCTTTAAAGCCTCGCGCTTTGCTGCGCTCGCTGTAAGTCGCCTCGAATGAGTGTCGGCTAAATGCCTCCACAGTGAAATGAGACGGCACTGAAGGCAGCTAATAGAGTTGTGGCTGTGATTAGCCTCCGAGCTGCTGCAGTGAACTGCGGTGGCGGCTCGTATCAGCGGGGTCCCGCTGGCTCTGCTCGCCGGCTGACATGATAGCACTTCCTGTAGGAAAGATCCTAATTAATTGTTGTCATCATGTGTTTATTTGTGCCTGCGGCTGCTCCTCGTTTCCTGTCTCATCTCACCATCACGTCTCCGTCTGCCCAGTTTACTGTCACTCACACTGTCGCCTTACATTCCCTCTTTGTTCGTGTCCTTGCTGTTTCCTCCACACTTTCAGCTCCTTTCTTAAACCTTCTGTTCGCCCTGTTCTCAGTCAGATTCTCTCCAGGAGCCGCCATATCAGCTCTACTAGAGCAGCTTTGCAGGAGTCATAGTTCAGAAAAATCCCCATGTGTCTGACACCTAGTTTGTTTTTTTTAGCTCCGCCCCCTTCAAGACATTTCACCTTGATTGGTTGCCCTTCCAAACAAACCACTGGAGCAGCAGGTGGGTGGGCTGTGGTGCAGAACCTCCCACGGTGAATCACAGCAGAACCAAAGCGTGGTTCTGACACGCCCCTTCAGTGTGGACGGTTGCCTGTTGTGCGGTTGCACTCTGACAGCCTCGCTGCTAAACATCTGTACGTGGGGGTGGTTTTTAGCATTTTAAAATCTCTCTCTGCTGTAAAGGAATCATTTATCAGGCGGCCGCAGGAGCTCTACAGTGAAATCATCCTTGTTTAAATTGCTTGTTTGAGCGATGGTGTCTGAGCTCCACCCACCACCACAGCAGGCGTCACGAGGGGAATATCAAAACGACCGGAGGAGGTGAAGGGGCTCAGAGACGCTGCTCACCTCTGTGTACGATTTAGTTGGAGATGCTGAAACAAAGAAAGCCAGCCTGTTGTTTTATTATTAACTAATGTGACCGTCAGTCCCACTGAGCTGTGACAGCACAGCGCTGGTCAGAATGGGTCAGAATGGGAGTCCAGCTGCTCCTGTGTTTCTGGCTCATCCTTGTACAGGATATAAACTTTGCTCCGTGTAGCGCTTCTTTCCTCAGAAATGGTGCTGAAGCTGAAGGTGGTCGTGGCTGAAGCTCCTGCGACAAATCCTTTAGTGGCCAGCGTGTGCAGATTCTTTCCAGCCAATAGAATAGAATAGAATAATCCTTTCATTGTCCCACTAGGGGAAATTTGAAAAAAAAAAAAGCACATATACAAACAGAACAGAAACTTTTACAGAAAAAAATATTTACATCCTGGACAATAGTTAAAAAACCAGAGTACTGTACAGTTATTAATATTGTATAATATTAATATTTTATATTGCTGATAAAAATGGCAAACCCAGGTTGTAGTGTGCAGACAGAGCAGGGTACTGGAAGGTGATTAAATAATTAAGAATATTTAGAAAAAGTACAGATTGTGTATTTTACCGGTGCATTAAAAAGTAAACAGTCTGCGTCACGCAGAGCTGAATATGATTTACTGAGATATAGAAATGAATGTACTGTTGATGAGACTGTGGTGGCCCATCATGGCAGCGGTAAAAGGATTTAGGACAGGACCTCCTGGAGTGTAGACGCTGGTGGTGAAGAAGAAGATGGAGGCTTGTATGGAGCTCTGGCTCCATGGAGCTTCGCCTGGTCGAGTTTACACCCTGCTGTGGAACAAGTGAAGGCGTGGACCCGTCCCAAAGAGACACATTTCTGGCATCGAGATCAGAACGAGGTCATGTGTTTAAAACGTTGTCAGGTTTAATATTTAACATCGGGTTCAGTTTCAGTCCGAACGGGTCTGTAGATGTTTGGTCTGCGAGCAGCTCGGATGGAGCTGATGGTGCTGATGGTGCTGGGGAGACAGAACTGCACTCATCAACACAGCAGGTCATAATCGGGACATTTTTAAGCATCTATCAGTGTGAAGGGCTGACAGATGAAACGGCTTCATCATTACTGTCATCGTCATCTTTATCTCTGCAGCACAAACAGTCCTTTACCTGTGTGTGTGTCTGTGTGTGTGTGTGTGTGTGTGTGTGTGTGTGCGTCTGTGTGTGTGTGTGTCTGTGTGTGTCTGTGTGTGTGTGTGTGTGTGTCTGTGTGCGTGTGTGTGTGTGTGTCTGTGTGTGCGTGTGTGTCTGTGTGTGTGTCTGTGTGTGTCTGTGTGTGTGTGTGTGTCTGTGTGTGCGTGTGTGTCTGTGTGTGTGTCTGTGTGTGTGTCTGTGTGTGTCTGTGTGCGTGTGTGTGTGTGTGTGTGTCTGTGTGTGTGTCTGTGTGTGTCTGTGTGTGTGTGTCTGTGTGTGTGTGTCTGTGTGTGTCTGTGTGTGTGTGTGTGTCTGTGTGTGTGTGTGTGTGTGTGTCTGTGTCTGTGTGTGTCTGTCTGTGTCTGTCTGTGTCTGTCTGTGTCTGTCTGTGTGTGTCTGTGTGTGTGTGTGTGTCTGTGTGTGTGTGTGTGTGTCTGTGTGTGTGTGTGTGTGAGTGTGTGTATGTGTGTCTGTGCGTGTGTGTGTGTCTGTGTGTGTGTCTGTGTGCATGTTTCGTCTGACTCTGGTTCCTCTGACGCTGTTTCCTCTCACCCTGTTTCCTCTGACTCTGTTTCCTCTGACTCTGGTTCCTCTGACACTGTTTCCTCTGACTCTGGTTCCTCTGACGCTGTTTCCTCTGACTCTGTTTCCTCTGACGCTGTTTCCTCTGACTCTGTTTCCTCTGACTCTGTTTCCTCTGACGCTGTTTCCTCTGACTCTGTTTCCTCTGACGCTGTTTCCTCTGACGCTGTTTCCTCTGACGCTGTTTCCTCTGACGCTGTTTCCTCTGACTCTGGTTCCTCTGACTCTGTTCCCTCTGACTCTGGTTCCTCTGACTCTGTTTCCTCTGACACTGTTTCCTCTGACTCTGTTTCCTCTGACTCTGTTTCCTCTGACTCTGGTTCCTCTGACGCTGTTTCCTCTCACCCTGTTTCCTCTGACTCTGTTTCCTCTGACTCTGGTTCCTCTGACTCTGTTTCCTCTGACTCTGGTTCCTCTGACACTGTTTCCTCTGACTCTGGTTCCTCTGACGCTGTTTCCTCTGACCCTGTTTCCTCTGACGCTGTTTCCTCTGACTCTGGTTCCTCTGACTCTGTTTCCTCTGACTCTGTTTCCTCTGACGCTGTTTCCTCTGACGCTGTTTCCTCTGACGCTGTTTCCTCTGACGCTGTTTCCTCTCACGCTGTTTCCTCTGACGCTGTTTCCTCTGACTCTGGTTCCTCTGACTCTGTTTCCTCTCACACTGTTTCCTCTGACTCTGTTTCCTCTGACGCTGTTTCCTCTGACTCTGTTTCCTCTGACTCTGTTTCCTCTGACTCTGTTTCCTCTGACTCTATTTCCTCTGACTCTGTTTCCTCTGACGCTGTTTCCTCTGACGCTGTTTCCTCTGACTCTGTTTCCTCTGACGCTGTTTCCTCTGACGCTGTTTCCTCTCACACTGTTTCCTCTGACGCTGTTTCCTCTGACTCTGGTTCCTCTGACTCTGTTTCCTCTCACCCTGTTTCCTCTGACTCTGGTTCCTCTGACGCTGTTTCCTCTGACTCTGTTTCCTCTCACACTGTTTCCTCTGACTCTGGTTCCTCTGACTCTGTTTCCTCTGACTCTGGTTCCTCTGACTCTGGTTCCTCTGACGCTGTTTCCTCTGACTCTGTTTCCTCTCACACTGTTTCCTCTGACTCTGTTTCCTCTCACACTGTTTCCTCTGACTCTGGTTCCTCTGACTCTGGTTCCTCTCACACTGTTTCCTCTGACTCTGGTTCCTCTGACTCTGTTTCCTCTGACTCTGGTTCCTCTGACTCTGGTTCCTCTGACGCTGTTTCCTCTGACTCTGGTTCCTCTGATTATTTCTAAACTGCTGCCTCCCCGGTGAAGAGCAACGTCCTCGGGGCCATACAGCAGTTTTGGGGGCCGTAACTGTGTCAGTGTGGATGTGCTGTGCAAACGTCACATGCAGGATTTCCTGCTAAGTCTGTGCTGCTGAACGTGTGAACTGAGTTGTTGGATCTCACCTGTCCTCCTGTCCTGCAGGTGGCGGTACAGGCAGCCAGCAGACCATTCTCCATGAGGAGCGGTGGAAGATGCCGGCTCTGCCAGCACTGCTGCTGTCGATTTACACCGTCGCCTCGCTGCTGACCATGGCGCCGCTCTCCTTCAGCCAGGCCAACACCCTCTCTGCCGTCCGCATGGGTGAGTGACATCACACGTGTTTGAATCCCACCTGCTCTGTCTCAGTGTGCACTGACCCCGACACTCCCACATACAGACCCGTTAAAGTCTGCACTCACACATCCACCTGGCCTGAGTCAGAGTGTGCTGTACGTACAGCTGTGTACATGCCAGCATGTCTCTGATTTATCACCTTATTTCATCTATAATGTATCTCAGCATCTTCACACACATGAGTATGAATGTGCTGTATGTGTCTGTACCATGCTGCTGCTGTCAGTACTGTCTGTCCTGTTAAACACAGAGAAAAGAAGTTCCTTGCATGTGCACTTCCATGCGTGCTCAGCACAGCTGATTCTGGTCCATGTGGACCGTCAGGCTCTGCTTTAACGTCCTGACAGGTGAAAACACAGGTTCCTCTCTGCTGTCCACCAAACAGGAGGCTCCTCGAGCTTTCATCCAAACACTAAAAGTTTTTGCACCGTCGAGTCGAGCGGGACGTCAAGTGAGAGGACGTGCACGGGAACGCCACAGGATTGGCTCTTAGTTAAAGTGAGCTCGCTGCACCTTCACTGTTCAGCCTGGTTCATTTACAGAACTCCACCCACTCCACACCATCGACGCCGGGTTTCATGACGGTCGGTCACATTTGGATTTCAGTTATGAAAACAAGATCGTCAGCTTTCGCTGCACACACTTCTTATCGGTGTTTATTGCTGGATGTGATGTGCACCTTTTCTTTTGCAGGCTCACGCTCACTGATCTCGAGCCACAAACAGAGCGAGATGTAAACGCTGCGACAGGTTTAACCTATTTCAGTGACACTGTCATTTTTGCGTATTTAAGAAGCTCTAAATAAGAAACACTGCAGCTGCAGTCTGCTCAGAGAGAAATACTGGCAGACTGCAGGGAGCAGTGTGTGACGTGACGACATAGATGAGTGACAGAAATGAAGCAGCGGTATTTTCTGTGGGAACGAAACACAAGCACGTGCACTGTGTTCGTTTTTTCCACAGAACGCGGTGAAGGATGAGCAGCATCTCCCCCGTGTGAGCGCTCCTCTGCTCTCGTTTCTCCTCTCGCCTCCCACCGCCGTCTGTTTGCCATCTTGATTCCTCTCACACGATCTCTTTGCTGTGTTTGTCTTGTTACGAGCCCCTCGAAGCCTCGCTTTGTTCCCGCTCGCTCTGCGGGTCTCCTTGTTTCCGTCCTGGGTTTCTTCATTTGTAAGGGAGAACTAAACCGAGAGGAAACTGGATCGGGGAGCGTCTCCGTGATCCACGGCGAGGCCCGGGCACCGCTCTGCTGTCAGCACCCCTCGCTGCTCGTCCCGCGGAGGAAGATTAACTCGAGTAACAGCAGAGACTTCACGCTGCAAGTACGAGCTCAGCCGATAAGGATTTTCTCCCTGCTCATCTCTCACCCTCGAGTTCAAATCCCTGCTCCTTTTTTATCTCGCAGGGCTTCAACAAAACCAGCAGTCGCTTAAACCAAGGCTACCATGGCAACCAGGTCGCCTGGCGATGTGCAGTGGCTCACCTTTCACTGTCTCACTGTTAATACCAGCTGACTGATGCGCACACACACTTATATCTGACACACACACACAAAAGGAAGCTCTCATTTCCTTCTGGCCTGGAGTTCAGTAAAAGCAGCAAAAGCCTTGACCTTTGACCTGCAGACGCAGGTTTGGAGCCTCATTGGTCGCTCTCTGGCTCCCAGACCACAGCTGAGCCTCGGCAGCCTGTCCTACATGACTACCTCACAGCGTGGATCGATACCGTGTCTTCGGGCTCGCCGTGTGCACACCAGTTTCAGAAAAGAGGTAAAATTGCTGTTTTTCTCAGCACAGTTTTGTACTGATCAGCTGCCTTTGAGCAAAGCATTTCTCTGACCGCTGCTTATTAACTGGTAGTAAGAAAACCCTGCGTACTGACAGAGTGTCACACGGTTTGTTTCTGACCATCTCAGGTGCGTGAATGTTTCCTTTCTGCTGCACTTCTCTCTTCAGCTGCTGGAAAATCTCATTCAGTTCCACTCCAACAGACTCGGCTGTAACCAGATTTTCAGGGCTCGTGATTCCGTGGTCGGGAAATGAAAAGGACCGCAGGAAAGTGTTTTGGTAATTCAAAGACTGAGCTCATGATGGCAAACCGTCAGCAGTCAAACGCATGTTCGGTTTGTCCTGCGACAGATGCTGGAGGCTGAAACATCAGGAGGCAAAATCTGCCGCGGTGCTCAGAATCAGGCTGGAAACAGATCTGCGTCCTCTTATTCTGCACAGACGCACGGCTGCTGTCAGGGACACCGAGGAAAGGTTCACCATTGGAAAAACACATAAAGGACATGAATGAGCTCACCTGAGGAGGATGGGAGTGAAGAAGAGTCTCTACACCTCACGAGGCTCCGGATTTGTTTGGGATATTTCCTCAAACACATAAAAACAAAGTCTCCATATTTGTCATGTTTCAGTTTCTATGTAGAGAGGGGGAAACCTCTCTTATGATAGTTTCATTTTAAAGAAAACTCCAGAAATAAAGGTTTTAAATGTGTTTGCTGTCCTGCAGCCACAGAGTACGGTCACAATACTTTGTTTCAGTGATTGATGTGATTATTTTCATGGTTTTGTGTTTTTATTCTCTGTGAGCAGCTGTTTCCTGACCTGACGAGGACGCTCTTCTAACACATGAAGGACATTTGCATCTGAGGGAAACGAGTTCATCTTTGATCTGTGCAAACAAACCTCAGTGAAAGTAATTATGAGCGCCGCGTCCCACAAACAGCAATCGCCCCGCATGACTCTGCTCCGATTATCCATCAGATACGAGCCGATTCGTCGTCACGCAGAGAGACGACCCAGATGAGACAGAGACTGCGTCGGTAATTAGAGGAACTCTGACTTCGTGCTGCAGGTCTCCGACCGAGTCGCCACGGCAGCTCACGGGTCAATAAAGAGCTCCCGCCAATTATCGATCAGAGGACAGGCGTCAACGTTATCACTGCAGTCAGAGAGCTGTTGGTTCAGATAGCAGCGCTTCACTGTAGATAAAGATAAAGCATCGACGGGGCATCTGAAACACAGCCAGTTATTATGGCAAATACTTTAATGTGAATGGAAGAATAAAAGCGTGTTTAGTACCGTGGAAACGATCTCGCTGTTTGCTGGAGCTCTACAGCTCCACACGGTTCCTTTACATTAGCACCATCTCATCGAGGATGTCCACCATCGTCCTCGGCTGTGGGACGGCTCCTTTTGTCTCACTTTAAGCATTTCAGCTTTTACCAACTTGTTGTTTTAGTCAGCTGTTAGCATGCTCAAACTTCAGGTAATGTTAGCTGCTTTGGTTAGCGCGCCGTATCACACAGACACAGAGTACCTGCTCATTGGTGCTCAGCAACGTCCAGTCATCTCGACTCTGTCATTACAAACTCTCCAACAGCCCAAACACGGCCCAGACGTCCAGCTCAGCTAGCAGATAGCTAGCAGCTCCAGCCGCCTCCATCCACCTCCCAGTCAAAGAGGCCACGCCCCTAATAATGCAAACTATAAGCGCTGATAAAATGTACATTGGTGCTGTCCTCTAGTGGACATTGGTGGGACTGCAGCTTGTGGTGGGTTTCAGCGTCCAGTCGGGCCCGCGGCTGTTCCTGGTGCCGAAGGACGACTTACAGCGTTTCATATTTAAAAGAGCACGGAGATAAATCTAAGTGACATCATCATGCAGATACTTCCTCCTCTCGCAGGATTAAAACCCGAGCGGGGAGCATAAATATTGCAGTGAAGGATTTTAACAATTCAGCAGCATCAGTGTCCTTCAGCTGCTGCTAAAAATTGCCATGAATTATTTCAGCCCGTGCTATCAGTCTTTCTGAAGCAATCATTAGCTTATGCTCATCATTAAATATCTCTAAACTACAGCGGCGCCGGTGTAAAAGGTAGTTTGTCACTGCAGATTTATCTTTGAAAAATGAACTCAAAGTACATTTTTCACACTTTGGGCAGCTCTTATTTCTTCACTTAAGGTGTCACTTTTTATTTTAAAAGGCAAATGTCTCACTTTGAAGGGGAATCCAAGCTGAATATAAATGTTATACCTTCAGCCAAAGACATGTCCGTCAGGTCTGTCTGGCGTCCACACCTGGACAGCATCCTGCTGACCTGGACAGCAGCGTGTGGACGTTCTTCCAAAGAGAGCACAAACAGCTGAAATGTGCAGGAAAATGTGTCCTCAGAGTTTGCTTTAAAAAACCTGCAGAAAACAGTTGCATCGATGCCTGGTTTGTAAGTTTGCTCACGTCCAAAGAAACAAACAGCTGTGAATTTCATTTTAATGAAGAGACTGAATATTCACCAAGAATCCACAGACATTACACGAGAGGTATGAACTGATTTGCGTGTGTGAATTACATTTCATTACAGAAACAGGAAGTCTCTGAAACCACGGGAGTCTCTCTCCTCTTTAGTCTTTATCAGAGCAGCTGTTTCCATACCTCGTATATTCCCAGTCCTCCGTGCCTTTGTTCTCCTGTTTGGACTTTGTGTTTCAGTTTCTCTTTGGATTCTATGTCTTGCACTCGACGCAGTCTGTAAAGTCCACAAACAGGACAGAAATGTAAAACCTTCACAGTTTATGTCACAGAAGCCTTCAGATCAGAAGGTGGTGTAGACTCTGCGGGGTGAAGGGTCAGGCTTTTCTGCAGCTTGCATGAAGCTACTGTGAATCACAGCACTGGGAACATGTGAGCATTTTGGATGCCATAGAGTACTTTTCCCATGTCTGAGGCACATTTACACTCCCCTCGACTTGAACACGAGTCTGTCAAACAAACTCGATCTAAATCTGTCCTGTACCTGTTGGACTGTAATCACTGGTAATCACCCTGGAGCCAAATCACCAGGTTTTTGAAAATCGATGGAGCCTCAGAGACAGAAATAACAGACATCCCTCAGCTCGAACTCTTTGTTTGGCTCTGACAAGATCTGTTCTTCGGGGCTATTTTTCCCGCCACATCACAGCTCACTAAAGAAACCAAATTTTAAGCCACCAGGGTGGGAAAAAAAATCGATATGTCCGGTAGAAACACAAACCCACTCGGTGTATATTGAATAACGTGAGCATCTTGTTTGCCACCAGAGGATCGCAGCAGTGCTGTGATTTCAGCCGGCAGAGCGGTCGGTTGTGTTGATTCTTCCTTTTGCCTTGTCTCGTCTGTCGACCTACCGCGGCCCCCGGAGTCCACGCACCCACACTCATATCAAATAATGTCAACTGCATGGAGCTCAGAGGTAGGAAGTGACAAGAAAACCTATTTGTCAATTTTTAGTGAAGGTACACCACCTCCGGGGCTGAAATGAAATCAGTCTGCAGAGCTCTTTTTGCCTCGATAAAAGGACTTTTACCGTCACGTCTCAGGTTAGACGAAACTCACAGCGTGGCGGCCTCGTTTCATAAATACAAGATGACGCCTCTGTACCGGCGGGCGGGAAGACGGGAGCGAAGGCGTTCCCGCACCGCCAGGGTAACGAGTGAAGTTGAAACAGCATAATTTGCTATTAAATCTGAGTGCGACTCGGAGGTGGTAAACGAGGCTGTCAGGAGGTAATTCACAGAAAACACAGACGGGAAGAATACGTTCATCCCAAACGAACAAATGGGGTCGGAGCACGTAACCCTGCATACACAATGCAACACAGTGCTGAAGGTCGGAGGGACTGGTTTATTCCATTCATTTCACTCTGCAAATGTGTGTAAAACAATCATTTTGAGCTCAAATACTCTGTAACCTTTAACCTTGACCTGGCTGGAGTTGTTGTTTTAGCCACATGCTAATCAGAGAAATTCCCAGAAAGTACGTTTCATTTCAGAGAAATGTTTTTCTGTGTCAAGCTGTGAGTGTAAAACGGTTATAAAAGGAGGGTGAGCATGCACCGAGGCCGGGCTGTAACCCTGGACTTGGACCTCATTAGTCACATTAGCAGCTCCAGGAATGCTAATGTCAGCCTGCTGCTTCCATACTCGGATTAGGAATTTCCCTGATTACCTCCACTGGCGACAACAGGTCAGAACTCACACTTACTGAACTCTTGAGCTTTTAGAAACACTCTGCTGTCTCTGCAGCTGATTTCTAATGCTTAACCTCGCTGGCGGCCCGTGGGGCGTGGACGCGGTGAGCGAGAGCAGCCTGTGTAATCAGGGTCATCCTCTGAACAGCGCAGCGGTCTGCTCTGTTACTCACATTATACAGGCACTTATCACACAATCGAATGGCCCCAGTTTTACTTCTTTAATGTAATAAATGTTAATAATAAGTGCCGTGGTGATGGTTTTGGTCTCACTGTTATGAAGTCTTATCTCTTAGTGATGAGAAGATGTGCTATAAAGAATCACCAGACGATAAGTTCTGGTTATGAGACGGTGAGCTGTGATTATCAGACACTAAATCATAAGAATAATCTACAGAGTCGGGATTACAAGGTGATAAATCCTAATTAGAGATAATCGGTTGTAATCATGAGATGACAATGACTCTGTGAGCGAGCAGATGTAAGAGCTCACGCTGAGGAGAAAGTGTGTGAATGTGAGTGAACTGCTCCCTGGCCTGCTTTAATCTTAATGACAATAATGATTCTGCTCCTCTGCCTCACTGTGTGGGGAACCGCCAACGAGCCGAGAGCCGGACACGGCGACCGACGCTCGGAGCGCCTCGCACCCGGAGACACGGGACTGACTGCGCACCACACACAGTGTGTGTGTGTGCGTATGTGTGTGTGTGTGTGTGAGGGGCACATACTGGGCAAACTCAGTGTCCGAGTGCTGCTGATGAAGAAGACGTGTCATCTTCATCTTCCCTCCCTCCAGCCCTCCGAGCTCAGCTCAGGGAGATCACCTGTCCAACTAATGAGTGTGAGGTGAAGGCTGGACTTCCTGCCTGCTGCTCTGATCCGGAGTCTTCGACGCTGCGCTCACGTGCTCGCCTCACTGAAGCAGAACAGGTTATGTGCAACGCGTCCCTGCAGGTCCAGTGGGAGGAGGATGGCTATTCCCATCAGAAGACGCTGCAGGGATCTTCCACTGGAAAGGCCTCGTCTTTAGATTTTCAGCTTCACGGTGTCGCCTCTAACGCCGGGATTCTTGGGAGGAAGGCTCTGAGAAGATCGCACAGGTCAGCACGAACCATCTGGCTCTCTTCGTGTTCCCCGATAAATCGCCTTGAGAGCTGTTAATTATTTACGAAACACAAATCAAATCCAGGACAGGCTTCCTGCTCGTTACGGAGCCTCAGCAGCATATCCACTTTGATTTTTAATCTCTTCGTGTGGAACGGTGGATCACACTGCCATGAACCTCCTTTGAGGTCTTTCCTCTTCATCATCCCCCATCCCATATACACCCCCACCCCTCCTCTGCACATGCTCAGACCATCTCAGCCCCTCTGAGCTGTCCCTTTGATGGACTCGGTCCTTGTTATCCTGAAACGGTGTTTAACCTGGAGAACACCACCGTGTCGTGTGGTTTTCCCATCAGGCCTCAGCAGCAGCTGTCTGCACCTCGTTGGCTCGTTCGCCCTCTGGACGTACAGTAAATGAGCGGATCACCGTTTTCAACATTCCCATCTGTTAATGTGCACATCCTGCCCGCTGTCCTAACGCACGCCTGCTCAGGAGTCAGGTGGGAGGGCGCAGCAGGAATAAACGTGGCAGGTGTCACCGCACACAGCCGGCGGCTGGGCTGTAGCAGGAAATAGAAACGATGGTTTTCTTCACTGCAGCTCCTGTCAGTGCTGCAGCTTCCCTCGGCTTCCTGTTCACAGGGACACGTATCAAATCTATTTTTTTCTGCATCGTCATGCTGCTGACGATGCTGCAGTTTGTTTCAGCGGCGGGATGGTGCTGGTTATACCGAGGAGAAGGCAGCTGGGATCTGAGCGACGGCACACTCGATCACCTGGTATCTTCAGGTGAAGAGAGGGTGGCTCTGCACATGTGCAGGGTACAGAAGAGATGGAGGTGACAGCAGTCTGCTCTCAGGCTGTGTGACGTAGTCTGTCTGAGCCGCTGGAGAGACCAGGCAAGATCTGTGGCTCATCTGTATCAGTCAGCCTGTGGAAGCCAGACACTGGTGTTTGCATCTGTATGGCGGGTAAAATAAGATGGCGGCAGGCACAGCAGCTCGTGGTTCTCTCTCTTTTCTTGCTTCGTTGCGCTAACTGGACTCTGGTCTTCAGTTAGAACTTCCCATAACAGATGACTTTAGCCACACTTTAGCTGCCATCTAACTCGACCGCCGGGATGAAACCTGTGGAACCAGCTTCCAGTTTGGATTCAGGAGACAGACACTATCTCTACTTTCAAGATTCAAACTTTCCTTTTTGCTAAAGCATATAGTTAGGGCTGAACCAGGTGACCCTGAATCCTCCCTTAGTTATGCTGCAATAGACGTAGGCTGCCGGGGATTCCCATGATGCATTGAGTTTTTCCTTTCCAGTCACCTTTCTCACTCACTATGTGTTAATAGACCTCTCTGCACTGAATCATACCTGATATTAATCTCTGTCTCTCTTCCACAGCATGTCTTTATCCTGTCTTCCTTCTCTCACCCCAACCAATCACAGCAGATGGCCCCGCCCCTCCCTGAGCCTGGTTCTGCCGGAGGTTTCTTCCTGTTAAAAGGGAGTTTTTCCTTCCCACTGTCGCCAAAGTGCTTGCTCATAGGGGGTCACATGATTGTTGGGTGTTTCTCTGTATGTACTATTGTAGGGTCTACCTTGCAATACTGTTGTTGTGATTTGGAGCTGTATAAATAAAACTGAATTGAATGATGCTGTGGACGGAGGAGGCAGAGAGGCTGCAGAGGGGATTGGATTACACTCACTCAGGCCTCCCTCACCAACGCAGGACCCCCGGCTCAGAACACGGACAAACTGGAGTTATTACTTGCTGGACGTCACTGCGCTGTGACTGCTGTGTCATGATAATAACTGAGACCGCCATCTGCAAATTCCCTCATAGTTTAAACTTTAAACAGAATAAATAAAGCTAATGTCTATGAGGGCTGAAATTAGCAATAAGGAGCAGAAGCATTGCTGTAAACATGTTTATCGCTGCTGTAAAGTATTAACCTCTTAAGCCCCAACGCCCCCTGATACGGGGGCAAAAGGCAGGAGATCAGTTAGGCTTGGGGCTTAAGAGGTTAACACAGGGGTCTGCGGGGACTGACTGACTATTGCCTCTGCTGGACGTGAGAGGAACTGCAGTTTTGGGCCCATTTGCTGCTTGGTTAGCATGACTGAAGCTGACATCAACACTTAAAGACCACTGCAGAGTTAACCAGCTCAGACTGGTTCACTCGTTTTGAAAGCCTCTGAGCTCTGACGTGGACTGAAGCACAGCGTGCATGTCCAAGAATGAAGAGGACGTTTGTTTATCTACAGGGCAGCGACCTGATAACCTCACTGTCAGGTTAGAAAGCGTTCATGAGGAGAACAGATTGTGACATCTAAACCCAGTGATCATTTATTTCTTCTCTTTCTTTGCAGAGAACTTAAA